>NW_020455666.1:280780-290068 GCF_003342845.1 Nothoprocta perdicaria | reverse complement strand
TTCCAGCCCCGCACCCTTCCAATCCCGCACCCTTCCAATCCCGCACCCTTCCAGTCCTGCACCCTTCCAGCCCCGCACCCTTCCAATCCCGCACCTTTCCAGCCCCGCACCCTTCCAGCCCCGCACCCTTCCAGCCCCGCACCCTTCCAATCCCGCACCCTTCCAGTCCCGCACCCTTCCAGCCCCGCACCCTTCCAGTCCCGCCGTTCTGTCACCTTCACACCCCCGCCAAATCCCGCGCGGCGGCTCAGCCCTTCCTTAGGCTGAGCTCAGTCCGAGGAAGCCGAATATTCCCCCGCGACATCCGCGTCCCTGGGGACGTTTCTGCACAAGAGCCCCCAGGACCTTCACAGGTGCCCGTGACCTCTAGGAACAGCCACCGTGGCCCCAACATGAAACTGGGGTCCTGGGGGTGTTTAAAGGACTCAAGGTTTTGGAACCGAAGAATTCAGAGCTTTTTCTGCCCCCCAAAACCTGTTTCCTTGACCCTCTTTGCAGCCCCCTCTGCAGAAACAGCGATGTTTGGGCATCTTTCAGCAGGCTCRAAGCACAGGGCAGGGATTAAAGCCCGTTCTCGCTCCAGCCTTAGCCCAGGGGACAACAATCAAGCTCTTCTTAAGCACAAACCCAGCAGGCCGAGCCAGGACATTTCGAGGCCGTGTCCCCTCGCGTGACACACGCCGCAAACCAGCTCCTCTTGCTCCTGCACACGGAAACTCAAAGCACGCACGTGGAACCCAAGGAAGGGCTTGCACCCATGTTTCTCATTCTTAAGGAGCTCTATATAACTTAAGTTACACATAGGAGAGGATGTGACTGAACACAGGGACTGCAAACTGAATTCCTAGGGAAGAGCAAATCAGGGTTTGCTCAATTAGCCCCAAATTTCCTTCTGCACTATCAAGGTCAGTATTAGGTGCTCCTAGTATTAAGGCTCAGAAGCCACGGGTTCAGCTTTGCTACAGCGCAATTATAAACTCGCCTTTCCTCTCTGCAGAGCTTTTACACCAAATTTCTGCTCTCGGGACCTGCTGAGCTGGAAGTTTCACCCTCAGGATCCTCAGCAAGCGCTTCCGTTCCGAGGAAGACGACTGTCCCTTACGCAAGGAAGCCTTGGCTGGCCTTTACTGGGAGCAATATTTGGAAAAGAGAAGAAGTGGAAGGGATGGGACCTGCTGGAAGCCCAGGGTAGCCTGAGGCCCCTGTGTGCCTGCACAGAGGCCAATAATTTCTTGGGAAATCATCTCCATCACTCCATGAGAACTGCACAGTGCAAGTCGCACAGGACCTGCACGTCACCTGGGGGAGCCCCTTTCCCTGGAAAACCCGTCGCTTCCAAGCCGGGGAAACAGCCGTAAGCGCCACGAGGCTGGAGGACACCAGGCAGAGGTGACAGCCRTGTCCTGGCACGGCCACCGGCCCTGGCCGCCGTGCAGGGACGTCCTGCCCCTCGCGCTGCCGACTCCGAAAACGCGGAGCGGAAAACCCTTGGGCGAGCTCCGAGACGCCGAAACACCCATTCCCCCACCTATAGAACAAGCCTACAAAGATAGATGCTTTAAATATCTATTTTAAAATATATATATTATGCATATGCATATATTATTATATGCATATAAATGCCTATAGTTACATGCATAGTATTATTAGCACGCATCATCCAATATATATTTTAATATATAAAATACATGAAAGTGTAAAGCCGCATATACCATATTATGCATATATATATGACTATGTAGATACACATATGTGCATAATATATATGCCTAATATATATATAATGCATTGCATAATTTCATAAATATTTTGAAATAGATATTAAAACATTTCGTAGGCTTGTTTTATATGTATAGACACACATGAATTTTTATATATATGTATATACATGCTTTTATATATATATAAAGCTACATATAATATAAATATATATTTATATAATAATTAATATATACAGATTAATAATATAATATTATGTCATTATATAAAATATACTATATTATATGTAAAATATACTATATTATATGTAAATATTTATATATAAAATGAATAAATAAATATACATATATACACATATACATATACACATACGCATATATACATATACGCATACCACACACCGTGCACACACATAAATAATATATAATATATAATGTATAATGTATAATGTATAATATATAATATGTAATATGTAATATATAATATATAATATATAATATATAATATATAATATATAATATATAATATATTATTATATATGTTATGTGTGTTATATAATATATTTATTATTATAATATATAATATGTAATGTATATATAGTGTATATTATAATATATAGTATATAGTATATAGTATATAGTATATAGTATAAAATGCATAATGAATAATGCATAATTCATAATGCATAATGCATAATGCATAATATATAATATATAATGTATAATGTATAATGTGTAATGTATATAAATATATATATTTATATGGCCGCGGGCCCAGGGTGCGGCGCAGCAGGTGCCCGGCAGGGGGCGCGCGCGGGCCGCTGCGCGGAGCGCGGGCTCGGGAAAGGGCCCCGGGAGCGTCAGCGCAGCTATGGATTCTATAGGGTACAGCCGCGTGCAACCACAGGGTGCAGGGCGTATAAAAGAGAATATTATAAGTATATACGTATAAAATAGYATATTATCTATAGTTATGGCTCGCGTCCTATGGGGGGTTGACCCCTATGTGCCAAGGGGAGGCGTTAACCCCCRCTTATTTTCTCAAGGCAATAAAGGAAATAAAATATGTTGCGTTTTGCTGTGTTTCACATGCCTAGATGCAGAAAACAATGCATATTAAAGCCCGAKAAGTGGCTTTTCATCATTAAGCCGGTACCTCTAGACCTCACCCCAACACAAGGGCGGCTCTTCTCCCTCCGGGCTGTCCCCAAGCCCTTGGGCCAACAATTTTCCACAGGGATGGGACAAACGCCTCCCACAAGGAGCCTTTTCCCAGCAGTTGGGCCCACCCGCAGGTAATGCCATGGGAGCAAAGCGCCGGAGATGGATTCATACCTTCCAAGGGCAGCTTCTCGAGGCTTCCCATGACATCAACTTCTTGAAGGAAGGTTGCCCGTCTCCTCGAGAGCGCCTGTGGTTGGATCTCCAGCCCGGAGCGCCCTCCTGCATTTCCCGCTCAGCCCGATATCCCCGGCGCCAACGGAGCGAGGGCCAGAAGTAGCCCACTAAGCACTCGGAAATCCCAGGCATCCCACACTGCAAGTCCAGCAGGTTCCTCGTGCCATCTCCACGCATCCTCCATGCAGATCTTGAGTCCAAACCAGCTCAAAACACAGCCCATGTGCCCAATCTGAAGAGCACTGATACTTCATGTGCCCGTGGCACTTTTTGAGCAGAAAATGAGTGGATTGCTGGTGCCATTCGTTCCCCGCTCTGGTTTCTACCACTGCCTAGAGGCTGGGAAGTTCCTGCTGACTCCRGTCGACCCACTACGTCATCAGGGATGAGCAAAGCCAGTGAGGATTCAGGATGAAAATAAACAAACAGCTCAACGCTACTCATCTTTACTAGCCGTTCTAGATGAGTTTATTATTAGACTCACTGGCTGCTGACCAATCCATAGAAGTGATTCAGAAAAAGAGTAGCATGCGGTCATGCTTTGCATGAGAATGAGCTAATAATTGGGCAAGACATTTACGCAAGATGCTGGAACCCAAACAAAGCTGCACAAACACTCCCCAGAGACTCCTCAAGCTCGAGCAAGATAGTCCTGGCTGCAGATAAGGCCCCTCCGAAGCCTCCAGAGAACAGGCGGGCCAAGACAGCTTGACCTCCTCCAACTCATTCCAACAGAAGACATGGGCATAGGGTTCATCAGCGAGAAATACAGTCTATATAGTCTATATATTCTAAATATAGTCTATATAGTCTATATATTCTAATGCTCTCCAGCACAGCCGAGAGGAGCAAAGATCCAAAAAGGGCCCCAGCGCTTGGGAACCTCAATCCACGCTTCCTTGACTCATGGACAGGCTAATTCCCACACTAATTTGCACTCATTATATTTCTTCGTCATCTGCTGAAACATCTCAGGTGGTTGTCACCCATGTGAAGCAGCGATATGTCCCTGGTGGCTGCACCTCCAGGATGGTTGGGAGCCTTCAGAGCCGGGATGACTACGATCGGGAAAGGAGCGCTTGCCACAGGGGGTCTTCCCGCCTTGAGAGGGGTTTTTATCATAAGAATCGTACCAGTAGTGACTGAAATAGCTCTCTACAGATCACAGCACTGCTTCCTACGCACATAAAGCCTATTAGGAGACCTAGGACATCTTGGAGTGCTCTCAGCAGCAGGTCATCAACATGGATTGCATGAGAAGCCACCAAGATTGATGGAGAATTTCCTCAGCTGAAAAACACACCTTGCCACCTCACCACTGTTCTTTGCTGTTTTAAGTGAACCATCCTTTAAAGCATTTTTATTCTCTTTAAATACATAACACGCTAATGTAGAAGTCCATCATCTTTGAGGAGAAATGACTTTGAACATGAGACACGCCAACATCTGGAGATAAACCGCGTTAGTGAGATGCCATCCTGCTCATCACAAGGAAGGTGCGTAGGGCACCGTGCATGAAATGCATCCCTGAAATCCAAGGGGCAACAGCTCATCCCTCCCATTTGCAGCCCAAGCAGCCTCCTCCCACCGTCACCTCCAGGGGATCATTGAAGCCATCTCCTTGAGATCGGGATGCTTCCAGCCGTGGCTTCAATCCATCTCCAGCAGCACAGCAATAAGCAACATTTCCAACCTTATTGTTCCTGCTCACGGTGAAGGAAAGCGGTGCCCATTATCCATCTTTTCCAAGTGCAATTTCACGGCTGATAGCTCATTGAGGGCATGGGCTTCCAGGGAAGTCCTAGCCACCAAGGACCTCGGCTCCTGAGCGGGCGGCGCGCGGAGCACCGGCGTGCCTACACACGGCGCCGGCTGTACCCTGGGGTTACCACAGCAACGGCACGTAGCCACTTGCACAACCTTTGGCCGAGTGTACTCGGAAGCGCGCGCTTCCTTGGAAGGGCGAGAGAGCGGCGAGCGCGCCAAGGAAAGCAAAACTCCCTGCTTCCCATGGATGGTCCTCACCACTTTTACCCAGGTTTGGTGGGTTCGATGTGTTGAGTTGAAGTGTTGGAGATGTCGGCGAGTTGCAAAATCAGGGAGAGGAGGGGAGGAACGGCAAGGAGAGGATGGACGAGACCCGCCGTGGAGATGGGGCGTTGGGCAAGGCGAAGCCATGGGAGGAGCAGGAACGGCGGGATGGGGGATTCCACACAACAAGCTGGTCTGAAGGCATCTAGCCCTGACACGGATCAGGAGAATCTGAGTCAGTAACGCGACAACCTCGCACTGTCTTGGGCTTGTTTGGAGCTAGAACCAGCCCAGGAAAGGGGAATGGGTGTTAAAGGTCCGAAACAGCAAGCGAGCATGGGAGGAGGAGGTCATGAAGGAGAAGGTCCATAGCAATAATGTGTTTTTCTGGCTTCTGACAGGGCGGCAAGTGGCTCTGAAGTCTTCTGTGCACAACCACAGCTGCTTCTGCTTTTATGTGTCCCATAGAAAGCAGAGATGTGAAGGTAGGGGGCTGAAAACTAAGAATAAATGAAGAAAAGAAAAAAAAAATACAACTAACACAACACAGGGAGAAAGAAACAATCCCAGCATATGTGATACTGGCCAAGTCTGGAAACTGCCTGCAGTTTTATCACCAAGGACTATATCCATCTCCATAAAAACGCACGGGAACCAGAGTTTAATGTCAGAATTAAAAGCAAAATCCCGCAGTGCTGCCATGTAGCTTAAAACCCAGCATTGAAGGGAATAAGGAGATGAGACAAGCCGAGATCCAGATCACTGAGGGATCTTTGCCTTCCCACCCTCCAGGGCATGTGTTTTCTGGAGAGCCAGCCGGCTTATCAGCGGCTTGGGACTAACAGGATCAATATGCAGATGAGCAACTTTAAGAAGGATAACAAAATTACAGCAGTCCATCTGGGTTCTGCAGCAGGGCCAGGCTCAACAGCAAGTGCACGACCAATAAAAAAACGTAGATTAGGAAAAAAAAAACAAAAAAAAACACCCTTTATTTTTTAAATAAAACCCTTAGGCTCCGTATTTCTAGAAAGAGCTTAGTTTGAGGACAAGACTTTGCAGGGAAAATAAATCACAGCAATGGATTCAGGTGCAACCAGGATCCTACCCCAGCAGACACAGAGGATATAGGGGCCAGGGAATATTCCTGTGGACATTTCAGTTTAAATATAGATGGGAAGCCAGCCCACGTGGCAGCAGCAAAGGGGACAAGCGGGGACAGATGCTCCCAGTTGAGAGCACCCACCCAGAATAACCCCCGTTATTTGATTATGGTGTATTAATTACCAGAGGAGAGGAGAAGCTCTAGATACAAGATGGGGGAATGCTCCAGAAATCTGGAGAAACTCTGTGTGACCCAAATGGAGGAGTTTTCTGCCCATGAAGGGACTCAAGAGGGTTAGATGCCCAAACAGGCCTAGATAGAGATCATAGAAGATGATGATGATCTTCATCTCCCTGCACTGACCACCCAGTGACTTCCCACCAGTTCATCATGGCCCATGTCCCCCTTCCCCTGGGACAGCAGGACCCTCACAAGGACTTCTCGAGTCCTCAACCAAACCTACCTGAGAAAGGCCAAGGGGGTTCCAAACTACTAAAACCACCCCAATTTGGGTTTCCAAAAGAGAAGAGCTCCGTGCATGTGCTTGCACTAAACCAAGACCTCCCGGAACCACTTGCACAAGTTTTTAATGTTTCTAACATCAGATAGAGCATTTTTAGAGATAAAAAGCAGCACCAGGAGCACTTGCTCCCTCCRTGGCAAGGGGGAGACCTGGATGCTTGGTCACCACCAACCACTTGAAGCTTTTTAATGGATCAAGGTCATGAACCACGGCAAATTCCCTGTCACTTGGGGCAAGCCGGGTCCCCGCTGATAAATGGGGATGACAAAACTCCTTTATTTTGGGTATGTCCCCCGAGACCAGGCTGGGGAGCTGCAGGTGCACCCRGGGAGCTGCACCCCTTAGGGGACCTGCTGTCAGAAAAGCCACCCAAAGGCGAAGCAAAACCCGTYCCCAACCCCCAATGACGCCGCTAATTGTCCCCAGGCATTTGGAGAGCCTGGTCCATGCTGGGTGTTAACCACGTTGCACTGAGACACGTTCTTGCAGCTGGGAATGCCGCTCTGCTCCGGCGTTTACAGCTGCGCTATAAAGGTTAATGTTCACCTGCTGATGCCTGTGGGACCTTTGGGGGTTAGTGTTTCTGTTGGCGTGTGGTTGGGGCGCCCGTTTGGGCTGGCACCAAGGTGCAGCCAGCCGGGAGCGCCATCCAAGAGGAACCCCGTGATCCATCCCGTCCTGCTCAAACAAACACCCCATCCTTCAAAGATCGCCCTCCGGGAGGTGCACCGAGCGAGCCTGTTAAGCCATAAGCTTTTCCATGTCCCTGCTTTACTCAAGGGCCTTCCAAAGACTGAGCAAAAGCCGGGAATTGGCTCCTCTGACCCCGTTTTCGCTGCAGAAGAGCCCCCCAAAAAGGCTGATGATATAAGCAGAAACCCCAACCTTGCAGCACTTTCCAGTGTTTAATATCACCTTTACGCCAAGCTCCATCAAAAATGTGGGCCACACATTGTGCAAATAGCTTAAATTCCCCAAAACCCTCAATTTTGGGACGCTCGAGCGCGTGTCCTTACAGCTTTGCCAGCAACTGGGCAGCAGACACCTTGGATTTACCGAATCTCTCACGGATATAAACAGAAGGAACGCTGATGCAACCGAGCTGAGAAAAACACCGGGGCGACCCGGCTACGGGTTTAATCGGACGGATGATACACATTAAGAAAAGCACAAAATGCGAAGCTCACAAACAAACAGAACCATTTTAATTCAGCAACACCCCATGCTGGGGAGGGTTATATTTATGTCCAGCGTTTCTGCCTAGCAAAGCATCCCAATCCCGTGCAWCTAAAGCGGCTCTTCCCTCCCAAATATCCCAAGTAAAGTCGCAAAACAAAATCCTTTGGGCGGCTCTTGGCTCCAGGCCCTCCTGCTGCAGGACGGTCCCTGTGGTGCCATCGGCTGCTGCGCCTCTTTAAGGAGATTGGGACCTTATGCAAATGGCTATTACTTTTAATTGCAGCCGTAATGAYGGGAGTGCCGAGGGGCTGAGTAAGGCTCCATTAGGCAAACTTACGGGAAACCGCGCCGCACCGGGAGGCACCTTTGAGGTGTTCAAGTTAAACGCTAAGGGTTATTAAAGGGGGGTCGGTTCAGATGCAGGGGTACGGGTTGCCCAGACCGGGATCCCTTTGGCCAAGGGGGTTTGGGAACCATCGGTGGCCGCTTGTGYCCATGGCAATGGATTTGATTCCTGCCCTGTCCCCTGCCACCCATCAGACCCCATGGTGGGACCACAGGTTGACTCCTTCTCCCCCAAGCAGCAGGACACGCTCTCTTCCCACCTCTGCAGACAAAAGCAGGAAAAATAATCCCAAATTATAACCAAGACCGAGTTCAAAGCACCTCGGCGGTCCCCTGGGTTTCGGTGTTTTCAGTAGACGTCACCTCTACGCAAGCTGCCACCCTGCGTTACCCTGACAGGGCCTGACACAGGCCAGGCCCCCGGCGCTCCAAGCCAGCCCTTGGCAAGGAGCATCTCCGAAGGGGCTGGAGCTGCACGGACCCATTCAGGACAAAACAAATATATACATATATTTGCACACACACATATTGCATATATATGCTCACACACACTATATATATATATATATATTATATATATATATAGACACAGTATATGTGTATACACACACACATATATAATTTCATATATATATAAATAGAGGCTGCAATGATGTTGCCATTGGGAGTAAGGACCATAACCAGTTGCACTCGTATTTACCCCAAAACCCCATTTTTTTACACCCTTTCACCACCAAGAAGCCTCAATGCCCATCACATCCCGCGCGGGGGGATCCCGTCCCCGTGCCCAGGAGGGTTCAGAGGAAGGATCGGCGGCAGAGCAGCTCGGGATAAGCCTGCACTCGGGCTTTGCGGAGCGCGACTCGAGCAGCAAGCGGCGATTAGAAGGCAGGAAACCACAAGGTTTCAGGAAATAAGGGCGGGGGGAAATGAAGGAAAGGGTTAAGGAGGGGGGGCCGGGCTGCTCCTACCTGCGCGGCGCCGGCGCT
>NW_020455666.1:271196-280673 GCF_003342845.1 Nothoprocta perdicaria | reverse complement strand
TCGGGAACGGGGTGGGGGGGATCCGTGGGAACCCCGCTCCCGATACCACCTACCAGCCCCGGCACCGCCGCCCGTACCCCGCGCCCGGGCGCCCTTAAATAAATAAATAAATAAATAAATAAATAAATAAATAAATAAATAAATAAATAAATAAATTAAATAAATAAATAAATAAGCGGGATCGGGGGGGAAGCCGATGGTTGCAGTGAAGGGCGCTGGGCGCCTCATGGGGGACGCGGGCGGTGGGAAGGCGACGCGGCGCCCCGTTGGGGCGCCGCGTCGCCTTCCCACCGCCCGCGTCCCCCATGAGGCGCCCGCTTTGGGCCCTCGAGGGTGGCGACTAAATCGGGGCGCAAGGTGAGGCGTGGGAAGGCTCGGGAACCGAGCTAAAGCTGCTCCGTCGTGAAGAAAAACAGTGATTCCTCCTTAAAATCGCAGCTATTCAAATCTTTAATGTTCTCTTAAACTCAGCTTGTGATTTTTTTCTCCACCTCAGCAGCAGATGTCTTAATCTGCCCATGTATTATTCCTCTCCGTGGAGGCCAGGCTCTTCCAAAGCAAGACCGGGTCTCTTGGGCTGCTCTTTCAGAGGAGGCACCGGATTTCAGCCCACGGGAATGTTGCCCCYGTGCTGGCTTTGCCTTTGCCTCCTAAAGCCTTAATTAAAGTGTACGACACCCCAAGTGTTAATTGCTAACCGAAGGGAGTCACGTGGAAGAGAGGGGTTTCCTCCATGCGTGGTTATCTGCAGGCCATGAAGGCTCCGGTAATGAGGAAGCTTGGAAGCGGAGGTCACTGCGCTGAGCAGTGTCATTTCCTTGGATTTTGTGTGGTGTGACTCATCTGAACCACTCAAACACTGAGAAATGGAGGGGAAAAAGGGCAAAATCCCCCTCGCTTGAGCTTGATTCGCTTTAAAGGGCTTTGTTTGGTGTTTGTGGATGTCCGTGGCAGAGGTATTTCTTGCTCAAGCCTTGCTGGAGTCAAAACAGTGTGGGGGAACCCTGTGTTGCCCCCTCAAGGGTGAACTTCCAGTGTTTTGACATTATCTAGGAATGTTATTCAAGATGCTGGGAGCCTGTTTTTTCATCTGGCTATGGACTGTATCAAGGCAAGCAGTAACTCATACCGAAACCCCCTTGGAAAAGTGCTGGTTTGAAACTGGGGTGATCAGGGGAGAAAGAAGTTCTGCTGTTACCATAAAATTATGGATCAAACCTCTCGGCTTTTGAGGAAGCTGCCAAAGTCCAACCCATGTCCTCAGGAAGCTCCTGGCACACAGAAAAGAGCCTCCATATGTCTTAAACCTTAGTGGAACAGGTAGAGTCTTCAACCRCGTCTGCCTTCTGGACTATTCATAATCCTGCTTAGCTCCCAATGGTTTAAYCTGAAGTATTAATACTTCTTTTGCTTTATCTTCCTAAGAAGCTTAGGTGATTTTACATAACTGTGGCCTTTTCTGCCTTATGAGGAAGCTCTGGGRTTGATAGCTCGAAGGATGGTGCTCAAACATAGAGCCACCAGGTAACTATTGCCATCAAGAGCACAGTGAGCTCCTCTCACTGCCATGGGTAATGAGGCTCCTAACTCGATTGCAGTAACCTGATTTTGGTGCAAGGTTCCTTCAGGGTTGGAGCAATGCCCACTTCCTGCAGCTGTTTGCTTGGGAACTTCTATGGAAGAAATGACCTGCAGTTGCAGGTCCTTGGGTGCACAGCAAAGAMCTCAGCCTCTTCTGCTCCCTCCTTAAAACATCCTAGAGTCGTGATTTGTGGACTTTGTGAAGACTTTTCCCTTAAAAAAAACAAAGAGGTCTTGAGGAAGGACTTGATGTGACCCCCTYTCCCACCCGACCAGCGAGCAGCAGCTCTGCAACGGAGCAAGAAAGTTCGTGTCCTCTTCCAGCAGCCGTGAGGGGCAGCGGGTGCAGAGGAGGTCACCGCCCAGCAGAGTCGGGTCACGCGGGGCCTCGGCGGCGCCGGCCTTTGAGCTCATGATGTTTATGCTCCTCCAGGGCAACCTTGGGGATGGGTAGGTTGACCTCCGCATTCAACCTCTGCCACGGACACTCCTCCTTTTGTGCTGGGAGGATGAGGCTTGTCAGCTCTTGTCCCAGACAGCTTGTGTTGCCTCTCCTCGTCTTGCTTTGCTTTGCCAGGCCTTGCCTTGTCCTGCTTTGCTTTGCCAGGCCTTGCCTTGCGTTGCCTTGTCTCGCTTTGCTTTGTCTTGCGTTGCCTTGTCTTGCCTTGCGGTTGCAGTCCCTGCAAACTATGAGGAGAGCAATCCACAGAGCACTCAAGTGGGGCGTCTTAATCCAGTGCTTGATTAAGAGATCTCCCAGAAACTGGGATTAAACCCACAATCTACCAAGTCAACCGCTAGCTTTGACCGAGCCCGTTGCCCGCGCAAGGAGCACTCAAGGGAGGATTAGTTAATAAAGCAGGCTCACAGACAGACTCAAGGACAAAACCCAGACCATCTATTTGCATTTAGGAAGACTGAGCAGGAGGATTTCAAGACAAGCACTTACAAGATTTCTGCCTGCRGAGTTTAGGCCGAGCTTGTTTTCAGATAAGCTGTGCAAGCAGGGCCATTCCATAGGAAAACAACTGAGTGCCCCTGTTAAAAACCGCTAAATTCCCAATGTTTCCACACGTAGGATTGCAAAAAAATCCTAATGTCCTCTTGAGGCCTTTGAGATCTACCCTGAAACTAGAAAAGAGAGGCCACAAAATGTACCTTACCTTTAGCCTCTCAGCATGTGAGGACACCTGATCAGTCTCATCAGAACAACTTGGCCATGACAAGTTTCAGCCCAAATTTCCTCCAAACACTGGGAAAATGGAGGGGCTATAGACTGCTATTTCCACAAATGACATTTCTTCTGCTTTAGCATCGTGTCAACCCATAGACCTTATCTCTGGGCAGCACTAGCTTAAAAATGGGTAGGTCCAAAGAGGTATGTGGGTCTCATAGCTCCAGGGAGAGCTCCAGGGAGARGGTTCAACCTCTTAGCTTTAAGCCATATTTTTTGTTAAGTAAAATGTAAGTGTGTAGAGAAAGATTAGAAAAGGAGAGCTATAAACCAGGGAACTCCCAAGGAAAGGTGACAAAACACAGCCAAGRTTCTTTGTGCCTTCCAGAAGACCAGCATTGCGACTGCACCTGCTAGTCAAAGCTGGAGGTGAAAGGTCTCATGGTGACTCCTCCATGCTTTGCATGCCGTGAGAGGAGGAGTCTCTCTCACGCAGCATAAAAAGAGCATCTTCAGACCAGCATCTTCACTAGAACTGTCACCCAAAGTCTTACTAAAGTCCAGACCCATTGCTGGAAGGTTTAAAAATGAATGAGCAAAGTAGGCCGAGCTTCCAAACTCCYATTTCTGTTTACACGACCTAAAGCTGGGCCTGGTGTTTATGCTGGATGTTTAAACACTTGTTGGGTGCCAGCAAATCCTGTTGCAGGCTTTAAATATTTCAGAGTAATATCTGAAATTGCAAACTGTTGAATCAGAGGAATAACTCTGGGCCTCCTCGCTCGTACTCCAGAACAAGATAAGCACGTAGACAAATCCAGGAGGGCGGCAGAGTCTCTGGTACCCACAGAGCATTTTAGATCTTGCCTAGAAATACCCGAGCAAKAAGGCAGCTTGGAAGAGGGCGGTCTTCAAACACAAAACCCAAACACAATGTTCTGTTTCCCAGCTTTATCTGAGAAACCTGCTTTGAAGGGCTTCTTTGCTTCTGTTCTATGTCTAGATCAGGCCTTGCTCTTCAGGTAAGCTATTTTTATAGGTCAGTCATAGCAAAGTATGGAAGGTTTCTTGCTGTTWAAGTCTTCACTATGTCTCCCAACACAACCTTCTAGCTTAGGACCARCTGTGGGTTCAGCTCTGCTGTTGGGGTAGCTGCCTATACCACGTACTTAAGCACATTTTGGAGATAACAGAACATGGGACTCAAGTTGCCTGGCAGGAAAATACTCATCTGTTGACTAGGACAGTTTTAAGAGGTGGATTTTTAGTTTATAGACCTGTTGCCCATACTTCTTGAAGCAGAATGTGGGAAAAAGAAAGACTAGAAAACAGTTTTGTGCAGCTCTCTAATGGAGTAAAGGAGGGAGTCAAGGAGAACTAGCTGGGCTGCGTGATATCCAGCATCTCATGAGCCTTCAAATGCAGTGCAAGAAGCAAGGATGGAGGACTAGCTTTACCGTAGGATGAGTAAACCTGCTACACCCACCTAAAACTAATATTTGAAGGTGACAACCTGTGTTCGTTCCCAAGCTTGAATTATTCCAATGAAAAACAAAGACCTGGCCCGTTTTGCAGCCTCGGTTTTGACTGAGAGCAGCTGCTGGCCCCAAACGCTCAGTAGTTGCTCAGGAGCTCAACTCTCAGAATGCATTAAATGCTGAAAAATTTGGATTTCAGAGCCAGAATTTGGATTTCAGTGGATTTTTGGATTTTCCTCTTCCGCCCCACCAGAAAGAGGACTTGAGAGCCGCGGATCGAAAGCTGAACTTTGCTTCAAATTCCCTCTTTTTAATACATAGCAAATATTATTTTTGCAGTGGCTTGGGAGGTATGCGGGCAGGAATTCCTGCAAACATTGAGCTGAATCACATTCCCCATTAAGAAACAACAGGAAAAAAAAAAAAGAAAAGAAATGATAATATTGTTTCCTGTAATCAAATCCAAAAAAAAAAAAAAAGAAAAGAAATGATAATATTGTTTCCTGTAATCAAATCCAGGTATTTACCAAGTTATCCATATAATGAGTAGATGAGATAACCCCTTCTGGGCTGAAACCCAATCGTGACTAATTTGGRGGGGACAAGGAGGGGAGACCAGCTTGCAAATGGATCCGTAGAGAGTCAGGAGACTTTTAGGGAAAACTGTGCCGGGGGGGATTTGAGGCCATATCCATATYTCTGTTAATGCCTTATTAGAGCCTCAATCAATGCAATAAAAAGCCAGGATGAGGCCAGATGTTGACACCTGTGTCTGGAAGTGCAGGGGGGCTGCTCACAGCACCCGGTTATTTGGGTTGTGAAGCTTTGCTAACCTTCCAGGGGAAGAACAGGGTATTGCTCATTWGTTTAATATAACAAAGACATGTCCCAACACACCAGAACGCTCCCTTAAAAGTAATATTTTGAGCTGCTTTTTGAGCAAAGGTCTAAGCATGTTAGCTGCTAATTCACGTTATTACTGCAATGGAGCCGTTTACTTGTGAAAAMCAAAATGAAACAAAAACACTGGACCCCTCTTGACTTTCTTCAGAGGAGCAATTTGCTGAGAAGGTCACTTCAACTCCTCCAATATTCCRTTTTATTAATGCAAGTGTTAYAGCTATTAATATATTTAGTGATATTCCATTTTATTAATGCAAGTATTATAGTTATTAATATAATATTTATTGATATTCCATYTTATTAATGCAAGGATTGCAGTTGTTAATATAATATTTAGTAATGAAGGTGTGTCGCTACCCATGCAGCAGAGTAGTCTTCGTGGAGCACTTGGGATAACCYGGGGGTCTTGGCTCATCCTCCAGCTCCTCCTCGGAGAGCTGCTGAGCACGGAGAAGCGGCTGGTGCAGGAAGCTGCTCCAAGCTCCTCGGTGCYGGGATAGCCTGGATCTTACTTGGTGTGGTCATGGTCAGACTGTGCTGCATGGAGGGTCTGTTTGGGGCCAAATATGAGGGAACGAGGCGCTCAGGGCCGTGTGGTTTGGCACGAGGAGCGCACGGAGACGTCTGGCTGCCCACGCTGCTCCTGGACAGGTTTTCCGGGAGCTTTTCTGGGAGGCATTTCCGTAGCTGGTGGCTGAAGTCGGCCCTGCGGAGACCTCTCCTGGTGGCAGCCCGCAGGGAGCTGGTGGCTCCGCMGCGGTGTCCCTGCCTGTGCCACAAGGACCGGGTGGCTCCTGGCTCCTCGTGGCGCTTCATATCCCGTGCTGAGGACGGCGGGTGGCTGCTCTGCTCTAGGTGGGAGTCTACAGCGTGGGAAATGAGGCATGGGACAAGGGGAGGAATGGGATGCTCGCCACCACGTGCTGGATGGACGTCTCTCTTGGCCACCCTGCAGCAAGGCACAGGGTGCTGCCTGCTGGCACAGGGACAAGSAGAACCCACCTTGCACAGGCAGCTCCATGGAACCAACCAAGTGCTAGTGCTGGGATGCTCCTGTCCAGGTTTGCCCCCCCACCAGCCCTCCCGCCTGGCCCAGACACCACAGGCCCCAGTCACCTCCCTCCCTCTCACCCAAAAGGTGCCACCACCCCATGCCCCCACCCTGGCAGCAGGGCCACCAAGAAGCAGGACGATGCCTGGCTGGCGAGCACAGAGCACGCCGGCCCTGGAGGAAAGAGGCAGGAGATGCTTGTGGATGCAGAGCGGTTTTATTAGCAGCCAAGTGATTGCATTGCCAAAGCTCACATGCCCGTGGARAGGGTGCTGGAGAGGGTGCTGCCAGACCCTCCTGGGGTGGGTGCAAGATGCAGGGATGGCTCAGCAGGGGTGCCGGGGACGCAGGCGAGCACGCAGGTGGCCTCACGCGGCCTTGGTGTCGCAGTGAGCGCCCTTCCAGTCGTCGTAGCACTGGCAGGTGAACTCGTCGGCCAGCTGGGAGGAGTCACTGCTGGATGTGCTGCTGCCACTGCCGGAGGTCGTGCTGCTGCCACTGCCGGAGGTCGTGCTGCTGCCACTGCCGGAGGTCGTGCTGCTGCCGGTGCTGGACGTCGTGCTGCTGCCGGTGCTGGAGGTCGTGCTGCTGCCACTGCCGGAGGTCGTGCTGCTGCCGGTGCTGGACGTCGTGCTGCTGCCGGTGCTGGAGGTCTGGCTCTTGCTGTCAGTGCTGGAGGTCTTGCTGTTGGTGTCAGTGCTGGATGTCTTGCTGCTGGTGCTGGATGTCTGGCTGCTGGGGCTGGATGTCTTGCTGCTGGAGCTGGATGTCTGGCTGTCAGTGCTGGAAGTCTTGCTATCGGTGCTGGAGGTCTCGCTGCCGGTGCTGGAGGTCTTGCTGTCGCTGGCGGTGGTGGAGGTTGTGCTGTGCACCTCCAAGTGGGTGTTGCTGGAGTCCTTCTCGATGGCGAAGTTGAAGGGATCGAGGTGCAGGAAGCCAGAATGGGTCTTCTTGCGCACGCAGCGGCCCTGGCCGGAGCACAGCTTCTGGCTGCACAGCTCGGCGCTGGTCGTCACGTTGAGAATGTAGTGGCCCAGGTCRCCATCCAGGTAGTTCTTCAGCTTCAGGCACATCTCCTGCGGCGGGACACGCAGGGGTGTCAGGGCTCTGCCCACCCAACCGCACGGCCGTGCCCACCTTGGTGCCCGTCCCCGTACTCACCTGGGAGCTGCTGTAGCTGAGGCTGCCCCACAGCACGACGCCGGCAGCACCCTGGGCCGCGCTCTCGCCGATGGTGTTCACCAGGTCCTCCTGCCGCCGCGGGAGAGGAGAGGAGAGGTCAGTCCCCGCAYGGGCCCTCCCGGTGCCAGCACCGCCACGGTGGCATTGCCACCGTCCCCATCCACAGGTCACAGCGGCTGTGACCATTGGCCACAGCTCAGAAGCTGTGCCCAGCCTCTGCCATGGCCCAAAGGGTGAATTCGTGCCAGAGCCAGGCAACRATTGACTTTTCAGTAGTGGCCAGCAATAGGACTAGAGGAAACGGCCACAAACTGAAGCACCAAAAGCTCCACAGGAACTTAAGAAAACATTYCTTGACWGTGAGGATGACAGAGCCCTGGAACAGGCTGCCCAGAGAGGTTGTGGAGTCTCTTCCTTTGGAGATCTTTAAAACTCGCTTGGATGCCACCTGCTCTAGGTGACCCTGCGTSTGCAGCGGGGTTGGACTAGATGATCTCTGAGGTCCCTTCCAACCTTAGCATTCTATGATTCTTTGATTCTATGAATCTATCAATCTATGATTCTTTGATTCTATGATTCTATGACTCAAGGGCAGCTTTGAGGACCATCTCCCACCAGCACGGAGACTATTTCCTAGCGCTGATCAAAGAGCTGCCGAGCCTCCCTTGCCTCCCTCTTGTCCCAGCGAGCCTCTCACCTCAGAAAGGAAGACATCRGTGTTCTCAAAGGTGATCTGGGCATAGGGCAGGACGGGGATGCTGCCGTTGACGACCAGGTCCTGCACGGAGAAGGCCTCGGCCACGCGGTGGCGGACGTAGTTGAGCACCTTGTTGGTGCCRCTGAGCTGCTGGGGCAGGTAGATGCTGGGGTAGAGCGCGCGGCTGTTGCGCCACAGCCAGAAGAGCTCCTTGTTCCTCGCCTGCTCGATCAGGGGGCACTTGCCCGTGTAGTCCTTGCTGTCGAAGTCGTTGTTGTAGCAGTCGGGGAAGCCGTAGAAGCCCCAGTAGCCGCTGGGCCGGAGCTGTTCGCCCAGCTTCAGCGTCTGCTCCATGAAGGCACGGGCGCTCTTCTCGAACTCCAGCTTGGCCACCTCCTTGACCAGGCTGGAGGGCCAGAGCGGGTGCGCCTTGCGGACCAGGTCTTCCGACTTCTCCCGGTAGATGTTCATGGCGTCCCAGTCGCGGGCCCACAGCGGGCGCCACGCTTCCCAGTCAATGACGGCCAGGCCGTTGTAGGAGGCGCTGGGCAGGGCGGTCTCGATGTCGCTGGAGGCTTGGTGGAGGTGGGCCTGGAGGCTGGCGTTCTGGGGCAGCCCGCCGTCCACGGGCGTCCCYGCGGACGTGTAGTAGGGGTAGAGACCCAGGTTCTGGCTGTAGAAGATGGTGACGTCGTCGCCGGCGAAGTCCTGCTCGGCGTTGGCCACGATGTCGAAGACGCTGAGGTCGAGCGTGACGTTGTACTTCTCGGCGCACGCCTTGGTGGGCGCGTTCCAGATGGTGACGAAGGGCCGGTTGAGGAGCACGGGGCCGGCGCCGCCCGCCCACGCCACGGCGGGCAGGAGCAGCAGCAAGGCCCAGGTGCAGCGCGCGGCGGCCATGGCGCCCACAGGAGCTCGCGGTCCCGGCTTGGCCTACACACGAGTGAGCCTCAGGAGAGACCCGTGGCCTCCTCACGGCRCCGGGCGCTTTTATAGCCCCGCGAGCCGGTGCTTGTCGCCCCCGACCACCTCACGTGGCGTCCCCAAGGTTATCAGCAAGCCGAGCGTGGCGGCTGGTGCCTCCAAGCCCAGGTTGATGTCCCGGAGAGGACGGCACAAAGTCAACACGCTGCATGGGGGTGGGGACAGCGGAGCTGCTCCGTGCCGGGCTGGAAAGACAAACAGACACCAGCAGCAGAGTGGAGGGCAAGGTCATGGTGACGGAGACATGTTGCCCAAGGGAGGCAGCGCTCGGAAGGGTGGGAGCATCGGGCTCCAGCGTGCGGGAGCGGGACCGGGCCTGGGGGACCCTCGCAGCATGAGGCACTACTTGGCAGGAGCAGAACCACGTCTGGGGCTTGTTCACAGCACCAAGTGTTAGTTGGCCGGAGCAGGACAAGCCTGGAGGATG
>NW_020455666.1:266444-270489 GCF_003342845.1 Nothoprocta perdicaria | reverse complement strand
GGATGTTCACAGCACCAAGTGTTAGTTGGCTGGAGCAGGACAAGCCTGGAGGTCACTCACAGCACCAAGCACAAATTTGGGAGGAGGAGGAGGACAATGCCTAAGAGATGCTCACAACACCAGGTGACAGCTGGGATGAGCAGAACATGGTCTGGAGGATGCTCCCAGCACCAGGTTCACATGGGCTGGAGCAGGGCAGGGTCTGGGGGATGTTCACAGCACCAAATATTAGTTGGTTGGGCAAGGAGAAGCTTGGAGGTCACTCACAGCACCAGGCGATCACTGCCAGGTGCAGGACAGTATGTACAGGACACTCACAGTACCAGGTACCAGTTAACTAGAGCAGGACAAGGTCTGGAGGACTCTCATGGCACCAGGCACAAGTAGGCATGGAAAGGACATGGCACGGAGGACATTCACGGCACCAGGCACAAGTTGGCATGAGCCAGACAAGGCCTGGAGGACATTCGGAGCACCGGACACAAGTTGGCATGAGGAGGACAGAGCCTGGAGGACGTTCGGAGCACCAGGCACAAGTTGGCCTGAGGAGGATGGAGCCTGGAGGACACGCACAGCACTGCTCAGCACAGGCTCTCTGGAGCAGGACAAGGTCTACACGGAGGCCCACAGCACCAGCACCGGTCGGCTAGAGAGGGACATGGTTCGGAGGATGCTCACGGCACCAAACACGGAATTGGGAGGAGTAGGACAATGTCTGCAGGATGCTCAAAGCACCTGGTGATAGTTGGGTTAAGGAGGACAGGGTCTGGTGGACACTCAGCTCCAGGGAAGCGTCACCCAGAGCAGGACAGGATTAGGAGGACATTCGGCTCCAGGAAAATGTCACCCGGAGCAGGACAGGGTCTGGAGGACACTCAGCTCCAGGGAAGCGTCACCTGGAGCAGGATGGAGTCTGGAGGATGCTTTTGACGCCAGGTACGTGTCACCTGGAGCGGGACGGGGACCGGGGGCAGCTCCCAGCGCCCCGGCCGGGGACAAGGTGACAGCAGGGTTGGTCCTGGGGGCCCGGCCAGCCCCTGCCTGCACCCTGTGCCCCACAGCGCAATGGGGACGGGGGCTGCTCCCTTGGCCCCACAGCCCCTATAATGCCCCYCACAGCCCCTATAGTGCCCCCACAGCTGCCCCCAAGTCTCCCTCAGCCCCTGGTCCCTAAATCCCTTGGACACCCTCAGCCCCCATGACCCCCATAGGGCTCCCAGGTGCCACCATCTCCCCAGCCCCGGTAACCCCTATAGTGGCCCCCATGGCTCCCCTGCGCCCCCCAGGACACCTGCACCCCCACAGCCACCCCACTGCTCCCCTAGAGCCACCAGTGCCACCGGGCACCCCCAACCCCCGTGCCCCACATGGGGCTCGTGCACCCTCAGGCGCTGCCAGCCTCCCTGCACCCCACGGTCCCTATAGCACCTCCGCAGCCCCTATAGCGCTCCCCAATGCCGCCCTGCAGCTCCACTGCCCCTATAGTGCCCCCCAAGGCTCCCCTGCACCCCCAGGACCCCCTTGCCGCCCCACAGGACCCCCTTGCACCCCACACTGCCCCCCAAGGCTCCCCTGCACCCCCAGGACCCCCGTGCCGCCCCACGGCCCCTACCGCCCTCAACCCCTACACGCCCCATAGGGACCCCGGGTGCAGCCGCCCTCCCTATAGCCCCGGTGCGTGGGAACCACCCCCCCCGCGCCACTCACCGGCCGGACAGGGCGGTGCAGGCTCCGCCCAGGGGGCGGGGCTTGCCGCCCGTGGGCGGGGCCTTGCGCCGGGACGAGGTTTAGAGCTATGGGCGGGGCTTACGCGCGGGGGCGTGGCCAGGCGGGCGCTCCGACGGCGCGTCCCCCCCCCCACGCGCCCCCCTCCGCGCTCTGCGCATGCGCCGCTCCGCTCCGTGCACCTTTAATCGAGGTAAAGCACTTGGGTGGGGGCGGCCCCATAACCCCCCCCCTTACAACAGGGGAGGGCGCCCCACGGCGGGGAACCGGCACGCGTGGGGATGGAGGAAGAGGAGGAGGGGGGACCCCCTCAACGCGCGCCGCCCCCTCCTCCAGCTGCCAGGTGGGGACCCCCAAACACGCCGCATCCGGCGCTCAGTCCCGGGGGGTCTATAGGGCGCGGGCGAGGGGCGCCAGCAGCGCCACAAGGAGCAGCGGGGCTGGCGCGGTGGGGGCGCCGCCGCCGGGGGTCCCGTCGGGCAGACGGCAGTCTCCGCCGCGCCAGCCGCGGTAGCAGTGGCATCGGAAGTGGGTCCGTAGGAAGTCGGCGTCGGCGTCGGAGAGGCGGCCCTCGGCGCGCAGCGGCGGGCGCCGCCGCACCTCGAAGCTGCCCGGCGGCAGGTGCAGGAAGACGGCGGCGCCGCTGTCCCGCCGCCGGCAGCGCCCGCGGCCCTCGCACAGCGCCGCGCTGCACAGCTCCGCCGCCGTCGTCACGTTCACGATGTAGCGGCCCAGCTCGCCCTCCAGGTAGCTCTGGATGGCCTGGCACGAGTTCTGCGGCGGGAAGGGCAGCGTGGCGCGGGGTGCCGTGGGCACCGGGACCCCCTCGTGGGGCCGGTCCCCCCGCTCCGTCCCCAACCTACCCGGTTTTTGGTGTAGTCGGCGTCGCCCCAGAAGATGGCCCCGGCGGCGCCGAGCGCCGCGCTCTCGCCGATGGTGGAGATGAGGTCGCGCTGCGGGGACACGGCGCGTCAGGGCGCCCGCCGGCGGCACGGGGCGCCCCGCGTCCCTGCCCCGGAGCCGGGCCCGGCCCCGGCACCCTCCGCGCTGGCCACGGGTGCTCCAGAGGCGGCCAGGGACACCATCAGGGGCCACATGGACCCCCGGGAGCCCCATGAGGAGCCACAGGGTCCCCTGTGAGCCCCATGAGGAGCCACATGGACCCCCGGGAGCCCTTCCAAGGGCCACCAGGTCCCCAGGGTGACCCAGGGCTGCCCTGCCGCAGGGAGGAGCTTCCCGGCGGCACCTGCATCCGGCCACTCCGGGCCGCTCGCCCGGGGCTCCCGGAGGCGCCAGCGGCCCCACGCCCAGGGAGGCGGCAGCGGAGCCGGGCACGGAGGCRCTCCCGAGGGAGGCCGCTCCACCCGGCGCCTCCGCGCCCCGGGGGCGCTCCTCCCTGCCCGGCACAGCCTCCGGGGGTATCCCACGGGAAGCGGAGCCTGCACGGGCGGCGGGACCCCCCCCACGGCGGGAGGCTGCGTGTGCCTCACCTGGGTGAGCACGTCCATGCTGCGGGTGTAGGTGGGCCGCGTGTAGACGAAGACGGGCAGCGCGTAGCCCTCGTGGTGCTGCTGGGAGACGCGCAGCGCCTCCATGACGCGGGCGCGCACGAACTTGCGGCTGTTGGAGGTGGAGGCCAGCACCGGGTCCAGGTAGATGGAGGGGTAGAGGGCCAGGCTCTCCTTCCAGAGCCACGCCAGCTGGTCGTTGCGCGTCTTCTCCACGTCGGGGCACTGCCCCGTGTAGGTCTCCTTGTTCTTGCTGTAGTCGTGGTTGTAGCAGTCGGGGAAGAGGTAGAAGCCCCAGAGCTGCTTGGGGCGGGCGCTCTTGGCGTGGCGCAGCGTCTTCACCATGAACCTCTGCGCGGCCGACTCGAACTCGAGCACGGCCTCCCTGTAGACGCGCTCGGCGTCCCAGGCGGGCTGCCGCCGCCGCACCAGCTGCTGCGACGCGTTGCGGTACACGTCCTTGGGCTTCCAGTTGCGCACCCAGATGGGGCGCCACTCCTCCCAGTCGATGACGGCGAGCCCCTCGGCCGCCTCCGACGGGATGTACTTGGCGATGCCGCGGCGCAGGCACGCCAGGTGCTCGGCCAGGCTGCTGTTCTGCGGCACGCCGCCGTTGACGGCCGCGCGCTGCGCCGTGTAGTAGGGGTAGAGGCCGAGGCGCTCCTTGTAGAAGATGGTGAGGTTCTGGTCCACGAAGCCCTCGTTGGGCGAGGCGCGCACGTCGAAGAGGCTCAGGTCGGGCTCCACCTGGAAGCGCGGCTTGCACTCCTGCGTGGGCACGTTCCACGCCACGAGGAAGGGCCGCCGCGCGA
>NW_020455666.1:263435-265788 GCF_003342845.1 Nothoprocta perdicaria | reverse complement strand
GGGGGCACAATGGGGTGCGGGGGGGTGGGTCGTGGCCGGGCTCTGTGTGCGGGTTCCCACGCGGGGGGGCCGCGTGCCGGGCGGTCGGCTTGCCAACGGCTTGGCCCCCCAAGGCACCGTGGCCAAAGGGATGCCAGGAGCACAATGGGGCGGCCCCCCCACTCCGGCGCCGCGGGGGCCCTTTTGTTGGGAGGCCCCGGCGAGCGGCGGGATGCGGCGGGCACGGATGGGAACRCCGCGCACGTCGCCACTGGTGCCCGTTTCGGATCCCTCCCGGCTGCACCGGGATTGTGCCCCCTGTGCTCCCCCCGTGCGGGCGATCCCGGGAGCACCCACGGGGACGGCTGGATACACGGGAAGCGCGGCGCGGGAAGGGAGCGGTCGGCAGCGCTGCGGAATCTGGAGGTGGTGGGCAGGGGGCAAGAGGGCCCCGGGCAGGATGAGCGAGGAAGGAAGGAAGGAAGGAAGGGAGCGCGGGGCGCTGGGGATGAGGCCGGAGGCCGCGGCGGAGCCGGGAGGAGGAAGCGCTCCCGGCCGGAGCGCGAGGGCGTGAGCGGCGGGAAGGAAGGGAGGCTGAATCCGCGGAAGGGAAGGTCCCAAGGGAGCAGGCGGGATYCGTGGGCACGGGCTGGCGCGGGATGCGCTGCCAGCTGCGCGGCAACATGCCGAGCGCCCCTCCTCAATCCCAACGGGATTGATCCCATAAAATGGACACCAGCAGCGCCTACGGTTTTCCATGGAGCTGCCTCTGGCCTCCTCTGCAGGGAGGCGTGTGGGGGAGCCAGGAAACACTGCCCGGCAGCAGGATGCAGCCAGTCTCATGCCCGTCCAGGGGGTCGGGTTGGATTTCCACATGGATTTGACTCCATCTGCAAGCACAGGAGGCATTTTGTGGTTTCCTGGGAATGTTTCGGGATGGGGCTGTGGGAACGTGGCTAGAAACGGGAGCCGAGAAGAGGGCAACGTGGCTGAACAGCCCCCTCCTCTCGGCTCCCGTTTCCAGCCGCGTTCCCCTCCTTTCGGATCCCTCCCGTTTCCGTCCTCGCCTCCCTCCCCAGTGACCAAGCTCCGGGACTTGCGGCAGCTACCAAGGATTTTATTGGAATTGAACCCAACGGAGACGGGCGCGCGGGGCGGCCGAGGGAGGGAGCCATAAATAGGGAACATTTTCCCAAACCCAGCCCCACGCCGGAGCACTGGTCAGCTGCACAAAGCACAAAGTTGCACAGAAATAGTAAAAAAAAAAAAAAAAAAAACACCAAAAAAGAAAGGAAACTTTGTGTTTTTTTCTTTTTCTTTTGCTTGCTCCAACAATACAGTGGACATAGATCCTATTTACAGTGACCTTCACATTTTCGAGATCCCTTCGGAGGCTCCCGAGGACCGTGGCCGTGCGGGAGGGCTGCGAGGAGGAGGAGGAGGAGGAGGAGGAAGGGGCAATCCCGGCGGGCACAGCTTGGATCCCGCCACACAGACGGGGATCAGACGGATGATTGGGATCCCCGGGAGCGGCTCGCTGCCTTCGTGGGTGGGAAAACACGCGGCGGGAGGACGCGGCGCCAACACCACGAGCGGGGCCTCTCCAGCCTGTTAATTTGGGGCCATTGAGGGATTTCCAGCGCCCGGGCGGTGGGAATGAGACCCGCTGGAGCGGCGCTTGTTTCCAGACAGGCTCTTTCAGGCGAGCGGCGGCGAGGAGGGGAACAAAAGACRTCGAGGGCATCGCCCGGCATCACAGTGTGGGAGCGCTCCGGGCGGCAGCGCCTCCGCTTGGACCCCATCCCGCCGCGCCGGCTCCCGGGAAGCGGCGCCGGCGGCTTCAACGCAAYGTCGAGGTAGCGGAGGTCGGAAGTGCTCAGGAAGTAAAGGAGCGGGGAAGGAGAAGGGAGGCCGAGGYGGCTGCTGCGGGGCCGCTTCCRAGCTTCGCCCGGGGCCTCGGAGGCGCTGGAGCGGGAGGCAGCGGATCCTGGCGCCGGGAAGGACAGGCCCGTCCTGCAGCAGCCGGCGCGARGGCAGGGAAGGGGTTCGGTACCGCCCAGGAGAGCCCGAGTGCGGGGAGGGATGGGGATGAGAGCGCAGCCCCTTCCAACACCGCCTCAGAGCCTCCCTTTAAAGTGCATCGCGTTTCTGCTCGTGCCGCTGGCGGCAGAGGAGCTCCAGTTCATGGCGCCAGGGAGACTCCCGTGCCGGCGGAGCGATGGTGTTGCCGCCACGGGGAGGGAAGGGGCGGTTTCCGCGCCGGGCCGACACGTGGAGCGAGGGGCCGGGGCGGCGCCGCGGGCATCGGGTCCTGCGGCTCCGCGGCGGGCGCCGGGTCCTGCTCGGGGAATGCGGACGGGCTCCGCGGGCGCCG
>NW_020455666.1:260379-262231 GCF_003342845.1 Nothoprocta perdicaria | reverse complement strand
CCCCCAAACACACGCAGAGGCCTCTCGTCTCGCAGAGCCGCCTTTATTGGAGCGCCGCCCGTCGCGGACCCGCCGCGGGAAGGGGCGCCGCCGCGCGGGGCGGTCACGGCGGGCCGAGGCGGGCGGCCAGCGCCTCCCGCAAGCGCTGCCGGCAGCGCTCGTACTTGCGCAGCACCTGCCGCACGCGCTCCTCCTCCTCGCGCTGCAGCAGCCGCAGGAAGTTCTGCAGCTCGGGCAGGCTGAAGGCCTCCCACTGCGGGCGGCAGCGGGCGCCCGTCACCGGGGCGTCGCAGCGGCCGCCCGCGCGCCCGGCGCCTCCCCGCCGCGCTCACCTGCACCTCVCCGCTCTCGTTCTCCTTGAGCACGAAGCTCAGCGCCTTCTCGCCGGGCCCCGCCAGCAGCCGCAGCCGCAGCGGCCGCTCGTGCTCGCCCAGCTTGCGCACGTGCACTGCAAGGGCGCCGCGCGGCGTCAGCGCCGGCGACAACCCCGACGTCGGCCGCCCCGGCCGCTCCGGCCGCTACCTTGGCCGTCCCTCTCGCGGCGCTCGAAGAGGGCGAACTTGCGGGGGTTGTCGAGCACCATGAACTTGGCGAGCAGGGCGGTGACGACGTGGGCGGCCGGCGTGCGCGACGTGACGTGCAGGTGCTTGGCCGTGCCCTCGGGCAGGTAGAAGGACGCGCGGCGCCGAGGTGCCCGCCGCGGCTCGGCCGTGCACGGGGGCCGCGCGGCCGCCGGCACCGCCACGGGACGCAGCAGCTTCAGCTGCACCTTGATGAAGCCGCTGTAGGAGCCGTCCTTGCTCTGCGGCGCGGGGAGGCGGCGGGTGAGCGGCGGCYGCCCCACACGCTGCCCCACATCCCCCCACGCCGCCCTACCAGGCTCATGAAGAGGTTGCTGTTGATCTGGCTGTTGTACTCCTTGATGCGCTGCTCCAGCTGTGCCGGCTCCAGCTCCGGCGTCTCGGCCTCGCCAGGATCATCCTGCAGGACAGTRCACAGTGGTGACGTCCCGTGCAGCCCCAGGGATGCCACATGTGGAGCTGTGCTCCGGATGCCGTTGCCGGCCGTTGCATCATCCCGGGGCGGGATCGCGGCCCTTTCCCGGCCTCGCGGTTCCAGCTGCCTCGGCGGCTCCTTTACAAAGGGCCCCAGGGGCCGCGGGGTGCCGGGGCAGGTCCAGCCGGCGGCCCCGCGCTGCCCGCCCGGAGCTGTGGGACAGCATCAGCCCTGCCTGGGCCCCGCACGCCGGGAGCCTCCCCGGAGTGGTATGGAGGGAGATGCCAGTGGCCGCGGGGTGCGTGGGACTGCCACAATGTGGGGACACCCGCAATGGTGCCCGTGTGGCTCCGGCGCGGCTGGAAGGACCTGGCTGCCCTCTGTCATCCCCAGCAGCACCGCGGGCTCCCCGGGCTGCAGCACTGAGTGTCACGAGTGTCACCCCTGAGCCCAGCTTCACTCCCGCTCCACGCTGGCGATGGGGCGGCCACGCCGCGCGGCAGAGCCCCCCGGCACCCCACAGTGACCCACGGTCAGCTCCCCACGGTCGTGACACGACCCGAGCGCGCTCCCCGCCCCTGCGCGGGGGGTGACGTCACGCGGGGACCCCCCGCGGCGGGTGACGTCACGCGGGGACCCCCCCCCCCGCGGCGGGTGACGTCAGGCGCTCCCGCCGCCGCGGCGCGGGGCGCACGGACCTGGCGGCGGCGCGGGCGGCGGCCGAGCGAGGTGCGCGCCGTGTAGAAGAGCTCGGGCTCGGAGTCGGAGTCCTCCTGGCTGCAGTAGCCGCTGCTGGCCGTGCTGCCCGCCGAGCCGCCCCAGCGCGGGCCCGGCGCCGCCCCGGCCCCAGCCTCGC
>NW_020455666.1:258808-259941 GCF_003342845.1 Nothoprocta perdicaria | reverse complement strand
AGCCCAGCACACACAGCCCAGCACATATAGCACACACAGCCCAGCACATACAGCCCTGGACATACAGCACATGCAGCACATACAGCCCAGTACATAGAGCACACACAACACACACAGCCCAGCACACACAGCCCAGCACATATAGCACATACAGCACACACAGTCCAGCGCATATAGTACATACAGTCCAGCACATACAGCCCAGCATATACAGCACATATTGCACATACAGCACGCACAGCCCAACCTGCCATAGTGTGGCCTGTCCCAGCAGGGCACTTCTGCCCCAAACAGCCCAGCCTGGCCCAGCACAGCCCAGCACGGCACTGCCCAGCCTGGTCCAACTCGGCACAGCCCCACGTAGCCCAGCATGGCCCGCATGGCACAGCGCAGCACGGCCCAACATGGCACAGTTTGGCACTGCACAGCACGGCATGGCCCTGTATGGCCTGGCATGGACTGGCCTGTCCTGGCACAGCCTAACGTGGCCCGGCACAGCCTAACGTGGCCCAGCACAGCCTGATGTGGCCCGGCGCAGCGCAGTGTGGTTCCCAGCACAGTAAAACTCAAGCATGGCCCGTCCCAGCTCAGGGTACCCCCTGCCCGCTCCCCGTGTCCCCATCCCCACCCCGTGTGCCAGCCCTGTGCCCCGTCCCCCGCCCCGTCCCCCGGCCCGTACCACGTTGGTGTCCTCCACCTCCTGCTCGGCGGCATCGTCGGCCTCGCCGCCGGCGCCCCGGGGGCCGCTGCAGTCCAGCCGCACCAGGGCCCGGCACCGGTAGTGGCAGGTGAAGCTGCAGTCTGGGGACAGCGACAGCAYGGGGACGGTGTCAGCGGTGCCGCTGCTGCCAGCAGCAGCCCGGGGTGGGGAAGCAGATGGGATCCGCGCGCCGCAAGCGGGTCCCCCCGAGGGTCCCCGCGCTCCCTTGGCAGGAGGGTGGCGCGACGGGTCCCGGGGGCTGCGCAGGGCTTCGTCCTGGCGCGCGGGGCTACTCACGCAGGCACTGGAGGCTCTTCCTGCGCGCGCCCCAGATGAAGTCCCCGCACAGGTCGCACCAGGTGTGCGGGCCGCGGCGGCGCGGCTGGAAGCGGTGGCCGGCGCCCGGCGCCGCCGTGAGGCGCGGGTCGCGCAG
>NW_020455666.1:246426-258518 GCF_003342845.1 Nothoprocta perdicaria | reverse complement strand
GGCGCTGGAGCTGGGACTGGGGCTGGGGCGGGACCGGCCCGGGGCGGGGACGGCCGCGGGGGCCGCCCCGTCCGGGCGCCGCGCGGGGGGAAACTGAGGCAGGGCGAGGAGCGCACGGCCGGGCTGGGGGCATGGACGGCGGCGGCCCCGAGGGCAGCCCCTGGGGACAGTCCCCACCGGGGTGCGAGGGGCACCGTCCACAGCACCGGCTGCCCTCAGCTCTTGGGATGCCCAGCAGCTCGTTCCCGGCGGGGGGCTTCTCCTCGGCTCGCCCCGTGGGTGCTGCAAGGAGCCCTGTGCGCAGGGAGACGGGGCTGGCGTGGGGAGATGGGGCTGGCGGGGGCAGACGAGCCTCCTGTGCTGACACCAGGGCCGTCACCTCCGAGGTGGCTTCCTGCAGCCTGCGGTGGCGGCAGCATCTCCGAGACGTCACCGCTTTGGGTGGCTGGGAGGGGGCCGGGGCGGGCGCAGGGGAAGGGTAGAGGCAGGTCCACACATGGGCAGCACCAGCTCCCCGGGGCTCCCGGGCTGGACGCTGCTCCCTGCTCCCGTGATGGGACACAAGGTGCAGGGCCTGGGATGGCTCCAGCGCATCCTGGGCACTGGGAAAAGGCAGCGCTGGTCACCTGCTGGCTGTAGGACTGCGACGGGCACAGGCCCTTTTGCTCAAACGGCACCATTAAGAGCRGGGAAGGGGACAGGGGCACAGAGAGGGGACAGCTGCAAGGCCTGTGAGATGTCGGCAAAGATGAACCCGAGCTGCTCGTCTGCTCTAYAGGGCGAGGGCGGCGTGTCAACCACTTCCTCTGCTCCTCCAGCAACAGGCGCGTAGGAGAGGGCAAGGGGCCAAATCCTCTTGTGTGTCTCGGTGTAGGGGTCAGCACAGACCCCACCCGGAGCAGGCAGGGCCAGGGGGGCAGCTGTGGGTCCTGCGGCTCCTCRGGGAGCTCTCTTTTTGTGCAGCAGGCGAGGACTGACGCACAAAGCAGCCCACAAGCCCGAGGCTGAGGAGGAAGCGGTTTATGAGCCCCGGGCTGCGCGGGGCCGGGAGCTGCTCGAGGYGGTGGGTGCAGCATCACGGGTGCCSTGGGACACAGGGGGGTCCGTGGAGGGCGCCGCAAGCAGGAGCAGCACCAGCAGCTCCCTGTGGAGCGGCACTGCTGGCCGTGGGCAGCTCCACGTTCCCGCGTGCTACCCGCGCAGGTCACCCGGGACCAGCAGCTTGCAGGCGGCCTTGTGCTTGTGCCAGTGCTGGAGCTGGCAGGGGCTGCAGTGGGGAGCGGGGCCGCTCAGGGGGGATCCCTGGGGCCGCCCTGGCCCCGTCGCAGYCCCCGCGTGGTGCCACGGGGCCCTTACCGGCTGCAGTACCACTCGTTGCGGCAGCGCGAGCAGCGCTTGGCCGCCTCGGCGCCGCACGTGCGGCACCGGGGCTTGTCGGGCACGAGAGCCTCCATCATGTCCAGGCTGTAGGTCTGCGCCCACCTGCAGCGGGCAGAGAGTGAGAGCAGGGGGGCGACTGATGGGGAGCCAGGAGCTGTCCTGGCTGTCCCCGAGGAGACAGCAGGATCCTGCTCCATGTCCAGCTCTCCCTGAGCCTCCAGTGTGAGGGGAGCAGGAGAAGAGGGCGGGAGGGCCTGGAGTCTCTAACCTGTGTGCCTGGACCCTCAGCTCCTCCATGGTGGGGCTGAACATGTGCTTCACCTGGTGCTTGGCGATAGCCTCCCACTTGCCCGCGTTCTTCTGGAGAAGGTGCTCCCGGATAGCAGGAACCTGGCGGGAACCACGGGCAAGGCCGTGGCGCTCGGTGCGGGATTGAACGTGCCATGATACGGGGGGAATGGGGCAGAGAAGGGAGGCACAAGCCTCTGGCGGACTCATGTGCCAAGCAGAGGCAAAAAGCATCGAGATGAAACAAGCCAGAGCTTGGGGGATATGTGTGGGATCAGGAATGCAGCCCCGAGGCCTGGGATTCGGAACAGGAAGCCCTGAGCTCCCGCCGCTCTGCAGAGCTGGAGCTCCAGCCGCAGCTTGAACTCGGTGCTCCCGAGCCTGAGCAGATTTTTCCACTCATCACTTCCCCCAACACAAGCGAAGGAAGGGCCGGGAGAGCACGAAAGGGAAAGCAGCAGCCAAGAGCAGCCGAGGGAGCTCAGGCTCCGGGGGGGAAGACGCTGGCAGCTCTGGCGGAGTAAAAATAGCCAGGCAGCAAGAAGAGAAGGAGCCGTGGGGAAAAGGGGCCTTTCCTTGGCTTGGCTCGGCGACAGCGAGCGAGTGCAGTGCTCGAGGGCACTTCCAGGGCCCAATGAGCTCTGAACAGTCCCTACCACTCTTGACGCTCCCCTCAGTGGGCCCTGCCTCTGCCAAAAGGGCTTCTTGGCCTGGAGAGCTCCAGCAGGCAGCAGGCAAGCGACTGCAAACGCTCAGCAGAGGGTTAATTGCCCAAGCGAGTAACACGCACAGCCCCATAGATTTGAAGCAGTCTCGACAGCTGTTTGTAACTGGCTGTTTTTGTCACGAGCTGCGGCTGCCTTCCTCCCGGCTTGCCCACGGCTGTAGCAGGAAAGGAGGCTTGTCCAGAGGGACAGGAGAAGTTTGGGGAGGAAGGGGAGTGGGGAGGAGCTGGCAGTGAGGCTGTAGGAGTGAAATGAGTGCTTGGCCCTTGGTGGCTTCAAAGCAGAACAGGGGGAAGAGCCTAAGGAAATGGGATACCTGCTCCAGGACGAGATCCTTTTTGGGGGGAGCGGGCTCAGACACTGCCAGGTGGCTCAGGAATCTCTGCATCTCCACCAGGTTGGGGAGCTGGTCGAGCAGGACATCCGTCAGGAAGGCCCGGAGCTGCAGTGGGCGAGGGAGAAGAGGGAACCGCGAGGGTGAGATAAGGGAGCCAGGGCTGGGTTATGGGGCTGTGGGGAGAGCTGGCGATGGGGAGAGATGCCCAGAGGCGCCTGGTGCCAGCGAGGCCCTGCCCTGAGCTGCACAACCCACGGCCCCAGGGCCCCACCTTGAGCAGCTGGCTCTTGTTGAAGCCGTCAAAGTGGTATTTGCGGCGGCACTCGGGGCTGAGCAGCAGGTTGTAGAGGGCGAGCCACACCTGCCCGTCGAGCTTGGTCATCTTGAGCTGGTCCTCTGGCGGCACCACGTGCCACGCTCCGTTCTCGAACTTCTTGAGGACGCCTGGGGGACGGAACAACGCGGGGCTGCCTGAGGAAAGAGAGCTCGAGGCGCTGGCCTGGGCTCTGTCCCTGGTTTGGGGACAACAGCGCAGCCAGTACTTGTTGTTTGTGAGGTTCTGCTCTCAGTGAAAGCCAGGAGGAGCAGGGATGTAACCAAAGGAACAAAACAAGCTCCAAGAACGGCTGTGTTGCCCTGGGGGACGGAGCTCCAAACCTCTCGCTGTTGCAGGAAGGTGCAGAGGGCTGGGACTGCCTGCGCGGGTGCTGCCACCACGGTCACGCTCAGCCACCAGGACAGGCAGGGAGCCCGGCTCTGCCCCACGTGCGTGTGTTGGTGCTTGAGACTGTTGCATCTCTTTGGAAGTCAAGTTTTGCTGCCTCCTTCTAGGAGGAGGGAGGTGATAAACTGGTGTTTGGTGGTTTTAAATGGCCCTGGTCTTTCTGTGTTCAGGATGTGACTCCTCGGAGGAGCAGGGGAGGCTGGAGGATGTGCTGGAYTCCTGCTCCTGCCCTAGCCGTGATCCGTTTGGATAAGACAAGACAGGGATCAGCTTTTGGGAGTGCTGCTAAGTCCAGCTGTGCTGCAGCTGCTGACGTGCTCCAGGCAGGGAGCAGGCTGCAAAGGAGGCAGGAGAGCGAACAGCCTCAGGACACGACCTCTACCTGCCTCACGGCAGCTCCACGGGCAGCGCTCCAGCAGCTCGACCAGGAGGCAGGGCACGTTGTGGGTGTTCAGCAGCCGAGTCAGCGCGCTCAGGGGCAAGCTGGTGATGAAAGGAGAGGGTGACAGAGCTCCCACACAAACGCCACGGCAGATACAAACACTCCCCGAGGCACCTGGGCACGTTTTGACCATCTGCCTCCTGTGAGAGGCAGGAAAAACCACAGTAACAGCCGAGCAGGGTTCCCACAGCAGCACGGAGCAGGGAGGAGCGCTGCATTTGCCTGCTGGGGCGCAGTGTCACTGTCACTGCYGCTGAACGAAGCCCAAGGCTGTGTCCCCAGAGGGACCTCAAGCTGGCGCGTGTGCCCTGGGGCTCCTGGGCACCCACCTGGCCGCCTGGTCGGTGATGAAGCGCAGCACAGACAGGGCCTTCAGGGAAATCTCAAACTCCATCGTCTCCGCCTGCTCCTGAAGCTCCTGTGGGAAGCAAGCACATGCCCGCGATTCCAGGCCTCTTTTGGCCCCCAAGGGCTGTTACAGCACAGGGACGTAAAGGAGAACAGGCTCCAGCACAAGGGAGAGGGCATGGGTGGCTGTTTAGCACAGGGGGGGTTGCACAAAGAGCCAGCAGGAGCTGGGATGAATGAGAGGAAACCAGGTTTCTCGGAGACGAGCGCTTTTCAGAAACACGGGGGCAAAGAAAGATCCCCCTTCCTTTAGTCAGTCAAAGCTCTAACAGAGACCCCCCTAGCTGGGAAAACATTTCCTGGAAAACATCCCTATTGTGCTCAGAAGCCCTCCGCTTCCTTCCCTTTTCTGGAAGGGAAGCACATGCCTGGGCGGCGAGCCAAGGGATCCAGCCAAGCCTGCAGGCTCCCGCTTTGAATCCTCTCTTTCGCACAGTCTTTGCAACAGTTTGGGGAAGAAACATGGGGCGTGGAGAAGCAAAATTCCAGCTGCAGAGAGCTCCAGTACCAGCAAGACGCATGTAAGAACAGCCTCAAAGCCCTCCGTGGAAGGGGCTCTGCTCCACAGGCTGCAGCATCTCCCCTCACCTGCACGGAGGAGGGACCGGGCAGAGCCGCCGGCGGGGTCTGCGTGGCCGGCCGGCCGCTGGCACCACGAGCCACGAGGAGGGTCAGCTTGCGATGGCAGTAGTCGATGAGGTCCAGGACGCCGTCCTCGGCCGCCTCGCACACCTCCTGCGCAGGGTGAAGGGTGCCTGGCGGCTCCTACGGGCTCTTTTCCCCTCCTGCACCTTTGTCTTTTCTACACTGGCCAAACAATAACKCCGTGGGGCCTCGGACTCTGCCCACGTGGTTATTCAAAGTCCCGGGGTGAGATGGTGACACCCACAGTCACCCAGGTGACCTTCCATGGCTAGGTGTCCTGGGCTCCGGGAAGGTGAACGCAGGGCTTACCTTGTAAAAAAACACCGTCTCCAGGAGATTGATGATGGAAGCCTCGTGATGCAGCTGCGGGAGCAAAAAGGCAAGAGTAGGTCACGGAGAGAGCGAGGTCAGGGCAAGGGGATGATGAGCAGAGGTCTTTTAAGAAGCTACTTATATAGTTATGGCCAGGACGGGGCAGCGTGAGCRGTGCTTCCTGAGGCTGGGAACCACGGGATAACTGCCACGAGGCAATGCCACAGAGCAGGAGCAGAGGCACCACCTCTCCCCAGTTACCCTGGGCTGAGAGCAGGGAAACGCTTCCCAGGTTTGGACAGACGGTCCTAGCTCAAGAGCTGCTCCCCYGCATAGGGCAGCCACATTCCCAAGATCGGGAAAGCAGCTGCTTCCCGCTGTCTCAATGTCCACAGTGGCTTTGCAGCCCAGCAGCTATCAAGTCATAGTAGCCATAGGCTTTTTATCCGCTCTCAAACACCCAAGGCCGCCCCTACTCACCACCACGTAGATGGGGAAGGTGCTCACGGGCTTGAAGTCCTCCAGCCGGCACAGCACCGGGAAGACCTTGTGCTTCCACAACTCCACAGTGATGAGCTCCCCGATGAGCACGGGAATCTGGRGAGGGGAGGCACGGGGGTGGTATTGAAGCCTTTGGAAGAGGGCCAGGGGCACGGCCAGGCCAATGCCCAGCGCCCTGTGGCAAACTCAGCCCAGTCACAGCACCCAGCATCTACCAAGGATGCCACAAGGCACCAGTCGGGCTGGGAAATGGAGCTGCAAGGGGGAGAGCTGCAGCCTGTGGGTACAGGGACTCGGCCCCCGCATATCTGTAGCCAGGGAGCTCAAAAAACAGCATTTTTTTGCTGCTGATGGCAGAAAACGCTTCCAGGCTCGCAGAAAAGGGTACTCTAGAGACCCTGGGCACTATGGGCAGCTTGAGGCACTTGGGCAGCCTGGAAGCGGGGCATCGAACCCCATGACAGGGGGAGAACTGGGGCGGCACGACAGAACCCGGAGAGGCACAGAGGGCAGTTTATTCCATGTGGCAGCCGCGCACGAAGTGGCGCCGAGGGCCGGTCTCGCCGCACGCTCGCGCTCACCTTGCCGTGGCTGAGCAGCAGCTCGGTGAGGGGCTGCTCACGGCCGGCCGCCGCGCTCAGGATCGCGTGCATGTTGAGCTTCTCCACCGCCTCGTGCTGCCGCAGCCACCTGCGGGGCGGCCCACACCCCCCAACGTCCGTTTGCCCCTGGCCAAACGCGGTGCCGCCTCCGGGCCGAGCCCCTAAAACGGGGCCCAGCGGGCGCCCCCAGCGCGCACCCCGCGCCGCCGGCGTCGCGCAGCTCGGTGCCCCGCAGCGCCTGCACCAGCGCCTCGGCCTCGGCGGGCGGCAGCAGCGGCAGCTCGGCCGCCGCTTCCATCATGGCGCCGGCTCCGTCCTGCCGTTAACGGTCGCGTCGCTGTGGCAACGTGAGGCGTCGCTGTGGCGACGCGCTGCGTCGCTGTGGCAACGCGCCGGGGGGGGGTGTGCGCATGCGCTGTCCGGCGCCCCCTGGCGGCGCGGGAGAAGCGCCGCGCGCGGCGGCGGCTCCGCTGGGGACGCGGTGACGGTGACCGGGGCGGGTGTTGGTGGCACCGGCGACACGGCGGGGGCGGGGGGGGGCAAGGGGACAGTCACTTCCAGCACACGATGATGTTGGGGTCGTTCTCGAGGCGCTCGTCCAGCTCCTTGTAGCTCATGCCTGGGGGAGGCAGAGGTGGCGTGAGCACGCGGTGACACCGCCGCGGTGTCTCCTTCCTCCCGTCCACCGCCACGATGTCCCCTTCCTCCCGTCCACCGCCACGATGTCCCCTTCCTCCCCTCCGGCAGCAGGAGCCTGTCCCACCTCCAGCTGCAAGCCGGGGCTCCCCGCAGCATTAACATCCACGAAGGAGCAGGGGAGACCCGCAATGCGGACACAGCACCAGGCTCACGGGCTTTGCCTCACGGTGACAGTCCCCGGTGGGGACACAGCCCCGCCGCGGGGACACAGCCCCCCTGTGCTCCTCACCCGTCTTGCAGCAGATCTCGTCGTAGCTGTGGCAGCCCGTGTACAGCCGGGCCGGGTGGCTCCGCTCGTCCCGCGCTACCTTCACGGGGTACTTCTGGAGCCGCCGGATCAGGCCCTTCATCAAGCCGAACTGGATGAGCCTCCTGGGGACAACAGGAGACCGAAGGAGGGGATCCGGGATCCAGATCCCCGGATTTCCGGATGCGGGAAAGCAGCGCCGCCTCAGACCTCTCGTCCACGCGCTGCAGCTGCAGGGTGTAGCGGGAGATGAGGTCCCGCACAGTCGTGCCCGGGCTCAGGCCGCAGTACAGCTGGAAGACGTCGCGGAGGCCGGCGCGCTTGTGCCCTGCGGAAACAGGCGCCCCTGTTGTCGCCAGCACCCCCACAACGTGGGTGGCCAGCGAGGGGGGTTCCCGCATCCCAAGGACTCCGTACATCCCAGGTACCTTGCTTGGTGACGTAGGAGAGACACTCCTCTTGGAGACACTTGTCATCCACCAGGTCCTGCACCCTCGGCGTGGTGCAGTACACGTTGGAGTACTACGGGGCATGGGAAAAGCCAAATTCCCCATGGAATTGGGGATATGGAAGCTCAGCCAAATTCCCCATGGAACAGGGATATACACTTGGGATACCCCAGCCCTTCCCGCACCGCCGGTCCCTCTTGGTAGCCTCACCCACCTGGAGGATGGAGACGAGCGTGACGACTCCGTAGTACCTGCAGGGAAACAGGGAATGTAGAGACAACCTCCAGGGCCAGAGGGAATTCCCGCGGAGGAATGGGCAGGAAAACGAGCAGGCTGGGAGCCTTTCCCCTCACTCACAGCAGGTTCTGCACGGCAATGCGCACCAAGTTCAGCTCCACGTCGGCCTCCGCGGAGATCTTCTGCACGTGCCGAAAGCCGTCGATGTAGGGCAGAATCTAGGAGGGGAGCAGAGCAGGAAGCGCAGGAGTTCCAGGGAAAGGACAGTGCGGCCGCCCGAGGCGTCGCTCCGGAGCCCCAAAGCTCCCCGGGGYTTGGGAGCATCCTGGGAAGGGCAGGACGGGCTGCCCAAGGCTGCAGTTGGGGCTGCAACCCCAACGCTAATCCGTGATAAATAACGGGATCCGCGTGGTGGCCCGGGAATGGGGCCAGTTAAGGGCACYGACCTACCTGCTGCGTGGTGAGATCCCACTGGGAATTGAAGAAATCCTCCTTGTCCTGCGTGAARACGGGCACGTCGTACTCCTGCACGACGGGCGGGTCGGGCCGCTGCTCGATCACCTTCAGGTGGATGGTGTTGGACTCATCTGCCCGGGGAAGAGGCGCTGAGCGCCGCGCGGCGCGGGCGGCCGGCTCCCCAGCGCCCGACGGATCCGTACCTATGGGCAGCGTGCACTTGCCCTTGGCGTTGAGCTCCTCCAGCAGGATGCTCATGATGGGCACCAGCTTCTGCTTGCTCTCCTCGTTGGAGATGAAGCCGCTCTCCAGCTGCGGGGGGCAGAGGCGGTGTCGGCGGTGGCCCCGGTGCTACGGGGCGGCGTGTGGGGCCCGGCGCGGGGATACCTCGAGCGTGGTGAGGTACCCGGCCAGCTTCTTGACGATGGGCTCGAGGGCGCAGGCCTTGGCGCGCGCGTCGCACACGAAGCCCAGGTTGAAGAGCAGCGCGTTGCGGCTGTACTTCTTGTGCTCGATGCACACCGGGCAGCCGATGAGCTTCTTCTCCATGGCGGTCCTGCCGGGGAAAGCGGCGCCGCGGGATGCACCGGCGGCCCGGTGCCGCCGGTGGTACCGGGACCGGGACCGGTGCCGTCGGGTTGTACTCACACGGTGATGAGCTTGTTCTGCAGCTCGGGCTTGGTGATCACGTACACCTGGATGGTGTCGAACAGCTCCCGCGAGATGAAGTCCTCGGGCACCTTGAGGGAGGGAGCGCGGCCCGGTTCGGCCCGGTCCGCTTCGGTTCTGTGAGACAACCAGGCCTCCCCCCAGCGCCGTGGGCCCAGTCTTACCTGGTAGGTGATCTTGGGCCCCAGCGTGGGGTGGAATTCGCTGAAAAAGACGCACTCGATCCTGCCGCCCATGGCGCGGAACCCAACGGGACCCAACGGGACCCAACGGGACCCAACGGGACCGAACCGGAGGGGGCGGCGGGCGCAGCGCGCATGCGCCCTGCGCTGCCCCGCGCCGGCTCCCGTAGCGCTGCCCGTGCTCGCTGACAGGACGCGCCTGCGTCACGGAAGGCGGGACTTGCCGCTGAGCGACAGCCCCCTCCACCACTCATCGCCGCCCGCAGCGGCGTGGGGGCGGGCCGCGGCGCGGACGGACGCGCGCGGGGGCCAATGCGCGCCGCCTCGGGCGCCGCCGCGCACGCCGCGGCCTTCGGCTTCCCCGCCGCCGTGGCGCTGCCGGCGCGGCCCGGCTCCAGTGAGTGCGGCGGCGCCATCCGGTTGGCGCCGGGTCCATCCGGCTGGCGCCGGTTCCAGCCGGTTCGCGCCGGTTCCATCCGGCTGGCGCCGGTTCCATCCGGTTCGCGCCGCGCGAGGCCTCACGGCCGCCCTTGCCTTGCAGGCCTCTTCTCGTGGCACCCGCTGCTCATGGCGCTGGCGGTAAGTGCGGCCGCGCGCGCGAGGCCTCTCCCCGCGGCGGAGCCGGTAGCGACGCGGCCGCCCTGCCGCCCGCAGTTCTCGCTGCTGCTCACCGAGGCGCTGCTCGTGTTCTCGCCCGAGAGCTCGCCGCTGCGCTCGCTGTCGCGCAAGGCCAAGGCGCGCGCGCACTGGGCGCTGCAGCTGCTGGCGCTGCTCTGCGCGCTGCTCGGCCTGGCCGCCGTGGCCTACAACAAGCACCTGCACGGCAAGGCGCACCTGGGCACGTGGCACGGGCGCACGGGGCTGCTGGCCGTGCTCTACGCGGCCGCGCAGAGCGCCGGCGGCCTCCTGCTGCTCTACCCGCAGCTGGCCAAGAGCTGGACGCTGGCCAAGCTCAAGCTGTACCACGCCACGGCCGGCCTCGTGGGCTACCTGCTGGGCTGCGCCAGCCTCATGCTGGGCATGTGCTCGCTGTGGTTCACGGCGGCCGTCACCGGCGCCGCCTGGTACCTCCTCATGCTCTGCCCCGTGCTCACGAGCCTCGTGGTGATGAGCCAGGTGAGCAACGCGTACCTGTACCGCAAGCGGAGCCAGCACTGACGGGGCCGCCGGCTCCGCTGGCCGCCGCGTCTCGGATCGGAGCCTCGGAGCCACGCGAGGGGCTCGCGCCGCCCCCCACTCAGGATTTCCTCCCCGTCGAGCCCGCCGCCTCGTGGTACCGAACCGGCTGGCGGGCTGCGGGGCCCCGGCTGGTCCGTGCACGAGCGGGATGGCACCCGGAGCCGCGGGCCGAGTGGGAGCTCTCCGCGGGGCCGGAGAGCCGGGAGCGGCGCCTGGGACCGCCTCTGTATCCAGAGCTTTTATCCAATAAAGATATCGGGCAGCTACAGCACAGGATGGTGGCCCCGGGGACCGCGGGGAGGTTGTGGCCCGCCCTGTTTCTTACTCGTGYTGGGGGGTGCGTTTAACAAGGGCTGTTCCCGGGGGTGTCCCCCCATTCCAGCTCGGGTGGAGAAGGGAAGGGGGTCGGGATTGCTGAGCCACATGGGCCGCCCCAAGAAGGAGGGACTGCCTGGCCCGGGAGCKCCCTGTCCCCTCTGGCTCTCCAGGCAGCGGGCTGAGGGTCACCAAAGCCCCTGTYCTCCCCTCAAATCAAATCTTTTTACAGGGAAGGAAGCGTCCCCGGGCGCGGGAGCCCGGGCTCAGCTCACCTGTCCCAAACACAAGTCCCGGTGGCTTCTCGGGCCCCGTGGGCTCAGGGACGAGCCGAGCAGCTCTCTTTGAAAGAACTGTTTATTGATACTGAAATTTCTGCCTTTTTTTTTTCCTGGTTGACAAAACCTTCTTGTATGTGGTCCTTTAAAAAAATAAATCACGACACTGTCAGCCCAYGTGCCCTGCCTGGGAAGCGCCCAGCGGGGCAGGAGCCGCCTGGGGCTGGCGCATCCGGGAAGCTTTGCCAGGGAGCATCCCCTCCATCCAAACAAAAAAACCCAAAACAACCCCAAAATTAAAGTCCAGCAACACAGAGGAAGGAAAACAGAAGGGTTGAGCCCATACTCTTCTACCTGCAGGAAATAAAACCTGGTGCCAGAGGAGGCGGTGGCGAGTGCCCCACTGTAAAAACTAATTCCGGCTTCTAGTCTAACGTGACGCATGGATTAGTGGAGCAGTGTCCGGGGGCACCGGCTCCTCCCGGGGGCTTTGCCTTCCCGGGATACGAACGGAAGAGGGAGGAGGAAGAAAACCAACACCACAAAGCGAAGCCCCTCCGAGACAAGTCCGGGGTGGATTCGCGCTCCGTGCGCTAACTGCGAAGCTGAGAGCAGATGGTCCCGGGCCGGGGCAGCAGCGGGAGGCGCCGGGCGACCCCCTTCCTTCCCAACGCTCTTCTCCTTCTCCGGACTCTGACCAGGGCCAAAGCGCAGGGGAGGGTTGATGCAGGAGAAGGATTCGGGCGGGAAACCCACAAACCCTCCTATTCCTCAYGTAAGGAGCAAAAGTCACCTCGGAAAGGAGGAAAAGCAGCGTGGGCTCCTCTGGAAACCACCGTTGCAAAGAAAAGCAGCGCGGAAGCGCTCTGGCCTGCCCACCGTGCTCCTGCGGACGCCTCGGAACAGGGAGCGCGTCCGTGCGGCGCGGCGCCGACGAGCCCAGCGTGTCCCTGCCGGAGCGGCGGGAAGGAGGCGGCCGCGGGCGCCGCTCACGCCTGCCGCGGCGCCTCCTCGAAC
>NW_020455666.1:243939-246170 GCF_003342845.1 Nothoprocta perdicaria | reverse complement strand
CCGCCGCCGCCGCCTCCTCCTCCTCGTCCTCCATGCTGGGCCACGCCGCCTGGTCCTCCACGCGCTTCAGCCGCTCGTTGAGCGCCTTCAGGGCCAGCTGCCTGCAGGGCGAGGGGACACGCGCGGGGTTAACGTCACAGCGTCCGGGTTCAGCCCCTGCTGCCACTGTGCCACCCCCTGGGGCCTCCTCTCCCTGCACATCCAGCCCTGGCTCCTTCCCGGGGGCAGGAAGGGGCTTTGGGGAAAGGCGAGGGCGCTCAGGGCACGACCAGACAGCGCTGCTCACACAAGGCTCCCTCGGCACGTGGGGCGCTCCTGTCGGACCGGGCCAGGGTCGCTCCGGGGAACTGGGGAGGGAAAAGGCACCCAAAGGGGACGGGAAGAGCCAAGGCCTCACGGGAGCCACCTGGAAAACCGTGGCGGCTTTTCCAGGACGGGAGAGCCCGGGTGTGGGTCTGACTCAGCTAACRCCCGGCCGAGGGCGGGGAGGAGCCGCTCTCGATGCCAACGGGGCCCCACAGGCGTTGCTCCCTCTGCTCCAGCCCGCCTCCCGACCTCCCAAATGGGAAGGCTGGGAAAGTTCTCAGCACTTCCCTAAGGACACGAGCTGTTGCCCTTCCCACTTCCAGGCTCTGCATCCCGATAACCCCATCTTTCCATCAGCGCTTTACAAGGGTGCCAAGTGGTCCTGCTTCCCCAAGCACCTCCCATGCCCGCCCACCCACCTAGGGCCTCCACATGATGGGAAAGAGGGAATCCCAACGGAAAAAGGGTATCCCAGTGGAAAAGGGACATCTCAACAGGAAAAGAGCTATCCCAAGAGGAAAGGGGGCACCCCAATGGGACAGGGGGCACCCCAACGAGACAGGGCCATCCCAACGGGAAAGGGGCATCCCAATGGGAAAGGGGCATCCCATTGGGAAAGGGGGATCCCATTGGGAAAGGGGCATCCCATTGGGAAAGGAGGTATCCCAACGGGAAAGGAGGTATCCGAATGGGACAGGGCCATCCCAAGGGGAAAGGGGGCATCCCAACGGGAAAGGTGCATCCCAATGGGAAAGGGGGACACCCCACTGGGAAAGGCGGCATCCCAACGGGAAAGGCGGCATCCCAACGGGAAAGGGGCCATCCCAACGGGAAGGGCGGCATCCCAACGGGAAGGGCGGCATCCCAACGGGAAGGGCGGCATCCCAACGGGAAGGGCGGCATCCCAACGGGAAAAGAGCCATCTGAATGGGATAGGGCCATCCCAATGGGAAAGGCGCATCCCAACGGGAAAGGCGGCAACCCAACGGGATAGGGCGGCATCCCAACGGGAAAGGCGGCAACCCAACGGGAAAGGCGGCAACCCAACGGGAAGGGCAGCATCCCAACGGGAAGGGCAGCATCCCAACGGGAAGGGCAGCATCCCAACGGGAAGGGCGGCATCCCAACGGGAAGGGCGGCATCCCAACGGGAACGGGGCCACCCCTGCGGTACCTCCTCCTCTCGGCGTCCTGCGGGTCGGTGCCGGGCAGGCTGATGGTGATGGAGGAGGGGGCGCCCACGTCGTAGCGCTTGACCGTCTTGCGGCAGAGGCGCAGCCTGACGAGGGCGCCGTGCACGGCGTCGGCCAGCAGCGCCACGGGCGGCCGCAGCGGCGCCGGGAAGAAGGTGGCGAAGGCGAAGCGCTCCGACATGTCCCCGCGGCCGCGCGCGTGCCGCTGGTAGAAGCGCAGGTAGACCCAGGCGGAGAGCGCGCCGCCCGCGTACGACACGAGCGCGCTGCCCTCCACGAGCGCGCCGAGCCGCAGCAGCGCCAGCAGCGCCAGCAGCAGCGCGGGCGCCGCCTCCACGCGCAGCGCCGGCGCCGCCGGCACCACGGCGCTCTCGCCCATGCGCTGCTTGAGCGCCACGAGCACGCCGCCCAGGAAGCCGAGCGCGCCGTGGATGCGCACGCCGAACAGGTAGGCCGGGCGCGCCGTGGCCGCGTAGGCCAGCGCGTAGGCCAGCGCGCCCAGCAGCCCCGYGGCCGCGTTCACCACGGCGAAGAAGAGCAGCAGCTCGAGCGCGCCCCAGAGCGGCTCCAGCAGCCGCCCGGCCGCCGCCAGCGTGGCCACGCTCAGCGCCGCGCCCCACGCGCGCGTCTCGGCCAGCCCGTGCGTGAGCAGCGTCCAGAGGCGCAGGCCCGGCGGCAGCAGGCGGCCCGGCGTCACGGCCAGCGCGCCCGCCGTGTCGGCGCCCAGCGAGAG
>NW_020455666.1:185673-242694 GCF_003342845.1 Nothoprocta perdicaria | reverse complement strand
TTTTTTTTTTTTTTTTTTTTTTTTTTTGAATTTTGGGGGTTTTTGCCCTCCTTTTTGGCCCCTGGTGATGCTGGTGCCGCTGCCCCAGCCAGGACCCTCCGTCCTCCCCTGGTCCCCAAAATAACTCATACCGACCAGGACGCTCACGGCAAGTTCTTTTTTTCTCTCTTTTTTCATTTGTTTTTCTCTTCCCCCCTCCTTTTTTTTTTTTCCCTTTTTTTTTTTCCTCTTTATTATTTTTTTTTCTCCATGTCCCCATTGCTGACGCTGAACGCCGGGACTCTCCGGGAGCTAAAATGTCGGGAACGGGATGTAGAAAGACGTTCCGGTTTAAAATCCACAGGCTTAAAAAAAGACGAGCGGTTTGGGCAAAGGCGAGCGGCGACGGCGGCACCGGCACGGGTCTCACTGGTGGCACCAGGATGGGCCCCATCGGTGGCACCAGGATGGATCCTGTTGGCGTCACCGGGATGACTCTCATCGGTGCTACCGGGATGGGTCCCATTGGTGGCACCGGGATGGGTCCCGTCGGTGGCACTGGGATGGGTCCCGTTGGTAGCACCAGGATGGGTCCCGTTGGTGCTACCGGGATGGGTCCCATTGGTGGCACCAGGATGGGCCCTGTCAGTGGCACCAGGATGGGTCCTGTTCATGGCACCGGGATGGGTCCCATTGGTGTCACCAGGACAGGCCCCATTGGCAGTACCAGGACGGGCCCCATCGGTGGCACCAAGATGAGTCCCATTGGTGGCRCCAGGATGRGTCCCRTTGGTGKCACCRGGATGRGTCCCRTTGGTGKCAYCRGGATGGGTCCCGTTGGTGTCACCGGGATGGGTCCCATTGGTGGCACCAGGATAGGCCCCCCTTGGCATCACCGGGAAGACACGTCGGTGTGAGCGTTGGCTCCTCCTTGGATGCATCCGAGGGGGGTCCCTGGTGCCGGTGCCGGTGCGGCCGCGTTGGGAAGGGGATGGAGATGGCGTCGGGCGCGGGAAGGAGGCGGGCGGGCGCGCGGGCGCTTAAAGGCAGGAGGCCGCGGGCGGCAGCGGGTGCCGGCGGGCGCTGGCGCAGAGCAGCAGCAGCAGCTGCAGCGCGAGCAGGACGCCCAGCGAGGGCGCCAGCGAAGCCCCGCGGCCACAGTCTGAGGTATCTTCCTGCGGGGGGAAAAGGGGGCTGTGTGCGAGGGGCACGGTGGGGCTGTGGGGTGGCAGCCTGCTGACCTGCACCCCATAACCCCCCTGCCCTGCACCCCATGGCAATGACCCCCAGGGGGGCACCCATAGCCCCGCTGCCCTGCACCCCATGGCAATGACCCCCAGGGGGGCACCCATAACCCCCCTGCCCTGCACCCCATGGCAATGACACCCCAGGGGGGCACCCATAGCCCCACTGCCCTGCACCCCATGGCACTGGGGTCCCATGGCACTGAAACCCCCATGTGGGCACCCTGTGGCCCCGCTGTTCCAGGGCCCCCATGGCATGGAACCCTATGAACCCCACTGCCCCATGATCCCCCATGGCACTGCTGTCCTGCACCCCATGGCAATGACCCCAGAGCCCCAGAGCCCTGCTGCCCTGCACCCCATGGCACTAACACCCTAGGAGGGCACCCCATAGCCCTGCTGCCCTTCACCCTACATCACTGCTCCTCAGGGTCCCCATGGCACCATTATCCGGGCACCCCATGGCTTGGACCCCCTAGAAGGTCACCCCATAGCCCTGCTGCCCCCGGAGCCCCATCTCGCTTGTTGCCCACGCGGGCGCCCCATGGCCCCGCGCCCCACGGCGCCCACGCACTGTTGCATTGTAATCGAAGCAGATGTGGGGGCCTTTCCGGTAGCGCGGCCTGTCCACCAGCTCGCACTGGTTGGGGTCCCGCGGCGGAGCTTGGCGCCGGGTCAAGGAGACAACGGGAGGCTGGCGGGGGACCCCCCCATCGCCCTCCCCACTGCCACAGCCCCCCATGGCAGCGGCCGGCGTCCCCCACACGGCTGAGGATACCCCTTATCTCCGCCTGGAGCAGCTTGACGGACTCGCACTGGCTGCACATGGGCTTGTCGGCCACCACGAAGAGCAGGTTGGTGTTGGCCAACCTCTGCGCGTGGAAGAGCCTGCAGGGCGCAAGGGGCCCCGCGTTGGCCGGGGCGGCACCGCGGGCGCCGCCGCGACGTGTCCCACCGGTGGGGAGGACACCCCACCTGGAGCAGTTGCCGCAGTCGATGATGGCGTTGTAGGTGGCGTTGACGGTGCTGAAGTAGTACTGCGTCTGCTTCATGATGCAGCTGGTCTCCCGCGCCTCCGCGCCGTCCGCCGCCACGTCCTCTGCGGGTGGTGGGACGTGGGGCCGCGGCGCCCGCCGCCCCGCCGGGACAGCGCCCGCGCCGCCCAGCACGCGACTCACCTGTCTGGAACCAGCTGCTGTAGGTGAGGCCGTAGAGGAACTGCTGGAACAGGGACCTGCGCAMGGAGAGAAGGGCTGGCGAGAGGGTGGCACCTGGACCAGCCAGGAGGCCACCAGCAGGGAGGCCCGGGCCACCGAACGGGCTCCCAAGGGCAAGAGCCAGGGTGCGGGTGTCACCGCAGAGAGGCCGGTGTCCCCGCAGGCGCACTCACCAGGCGGCCGCCGAGGTCCACCAGGCGAGGTTGAGGAAGTCGGCCATGGTGGGCTAGGGGCGAAGCGGAGCGAGGCGCTGAGCCCGCCCGGTGGCGTCGCCCGGCGCGCGCCGCGCCCGGCGCCGCGGCCACTCACCACGAAGACGCCGCGCGGGGCGGCGCCCGTGTTGCTCTGCGCCTCGGGYGCGCACACCGACTGGAAGTCGTAGGACTCCTTGCGCGCGTAGAAGGAGTGGTTGTAGAGCGCCGACATGAGGTTGGCGTCCACCTCGCTGAAGAACTTGCCCACCTGCGGCACAAAGAGGGACACAAAGGGAGGTTGAGGCCAGCGCGCCGGKCTCCTGAGCCTCAGCTACTCCATATCCCATGGGACGTTGGGTTTGAGCCTCCTTGGGGTCACTCATGGGGCACAGGGTGAACAAGGAGCTTTGGGAGGCCCACCTCACCTGGAACCAATGGTCCTCCTGGTTGGAGAGCACCAGGAAGCCGCCGTCGTCGATGAGGACGCAGAGGAGGTCCTGGGGAAGGAGGGTGGTGGTGGGGACGGGGCAGGGTGGCCGGGCAGGGCGCGGGCGCCGCGTGCCGCCCCCCGTCCCACCTTGTTGTTGGCCTCGCAGTCCATCTCGCAGCTCGTGGAGGGGTCGCACTGTGGGGCGGAGCGGAGGCCGTTAGCCCCACAGTTGGGCCCGGCGAGCCCCATGGGATGGGACGGGATGGGACGGGATGGGTGCCCTACCCTGCGTGCGCCCAGCTGGTCCCGGTCCGTGCGGTTGCTCGCCAGCACCTTGAACTTCTCGGCCCAGGCCTCCAGGTCGAGCTTCACCCCGACCACTGCGGGCGAAGGGGGCGGTGAGGCTGCCGCCGCTCGGCCCCACGGCGCCCGCCCGCCCGCGCCGCCCCGGCCCACCTGCGGGCTTCAGCGTCCTGCCGCCGATGCTGAGCTCCACGGCCGTGCTCACCAGGATGCCCACGGTGCCGTTGTCCAGCTCCAGCCCCCGGTCGGCGGCTGCGGAGGCCGCCCGTGAGCCCCGTGGCGGCTCCCCTCGGCGCCCGCCCCATAGCGCCCGGCCCCAGAGCACCCACCGTCCCGGTAGGGCGGCTTGAACACGTAGCCCTTGTTGTCCAGGCTCCTCCGGTAGAAGCTGGCGTTGAAGGGCTCCGGCTCCTCCTCCCAGTCATCCGCGGCCCTGCGAGGCAGCGGGTGCCACCACGGGGGGCTCTTACCAGCCCCCCAAGGCTGCCGGGGGGTCCCTACGGGCACCTCGCGCGGGGGCACTCACTTGTTGGGGAAGACGCGGGTGATGCCGCCGTCGGTGGCCGCGAACACGGCCAGCAGGCTGTACCTGTGGGGCGAGGACGGGCGCTCGCATCGTCTCCCCGCATCCCGGGGGGCACCCGAGCGCACCCCGGGACACCCTCTGCGGTGGGGATTCGCCACGGGAGGGAGGGCAACGGCGGCGCCCGCGTGTTGAGGGTCTACCCAACGCCGGTGCCTACGTGTTGAGRTCCTGGTCCTTCCAGACGCGCTCCACCAGCTGCTGCGTGATGCCCGTGTCCAGGATGAGGTTGTGCAGCAGGAAGTTGTCGCCTTAGGAATGACAGGAGGAGGAGGAGGTTGGAGGCAGGAGCGCCCGCGGCGCCGCCCCTGCCCACCCCGGCCCTTTCTACTCACACTGCTTGGAGTCGGGGGTCACCTTTTCCATGAGGGCAATGAAGTTCTCCAGGAACTCGGTGTTGTTATCCGACAGGTCGAGGTCTTTGCAATACTCTCTGGGAGCGGGGAGGAGGAGGGGGGGACACAACACGGCTCGTTCGGAGGCTCGGAAGAGGCACGCGGAGCCCGTGAGGCTGAGGCCTCACACACTCGTGTCATCGACGCCGCGCTCGGGGGCGCCTCGGCAGGGAGCCCCGCTCGGACGACACAGACCACACAACGGCCCATACGGTTTCTGAAGGGGACCGGCGGCCAGGGCGCACGGCGGGCTCCGCGGCGGATCATACAGTCGGAGCGGGCGCTCCGGCCTCCGGCTCGGCCGGCCTCACCTCAGCAGCCCCTCGTGACAAGCCCAGGGTGCCGCCCGGCACCCACGGGACAAACCTCCCTGCCTCTCCACGGGCGAGACGTGGGCGCCGGGGCSGTGGGGACACGCGCGTGTCCCCACGCGGTGCCCGCGGCGCGACTGTATGATGCCGTCGTGCCGTGGCCGCCGGTGCGGCGCCGCGGCGCCTTTCAGAAACTATACCTATATATGCACGCGGCCGGCGGGCGCCGTACATATATAAGCGCCCGCGGGGAGGGGGACGGGGCCCGGCCACACACGCGGGGACRACGGGGCGGTGGGGACGGGCGCGAGGAGGAGGCGGACGGCGCCGGCGGCGGTGACGACACCTCGGCGAGCTGACACGCAAAAGCTACCTGGGCGCAATGAACACATGTCCCTCCGACTCAAAGCTGTTGGGCAGCAGGGATTCAAAATCTGCAACAGAAAAGCCACGTTACCCGGCGGGGGCCGCGCGGAGGCACCGGCACGGCGGGGCGCCGGGGGGGACGAGGCTGGCCGAGAAGGGAGGCCGTCCAAGAACGGAGGCCGTCCATGAAGGAAGGCCGTCCAAGAAGGGAGGCCATCCAAGAAGGGAGGCCGTCCATGAAGGGAGGGCATCCATGAAGGGAGGCCGTCCATGAAGGAAGGCCATCCATGAAGGGAGGCCGTCCATGAAGGGAGGCCGTCCATGAAGGGAGGGCATCCATGAAGGGAGGCCGTCCATGAAGGGAGGCCGTCCATGAAGGGAGGGCATCCATGAAGGGAGGCCGTCCATGAAGGAAGGCCGTCCATGAAGGAAGGCCATCCATGAAGGGAGGCCGTCCAAGAACGGAGGCTGTCCATGAAGGAAGGCCGTCCATGAAGGAAGGCCATCCATGAAGGGAGGCCGTCCATGAAGGGAGGCCGTCCGCCGGGGAGGCCCCGCGCCGGGGCGATTTGGCCATCGGATCCAATTGAGTGGCACGAGGCGGGGTGCCGCGCGCGCGCACATATATAGATGTATATATCTGCATGTATATATCTGCGTGGCGGGCGCGCTCGCGCGGGGCTCGGCAGCGCGTGCCGGCGCCGGCGGGCGGCTCGGGGCCGCCGYGGCGGCGGATCGGAGCAACGGGGATGAAACAAAAAGGTGCGTGTGTCTCTATCTATCTATCTATATATATATTTGTCAGGCATCGACATGGCCAAACCAGGGAACCTGTGCGAGGACAGTCCAACCGGAGGCTCGGCCCTGCGGCGAGGCCACGCGCCGTCCCCGCTTCCATCACCCCATAGCCATCATATCCATGTCCATTGTCCCGGATCCATCGGCCCGGATCCATCGTCCCTTATCCATTGACCCCATATCCATTGTCCCCGGATCCATCGTCCCCGTTTCCCGCTGTCCCCGCGTCCCTCCCTGGGCAGAGGCCCAGCCGCAGGTTGGACTGTTGCTCTCCAAGGGGCTGGGTACAAGCCGATGAGAGGAGGAGGAGGAGGAGGAAGGGCAAGGGGTACAAACACTCGTACTTTGTCCATCAGCATTGCCATCACAGGGTGCCGGGAGAGGCAACTCAAGGCTGACGGGACAGGGCTGAAGGGACGAGYGGCCGCTGGAGCCTCCCGAGCATCCCGGTGGCCTCTGGTGTCCCATCCCATCCCACCCTGTCCCATCTCGTCCTGGGCGAGTGTCCCGGTAGCAAGGGGACCTTGTGAGTCCAGCCCCACGCTAGACCAAGGCTACCTGAACCTGAGCTCGGTCCCAGCACCGACGCATGGCGCTTGGGGACCAAGCCRTCCCTGGAGGCCACCTTGGTGGTGGTGCCCATCTGGGGCTTCCCGTGCCCCCTGGATCCCCCTGAGGATGCTTTGGATGGACGGACGGATCCTGGGAGCGCCCCCTGTGTATCCCCCCCCCTCCCTGCACAGCCCTATCCCATTCAGGTTGAGTTGTCTTGGGAAGGAGGAAGCAGAGGAGCGAGGGCGGGAGAGGAGGAAGAGCAGGAAAGAACCCAACTAGCTCCAGAACAAAGAAACAGGAAAAACCAACCAACAAACCGAAAGAAACCCCCCCCAAAAACACCTCGTCCGTCCCCAAACGGAGCGGTTTTGCTCGTTCCGAGGGCGCCCCGCGGGGATTTGCGGGAGGGAGTGGGCGGCTCGTCGTGGCAAAGCTCTCATGGACATAACAAGACAAAGGGGGGGCTCTCCAAGAAGGGGCGAGCCGGAGGAGGAGGAGGAAGGGAGGAAGGGAGGAGGAAGGGAGGAAGGGCTCGGTGGCGGTGTGCGGGTTCGGCGTGGCAGACGGGCAGGGAGATGGGCAAGCAGGGGCAGTGGTGGTGAATGGGGCCGGACACGGGGCGAGGAGGGGGGGACAGAGAAAGGAAGGGGGGGACAGGACCGGGTGGCAGGAGGTGAGTGGTCTAAGACTGAGAATACTTGCCCTTCATTTTGATGTTTGGTACTGTGTGAATCCACCATAGAGAGAAAGCAAGAAAAACAACAAACAAAAAAACGACAAACAAAAAAAAAGGGGGGGGGAGGGAGGGGGAGGGGGGGCACAGACAATATTTTATTCAATCGCCGTTTGAATAAAAATATTGTGCATCATAATCATACCGAAAGGAAACCTCTTGCGGAAAACGACACCAAGAAAAACGGAAAGGAAGAAAAGAAAGAACAACAGTAAAGGAAACAAAAGGCCACAGTGAAGTAATAAATAATAATAAAAAAAAAATGTAAATAACTAGAGAAATATATATATATATTCAATACTCCAAAGGAAAGAAACAACAAAAAAAAATGAGAGTCAGTAGCAAACACTTGCAACAGTCTCGATCTCGAAACGCTCCCACGGCGTTAGCGGGACATGCAAAGTTGGAGGCTGGAAGAGACGGAGGGGCTGGGGGGGGCACGGCGGGCGCCCCGCGGACGGGACCCTCGTGCCGGTGACCGGGGGACACCGGGGATGGGGACAAGGGGCAGCCAGGGGGGAAGATTCCGGCTCCTCCCGGCAGGACGGGGCCCTGGGAAGCGGCGCGTCCTGTGCCGGGAGAAAAGGCTCTGGGAAGAGGGGGGGAAAGGGGGGAGGAAGAGGATGGGGTTTGGGGGGGGGTGGATTGGGGGGGGCCAGGCTAACACACGAGTACGACAGGGTCATCGGAAACGGAACGAGAGCCGCAACTCGAAGCCGTCGACGGGAAAGGGCGGGAGCGGCTCCGGACGACGACGACAGCGACCACAGAATCGTGATAAGAAGGAGAAACAGCCAAAAAAAGAGAGAAAAAAAAAAAAGGGAAAAAAAAGGATAAAAAATCATAAAAACCATAAAAAAAGGATAAAAAATAATAATTAAAAAAGGATAAAAAATAATAAAAGGAAAATAAAGAGAAAGGAAACTCAAAAGACCCATGCAACCTCCGGCAGCGGCTGGCGGCTCCGCGCTGGCCTGGGGGGCACGGGGGGCCGAGGCCGCCCGGGGCTCCCCCAAAGGCCGCAGGCCAGCGCTTCCTACGGGACGTGCGTGCGCAGGTCGCGCTTTGCCCTCGGCCGGCGCTCGCTCCGGTCTCCTTTGCCTAGCGCCAAGCTCCGGCTTTGCTCGTTTAGGCCTTTTTTAACCCCCAAAAGTCATTTCTCAGCTCGGGGAGGGAGGGGACGGGGGGAAGGATGGCAGCGAGGGCAAGGCGACAAGGAAGGGGCTACTTACACTTCACCTGGAGGATCTGGTCGCTGAGGTTGGCCTGGATGTAGTAGGTGCTGTAGGGCGGCAGGACCAGCCCCAGGCTGCGGAGGGAGAGGGGACACGGGCTGCGGCGGGACCTTGGGGACACGGCACCTTGGGGACAGCTCTTGGGAGAGACGCTGGTTTCTGGGGCCACTTTGGCCCCATGTTTGGGAGGGGACGGGGGGTCAGCGGTGGCTTTGGTGCCCATGAGCTTCCCCTGAGATATGGGAGCACAAGCTGCGGGGTTGGCAGCGGTGGTGGCACCTTGGTGAGCATGGCAGGTGGTGGCACCCTTGCACACATGGCAGAGGTAGTGACACCCCTATGTAGATGACAGAGGTGGTGGCACCCCTGTATAGATGTCAGAGGTGGTGGCACCTCTGTGTAGATAACAGAGGTGGTGACACCACTGTGTAGATATCAGAGGTGGTGACACCTCTGCATAGACGTCAGAGGTGGTGACACCCCTGCAGAGATGTCAGCGGTGGTGACACTGCTGCTGAGATGACAGTGGTGGTGACACCCCTGTATAGATGTCAGAGGTGGTGGCACCTCTGCATAGACGTCAGAGGTGGTGGCACCTCTGCATAGAYGTCAGAGGTGGTGACACTCCTGCAGAGATGATAGAGGTGGTGACACCCCTGTATAGATGTCAGAGGTGGTGGCACCTCTGTGTAGATGACAGGAACGGTGCCCCCTGGCAAGCGTGACACAGGTGACGGCGCCCAAGCAAGCCCAGTTCACGTTACTGGACCCGCTCTTCATCTTGGACGTGCTGTGCCCATCCTGGACACTTGCTGCGCGCCCCGTCCAGGTTCAAAGCCCGGGAAATCCCTAGGGAATAGCCGGGAGCGGGCAGGGCTTCCCGGGAGCACCCATCACCGGTGTCACCCACGTGCCACCCGAGCGGGCAGTGGCGCTCACCTGTAGTTGGTGCTTTTGATGGGCGCCCACGTGTAGGTCCTGAACACCTCGTCGATGTATTGCTGTGGGGCGGGCAGGGTGCGTGAGGCGTCGCGGTAGCCCGGAGCCGCCCGGCGCCCCGCGGTGATGGGCTGCCACCCTGGCCCCACACCGTCCTCGGCACCGGGGGTCTGGAGCGTCCGTCGCGCTCCCGGCGCCCGGGGCTGTCGCTGCGACAAGGTGGGACCTCCCTCGTCTGGAGGGGACCCGGTGGCTCTTTACCTCATCCAGGGACTTGATGAGGGTCTTGATGAACCTCTGCCCGTCGTTGCCGTCGATCATGCTCCGGCGGATCTAGGGCACGCGGAGGAGCCGAGGTGACGAGGGGGCCGGCGGSATGGCACCGGTGACCCCATGGGGCAGGGGACAACGTCCCGTGGGGCCGGGTCACCCCGGGAGCTCAGCGCTCGGCCAGGACCACGTGGGCACCACACGCCCTGCCCACCTCCTCCTTGTTCTCGTCCTCCAGCTCGGCATCCAGGAAATCCAGCGTCACCGGCTCGCGGAAGTTGATGATCTGCAGCAACGAGGAGGACACGGGCAAGGGCTGCGACCTCCACCACCCAGCAACTCACGACAGGGCGTTAGGGAGCCCAAACCACCCCATGGGAAGGCTCCCTCCCCAGCACCGGACCGCGTGGGCACCCGTCATGTCTACAGGGAGCCTCGTTAGGCAGAACGGGGCTGGGGACAAGCAAATCAATCCCCGCGGCGCCTCCGCCGCTGCCGATTAACGACGGCGCCGCGCCGAGCGGGACGCTCCTGCCAGTGAGACGTGTCGGGCCCTGATCGCCGCCGTCGCTCACTGCCTCGTTGCCGGCTCGCTGCCGGGGACGGATCCCCGCGCTCGGCGCCGCGCCGGGAGCGCGGGATGCGACGGGGATGACCYGAGCGCCCTGCTCACCTGGGGCTGCAGGTTGGGGTGCAGCAGGACGTAGCCGTTGAGGTCGATGGCGAAGACGTAGCCGTTGGCCCCCAGCTGCGGGAGGAGAGCGGAGGGGCGGCCCCGTGGGCAGGAGCCCGCGACGGCACCGCCGCCGTCCCCGCGGGACTGCAACAGCTCGGTCCCCAGCCCGGCCACGCGGCGCCCGCGGCGGGCGAGGCAGCCCAAACGCGGGTTAAACACAGCAGACGTGGCTGAACACGCACGTTGTACCGCGGCGTCAGCTTCTTGATGTCGTTCAGCGCCACGTCGATGCCCATCACGCCCAGGATGAGCTGGTTCTGCGGGGGAGCCGAGCGCAGCGGCGGCGTCAGGGCCACGCCGGAGCCCGGCTCCGGGTACCCCTACCTTCCGAGATCCTACCTTCCTGTCGCTGCTGTCCTCCGTGAGGTTGAACACGGGCAGGGTGCCCGTCACCACGAGGCCCAGGCCCTGCGTGCACAGCGGGACAGCGCTCGGACAGTGTCCCCAGGGCGGCCCTCTGCTCGGGCCACACAAATAGCGTCGTGCACCRAGCCCGCGCGGCCTCACCAGCGCGTCCTGGTACACGTTGGTCCACTGGACCTGCTTGGCCCGGTTCCCGGCCAGCACCATGGGGCGGCCCAGCACGTCCAGATACTCCTGCGGGGACGCGGGCAAGGGAATCAGGGGGGCGTGGGGCAYGGATGGGCACGAGGAGGGCGCCGGGGGCTCACCTGCGTGTTGATGCGGATGGCGCCGATGGAGGGGATCTCGAAGTAGTAACCTGGGGGGGAGAGAGGCACGTGGAGGCGGCGGGCAGYGGTGGCACGCGGGCGGCCTGCTGGCATCATCCCCACCTTTGTTGGCGCAGGCCATCCACTGCAGCGGCGTCACGTCGTAGTTGTGCTGCCCCACGGAGAAGGTGAAGACGCGCACCTATGGGGACAGCGGTGCTGCTGCCACCCGCCCCGTCCCTGCCCAACGCGCCACGGGGGCAGGCRCTTTAATGGGGCCCAGGGTGTCCCATTATGGGGACAGCGGCCCAAACAGMGGCCAGCAAACGAGGTGGCAGCAAACGGCGATGAAGCCGGAGACGTCGGGTGCTGCTCATTGGTACCCCTGTGCGTGCYAGCTCCCGGCCCCGCCGGGGCTCCTCCTCACCGTCTTGTTGGGCCAGTTGTACTTCTCGAAGACRTCCTGCACGCGGTCCTCGCCGCCGTCCGTGAACATCATGATCATCTTGTTGCAGTTGGCGCGCGTGATGTTGGACTGCAAGGCAAGGCGGAGGGCAGCTCGGGGCGCCCGCGCCGCACGGGGCACTCGGGAGGCTCCCTTTGAAGAGCCCGGGAGATGTCCCCGGAGCRCCAGCACCCTTGGGTGCCCCTAYGCCAGCGCCGCGCGCCCGGTCTCCCCCTGGGCCCCGACTCACGTTCTGCAGCTGGTCAAAGGCGTACTCGAAGCCGGCCTTGTAGTCRGTGGTGCCCTTGGCCACCATGCCCTGCACGTCCTCCTTGAAGACCTTCTTGTTGCGGATGTTGGCCTGCACCAGGTGCTTGAAGCACGACACCGGCTTCGCCTTCTCGTTGAACTGGGACGGGGGAGAGGGGGGCGTGAGACAAGGGTGCCCAGCACCCCGGGGGTGCCCTCGCCGGGGCGGGATGCTCGGCGGTCCAGAAGGTCGCTCCGAGACCGGACGCGGATCCAGGTCACCGGCTGGGACGTTTCCAGGCAGTTTAGCACGGACACACCTGGCAGCGCCGACCCGCGGGGCGGAAAATGAGCCGGGCATTAAGGGATGAGAGCCCAAATCCTCTAATCAGCTGCCCTCAACGTGCCCTATCCACCAGCCTCCTGCCTCATTCATCCTCCTGGCTCGACCTCCCGCGCTCCCCTTCGCCAGGGGGCTGCGAGGGCAGCAACTATTTCCTAAATCCTGCTGCTTTTAGCTCCTGCCCCCCCATTTTGGGATAGGGAGAGCGCTGCAGCGGCGTTGGCTTCTCCTTGAGCTGGCCTTGAGCCGCTTGGAGGTTTGTTGGCATGAGGTGCGTCCGAAGGACCTGCAAGGACAGCGTCCCCGGGCGCCTCCGCGGTGTCCCCGGCCGCTGGCAGCACGCGCGGGGCTTCAGTGTGTCCCCACGGGGTGGCACCCACCGAGGCCACGTTGACGTAGTCGTCGTCCGAGAGCGTGTCCAGCATCTCGTAGACCGACGTCTTCATCAGCTTGAGGGTGAGGCCGCTCACGCTGCCGCTCCTGCGGGCGCAAGGAGGGACGAGGCTCATGTCACCCGCYGAGAGGAAGACGACGCTGTCCCCCCCGGCCCCCCTGGGGGACACGGGACATCCCCGAGGARCCCGTCCAGCCCCGAGCAGCGCCCCGGCCGTACTCACACGTCCACGATGATGACCATGTCCTTGGGAGAGGAGGCCCCTTGGATGTACCTGGCGGAGCAGAGGCGGGTGCGAGGGGTGCCGAGCGGCTCCCGAGCCCAACTAAGATGCTGCCCTTAATGGCTCGTGGCAGCGCATTTATCTCCGGGCGCCCTGCTCAGATTAATACCCGGGGCTCGGCGCGAAGAGGCTTTATTTAATGGGGCCATTTATCACGGGAGGGCAGGCGGGCGAGCGGCGCGGGCGAGCGGAGCAGCCGCCGGCCCGGGAGCCGCCGCGGCCCCACGGGCACCCGGATTGTGCCCTGTGGATGTCCCCGGGGTGTCCTGGTGCGGGGCTGCTGCTGCGTTGGGCTCCGGGCTAGCGGGAGGGCAGCCGGGGTAGCCGCGCGCGGCCGCGTCGCCCTCGCGCCGTCCCGCCGCTCGCGCCTCCCCTACACAACCCACCCAGGAGCCGCCACGGAAAAGCACTTAATAATTAATGCGGAGCAATCAAAGGCAATTAACCGCAATGGCGGGACCATTAATTTTCTGCTGAGACGGGCGCGCCTGGCGCCGGGCAGGTCGCCTCGCGGCGGAGCCCGCGGCACCCCAGGGCTCGCACCCGTCGCTGCCTGCACCCGCTGCACCGGGGGCATCCTGGGGCAAACGGGAGCAGGATGGGGGGCAAAACACCCCCTCCTTGCTGCCCACCCATCCACGTGTCACCACCAACCCCGTCCCTCTCACCAGGGCCTCCTGCGGACGTCGTAGAGGTCGATCTTGTTGGGCGCCCTCCAYGGGGTGGCTGCGGGCGAAGGGGAGGCCGGTGAGCGGGACGGGGGCCACGTGGTGGTGACGGCGACGTGGCCGGGCCCGAGGGGGTGCCCACCCGTGCCCCCACACCTGGGTAGTAGCGGGTGACGCCGGTGGCGCTGCCRAAGACCTGCCAGAGCAGCGAGGGGTCCTCCTTGCGGTTCTCCATGAACACGTCCTCCAGCGCCTGCGTCCAGTTGAGCTCGTTGAGGATGACGGTGGCTGTGCGGGAGCGGGCAGAGGGTGGGCGGCCGGGCACGGGTCGCCCGGGTCCCTGCTCTCATTGCTCCCATTGATGGGACRGAGACCCAACACCCTCCCCGTGCATCAGTGCAGGCCCTGGGCTCCCTCCGGGCACGAACGCTGCTCCCATCCCCTCCTTCTGCATGAAGCTGCTCCTGTCCCTTCCCTGTGTTGGAACACAGCCCCCAGAGCCTCCGTGGGCACTAATGCAGCTCCTGTGGCCTCCCTGCACACAAATACAGCCCGTCGCCACCCTGTGCACCAATGCAGCCCTCGGCACGTTCCTGCACGCTAACACAGCCCTTGTCACCTCTCTATGCACTAATGCAGTCCCTGTCACCACCCTGTGCACCAATGCAGCTCCTGTCACCATCCTGTGCACCAAGGCAGCCCTTGTCACCTCCTTGTGCACTAACACAGCCCCTGTCACCACCCTGTGCACCAGTGCAGCTCCTGTCACCACCCTGTGCACCAATGCAGCTCCTGTCACCACCCTGTGCACCAATGCAGCCCCTGTCACCTCCCTGTGCACCAAGGCAGCCCTTGTCACCTCCTTGTGCATTAACGCAGCCCCTGTCACCACCCTGTACACTAATGCAGCCCTTGTCACCCCACTGTGCACTAACGCAGCCCCTGTCACCCCTCCTTGCACTAAAACAGCCCCTGTCACCTCCCTGTGCACTAATGCAGCCCCTATCACCTCCCTACAACGCAGCCCCACACCAGCCCCACAACTTGGAGGGCCAAGCTGCACACCCTGCCCCACCAGCAGCTTTCATGAAAGGCAGCACAGTCAATAAAGACACGCACCAAGGGCAACCCGCRTGGCCAGCCCGGGCCGGGGGCACCCATAGCCCCTCTCCGGCCGCCGCGGGGCACTCACAGCCTTTGTAGATGTCCGTGGGGATCTGCACGGCGGCGTACGAGTAGTTGACCTTGGTCTTGAAGTTGGCRTCGTCCGTGAACTCCAGCTTGAGGGAGTTGGACTTTTCCCGCTCGATCTCCTCCCCGTCGGGGTCGTCCTGGGAGGAAAATGTGGGGCTGGGGCCTCGGCATGGAGCCCCCGAGCCCCCCTGCTCCTTCCCATCCTGCCTCGTATCCCTCCTTTGCCAAGGGCTAATTTGTATTCCCCGACATTCCCTGTATTCGCTGCCTGGCTGCATGRAGATTCATGCATCTATAGACTCATATACACCTATATACTATATCTATCTACTCATATACCTATACTCATGTATAGGGCCCGCAGATCAACGTATGGCTGCCTATATACAGGACCCTCTGTGCATTGCAGACACCTGTGTGGTGAACGGACCCACTAATYCCCAGCCCGATTCCGCAGCCTTCCGCCCTGCTAAATTTCTAATTTCTGTTTTACGTGCTGCACGTCACAGCACACATATAAGAATATATTATTGGAGATATATGTGTCCATTAGGAACCTCTTACGGGGTAAGATATGAACGTTATATCAAGATGCCCCCACGAGCTGAGCGCTTTGGGTGTTTTAACCTCTTTTTACTGTGTTGTAGTACCTAACTGTAAATATATTTTACTGCATTTGCAGCCAGACCCTGCATTTTGTCCCAAATCTCCCCAAATCTGCAGGTTTCTTATAAAAGGGCTTCCTCTGCAACCTCCCAGGGCGTCGTTCTCCCTGCAAAAGCCGCCGTGGGACCAACACTGATGGTACCAACCTGCCAAAGCCACCGCAGGACAAACACAAACCCCGTGCAAAACCACCTCTTCCTTTCCTAAATCTCCCAAACTCTCCCAAAACACCCCAATTTAACGCCGGGGAGAAGGACGTCGCCTCCTCCAGCCACATCCCTGCTTTTAAAGCAGTGCAGATTATAAATAACCATCAGGTTCTCGCCTCCCCTCTTTCCCTCCCCTCTCTCTTTTTTTTTTTAATCTCTGCTATAGGTACTGTTTAGAGATCTTTCTAGCCCATTTATTTTTAAATTACCAGCCGGAGGAGAGAAGAAGGGGAGGGAAAGAAAAAGAAAAGAARAAAGGAGGCAGAAAGTTCGTTCGCGGGCTGATAGCTTATCAGGAGGAAATCCAAATGTCACGTTGGTGGAAGAAGTTGGGAGATTAAATTTCCCAGCCCCCTTCATCTGCTGCTGACATTTAGGGGCTTTTTTATTCCCTTCCTGCCTCTSCTCTGCACATCTAAGAGCGGCAGCGGCTCCGTGCCGGGGACACCGACGGCAAGCGGCACCTTTGCATGGAAGAAGGGCATCCATCCCGCTTGGATGACAAAACGACACGCTTCCAGCTGCTCCCTATTGGATATTTCCACACGTGTGGTGAAAGCTCAGGCCTCAGCTTGCCCACCCAGCCTGTATTTGCAGCCTGCTCCAGTGGCAAATGCCCAACGGCTCCTTGAGGCCTTGGAAACCCATCATCTTGGCTTGACCCATGGCCAAAACCGGAGCCTGGACCGTGCTCCTTCACCGGGGACACCCTGGGGGCTCCGAGGAACATGCCCAATCTCACTAAAAAATCCTACGGAATTAAAAACATGCTTGGGAAGAGAGTGGAGCTGAAGAGCGGGCGAAATGAATAGGAAACTCGTTTCTTTGTGCTCGCAGTGGAACAAGGCACGAGGCTGGTGAACACGTCCCGGCGAGGCTCAGCAGCCTTTGTCTGTCCCCGCTAGCTCCAGCTCCGCTGCATCCTGCCCAATTTGAACATAAAACCTGGAGCTAAAYAAAGAAGGACTATTTAGTTCCATTCAAATATTCCGGTATCACCTTCCTCTTTTCCCTCTATTTTTTTTTTTTCTTTTTAAATTTCATCGTCGCCAGCTTTTCTCTCCGGTATTTTTTGCTGGAATTAAATTAGCCAGGATTTCATAGGCAACACCCTCCCTGCTGCAGCCTGCGAGGGGACGAGGAGGATTTTGTTGGGTTTTTATTGCCCCATCCCAAAAAGGAAGACGCTGGAGGACGGAAGGCAGCACTCCGGATCTGGGCGCCGGCAGCGGCTCCCGCGGGATGCGCGTGGATCCAAAGAGAATCCGATACGTCGCCCACAGCGACGTCAGGGACCCCTACTCACATATTCCGTGTCGGCCTTGGAGTCGTAGTACTCGATATCTTCCTCCTGTGGGGCAGGGGGAGAACAGTGTGAGTGTTGCAGCCTCCCTGCCATCCTCTTCCTCGCGAGGAAGAGCCTTCCTTCCGCCTTCCAATTGTGCTATAAAAAGCCTAGTCGTGACGGGAGGGTGGTTATTAATYATCTGTGATTTATTGGGACATGCTGAGGGGTTTGGGGCAATGAGGAGAGGGAGTGAAGCCCAATTTGGGGCTGGGTCCTGTCCCCGGTGCCCCCCGTGCTGCTGCTCCCCGGGTCCGCGGCCATCTGCACTCTGCAATTAAGGGAACCCCTAGGAGATCCCTAATGCAAACGAGCTAATTTCATCTTTAATGACCTCTAATTATTAGTGACTATGACTAACAGCAGCCGTCCACTTCATCTCCCCTCGGCTCCTGTGCAGAGGTCGGCTCTCCCTTGGYGTGTGGTGGCCTCTCCTTGCTGGAGGTGGGAATGGACCGGGAKGCTCAAGGGAGAGCACTGGGATGCTCACAGAAGACCCCTGCCCACTGTGGTCCTCACCACGCTGTCCCTGGCCTCTGGGAGTAATGGAGACCTCGCCATGGAGAAGACCTTGCCCTAAAGACCTTCTCCAGATCTTTTTGGAGCTGTAACTGGTTGACCAGCCCCACCATGCACAAGGGCCAGGAGGGGACTGACACCGTCACCTCCTCCCTGGCCACCTCCTTGGTTTCCACAGAGATCCTGGAGACTCTCCAGTGGGTTTATCTTAATACCCATCATACGTGATGCTCTCCTGGAAGACCCACGTGCTGATGACGCCCATACGACATATACACCACACAACTGGCCTTGTTCTGCAAGCGCAAACCCAGCGCTCTCCAAAGCCAACTGAAGACAACCTAGAGGGTCTTCATGGAGCACCTGCAACTTCCTAATACTCCTTATTTTATAAACTGTGCTTACTGACTTCACCTGAATCCTCTTTTCCTCCTTCTCCAGCCCACGTTAAATCAATCTCTGTGTAAAGAGCACTGCTATTTCTAGGGGCTTTAGAACAAACACTGCTAAAGCCAACAAGTGGGTGAGTATTCAGTGKTGGGGGATTTCAACCTTACCACCAAGGAGAGGCCCTGGGGAAGAGGGAGCTCCATGGGATGCTGTTGAGCTAGGGACGTGCCCATCTGCTCACAACCCAACGTCCCATGGAGCCTGGAGAGGGGAATCTCCATCCTCCAAGTCAACCCTGATGCTCCTACTACTCCTCAGCTCCAGCCCTTGGGAGATTTCACACTAATATGCCCAGTTAGCAGCTAATTAATTAAAACCAGCCTGTGAGTTTCTCCAGCGCTGCCACCTGATTCCTTCCCGGCCRCCCAAGCGTGGAGCCCGTTCCCGCAGGAGAAACGTGCAGGGAAAACCYGGCTGCTAATTGGGAGCCTGAAGGCTAAAACGCCAAGGACAGGGAAAGGCATCGGGAAGCCTTTTGTGTCCAAGGAGCTTGTGCTGCAATCCAGGGGCAAAGAGACCCCGCTCCTTGTGATGCAGCCCACATTCTTCTCCGCAGCCTCCAAGAGTGTTGAAATAGGCCTTATTTCTCCCCTAAAACAACGTCAGAAGCTAACAATGACGTCAGAAAGGTCAGGGTGTTGATGTCCTCTCCGGAGCCTTGCAGTGCTGGGATGAAGGCAGCTGGACAAATATCCAAGTGACCCGTCAGCGGGTTTCCATCGTGCCACCAAGATGCTCCGTCTCGTTGCTCCTCGCTTTCCATGGCACCTCCCTTTGGAACAAGCTGGGGGTGACGACGCCACCCTCCCCGGGCAAGGGGACAGCGGTGAAAACACCACCCATGGCCACTCTGTCCCTTGACCTCCTCCACCAGCAACACTATGGGCCAAACCATCTCATCCCTTTGGACAAGGGGCAGCCTTGGGCCAACCTTTCTTCTCCCATTTAGGAAAAAGGGGGTCAAAGAAGCCCCCCTGGTGCCACGCGTTGGCTTTTGAGTGCGCACGGCGAAAAATCCCCAAGTTTTCTCTTTTTTTTTGGTCAATGATTTTCTCATTCTCCTTTCGGCCAGGCCGGCTCTACAGCAAGGTTGGMGCTTTAACACAGTAATTCTCCGAGCGTAATGAAAGCTGACATTATATCAAACACAATAAAGACTCTTGGCTGATGGAGATCATTCCCGAACACACAAACCCATTAAACTGAAAGAAGAAAGGGGAGAAGGAAAGAAAAAAAAAAAAAGAAAGAAAAAAAAGAAGAAATATCAATTCTACACACTCGCTGGCCAAAAGAAAATGTGATTTGTTATCTAAAAGGGGGTTATAAACACGGCTTCAATGCACTTTCTGTGCTGTAATGAAAACTGGGCTTGAAACGGCAAGACGACTGCAAATTAGAGCATTTGATTTTATTTTCGCCGTTTTTAGGTAAACCTTTCTGCAAGGGCAAGCGCAAGGTTGCGGCGCCGATCTCTCTGTTCGCGGCCGATAAGTGGGATCTGTAATTAAAGGCAGAAGGGAAGGGAAAGCGGGGGGGGATAAGGAGCTGGCGGCTGCCTTTCCGAAGGCTCCGTGCCGTGGATGCCGCTCCCGGGATGAGCGGCCCACTTCGGAGCTGGGATGAGTTGGGAGCCCTTTTGGGCACTGTGATGGAAACCCTCCAGGAGGAGCGGGAGGAAAMCGGCCCTGATTGCCCTCGATCGGAGCAGAAAGGGGGTTATAAAGAAGGAGGCTTCCGATGGCATCGCGAGCGATCCCACGGCCTCCTTAAGGGGAGCCTCAAAGGGACGAGGAGCTGCGGAGGCCGACGCTATCGCTGATGTTGAGCGAGCGCCTGTSGCTTTGGGCCATGGTCAACAGGAGCAGTGGCTCCCTGTGATCCCTCGTGGCCCCTCTTCTCTTGAGGACCATGAGCATCAGTGGTACCCGACGCCTGAGGATGCTCAAGGATAAGGATGGAGCCGCCGGCGCGGCGAGGGAGCCGGTGTTTCGTCAAGGAAGCCGAGCGAGCGGCTCARGGTCTCCTTCAGGAAGGAGAAACCACCTGCATGGGGTTGGGAAAACCACAAAATAAAGCCCCGCACCGGCTGGAAAACCAGCAGCTCCGCTCGGAGCCGCCGGCGCGGCGCTTCCCCCGGCTCCTCCATGGCAACCCGGTGCTTAACGGCGCTGCTGTTAGCGCTAACGCATCGGGAATGTGCTCCCGGCTGGCGGCACCGGGACGGACACGGCGCAATCCGCCGCCGGCTCCGGGCCGCGAAGCGACGGGAGCGGCGGCCAAAACCAACCGAGCGTTTGGTTAAAAAAAAGAAAAATGAAATAAAGTGAAATGAAATGAAATAAAGTAAAATGCAATAAAATAATGGGCGACTCGGTCCTAACTGCCTTGATTAAACGGCTGCAAAGGGCTGTTTCTCGGAGCGAGGGCGTCTCGGCAAGCTCCATGCCGCGAGCTCCCTGCTGATGGGGCCTTTGCCCGTCCTTTTGGGCAGGATCCATCCTTTTGGGTGGATCTCCCACCATCGGGGATCTGCTGGGATCTGGGGGAGGAACGAGGAGCCCATACAAGGGCAGATTTCTGGGGGGCAGAACCAGAATCCATGGCAAAGACAGAAAGGAATATCCACCGAGGCCAGGCGTGGAGCATCTCCAATTCTCATCAAATGTTTCTCTGGAAGACTGCAGGCAGTCAGGGCTATATCCCAGATGCAAACTTGCACTTAATGGATSCAAAGGCCCAGGGAAGACTTCTTTCCACAGTTCCTGGTCCCACAGAGCTCTGTGGCCTGCCAGCCCCTGAGGACAACATACAGGTTGCACCCTGGTACTAGCAAAAGAGGGAACCTGTGGGCAGATGCCCTCAGCTGTGGCTCTCATGAAGCTGCCCCAGAAGTTAGAAGGGGAGGATTCACCCTGGTGCTCTCCCTGGAGACATGGAGAGGGAGAAAGCGACAGCAAGAGCAAAAATAGAAGTCCCTGGAGGCCTTGCACACCTTGCATCCTCTTGGTGTCTCCTCCGCGGCCCTTCAGAAGAGCAACGGCAGTAATTCGGTGTCCCCCTCCTCCCGAAAGSTCTCAGGGCCTATTAGCACTGATGACTTTGTCCACGGGACAGGACAGCCTGTGGGGACACCTCACCTTTTGGGAGCAGAGATGTTCCTGCTAATGAAGACCAGGCCAACAACACTGTGTGTTGCTGTCCCCTCCGGCTGCCTCCCGCTGTCCGCTTTGCCTTTTGTCTCCCATCTCACCCATTGCCATCCCCATCCTCTGCCAAGTTCTCCAAGCCATTTTCCTGCCATCCRGCCACCAGTTGTAGGCCATGACCTGACATGGTCCCAGTGACCAAGCGCCAATCCAGTGCGTGCCACCCAACTAAAGAGACTCCCCCAAAAGAGCCCTGCAAAGCCAGTTTTCAAGCAGGACATGACTCCTGGTGAGGAAAGACCTGGCCATCAGGTCCCTCCAAGCTAGCTGCATGGCCAATGCAAGCTGGACAGCTTTGCTCTCCACCATGCTTTTCTCCAGTCCTTGCCTCCACACCACGTCTTGCTCTCAGTCCTCCACACARCAGCATCTGCAGGTGTGGGATTTGGCTTCAAAGCTTCATCTCTTCTCCTTTACAACTTCTACTTTCCACCTCTGTTTGCAAACCCTGCCTGTCCAAAGGAGGCTTCTTTGAGCACATGCTCCAGCCAAGCGCTGCAAAACACCCACATCTGCCTCCTGAGGGACACAGCAGAGCTACACACAGATGCAAAGCCGTGATGGGCCACCAAGACATGAAGAAATTGGCCCCATCCCTTTGGAAAACAAAGGAGAGGGAAGTTCTTCGGCCTGTGAGCACAGGCCTGCCATGAAGATGGGCCTCTGGAAGATGGGCCTCTGGAAGATGGGCCTCTGGAAGATGGGCCTCTGGAAGAAGCGATGGATGTTCCGGGATAGGAAGGGATGGTGCAAGGCAATGGATGGGCATGTAGTCACTCCATGCCTGTCCCCAGGAACAGGTTTCTCACCACGGCACCTCAAGGCCAAGCATCTCTCCCTGCTTCCACGTGGCGGCCCAAGCGCCGCTCCAGGCAGAGCCCTTGAGCTGCCTGCCGAGCGCCGCCACCACCACCACCCTAATTACCAAGTCAAATGCAATCATCACAACCACATCCTCCCTCTCCTGGGCGCCACGGCTCCCGAAACGCGCCCGCCGCCTTACCCTGATGTTGTCCTGCCAGTGGTGGGCCTGCTGGAACTTCTCCGCCGCCGTGGCCAGCCTCTGCAAGGGAAGCAAGACACCAAGGGTGAGCACAGTGGTCCCACCAAGCCCCAGCTCCATGAGGTTTCCAAGGAATACGCGGCATGGAGAGCCCAGCTCCCATCCGGCCTCCRAGCAGCCGCTTGCACGAGCTTAGGTAGCCACAAGGACGCAGAGGGCAACCAAAACCACGCGCTCCTGTGACCAACCATAACCAAAAACCCAATGACAGCAGCAAGGAGACCGACAGCACGTCCTGCGACGGACCCTTTCCCGTGGCCTCCTGCTCCGGCGTTCCACAGGATTCAACCCAATGGGTCGMAGGTGACCGGGAATGAGGCAACAACAGCACGAGACCCCATAAACCCTCCCCTACCTCCAAAGCGGGCGCTCGGCTCTTATCAGATGCGCGGCACCGCGTATTCCATCACCGCRCAATCTCCTGGAAACCTTCTCCTTTAATCTCCCCTTTCATCTCCATTTCCAAACCAAAGCACTTTCTCTCTAGGGGAGAGATCAGCGAGCGACCGAGCGAGCGCCGGGGTAGCAAACACTCCCGTTCGGGCTGCCGGGAGAAAAGGGATTAGGGGACAATAGGCGGCTGACAAGAACAGCTAAGAAATTGCGAATTTTCGGTGCAATTTTTTGTTTTTGAGGGGGGGATCGTGCACGGTGTGAGCCCCACGGTGGCCAGCTCTCCTGAGCAACGCGGAGCCCCAAGCCCCCCGTCTCGCTGCCTGCAGCCCTGTTTACCGACCGAGACGGCTGATTAAAGAGCAGTGCTTTTTTTTTTTTTTCCCGCGCCGTGTTTAAGGCGGCCGGGATGAAATATGCATTTTTCTATACTTGATAAGAGCGGGTTTGTTTATTGTGGGCGCCGGTAAGATTTATGGGCGCCGTTAACCATTCACGGCCACGCTGCGAKCGGAGCAACGGCGCCTCCACGGACTACGTTTTTCCTCGAGGAAACGCCAATATATCAAAGCCGATCCGGATCCCTCCTGTGCTGTCCTGTGGCATTCGGGGCCAGCTCGATGTCCACGTCGGTGCCAATCGTGACGTGTCRATGATGCTGCAGCCCTGGCCGTGCATCCCTATGGATGCAAGGGGCCACGCGATGTCCCGGGAGATGCTCGGCCCAGCATCCCGCCTGGAGGAAGAGGAAGGAACCTCCCCGGCCTGAGACCACCACCATCGAGCTCTCCCACCACCAAAAAATTATCAGTGRGCGGCCAAAGAGGGCAGCGCTGCCTTCATGTACGCACAGGGAATAGGAATCAAGCGCCGTAGAGCAGCCAAGCGTCTCATTCCGTAATAACCTCCAAGCGCGCCGATCCCAGCGCTCCTATAGCCCCGGCAGCCTTCGGCCTCAGTCCAGCAGGCTCGGCTGCGGCGCCGCATCCGTCAGCCCATCCCTTGCCCTGCGCTGACCTGCCCGTCCACGGGAATCACGTGTGATCCTGAGGATTTGGGAGACAGAGCGGACACGACCTGCTTCAAAACCTGGGACGCGACCGGTGCTRTGGGAGAAATCACCACCCTGCCAAGGAGAGATGAGGGGAGATTGGCCGGGCAAGAGTATCCCATGGCCCTCATCACTAACCCTCTCATTTGCAGGAGCATCATCCTTGCGTCTTGTTGGCCTCCAGAGCTGCCCTTGGGGCTAACCAGTGACTGAGGGCTCCAGCAAGTCTCCATTGGAAGATCCTTATGTTGGTTTCATCGGTGTCCTCAGCAGGAAGAGGGCTCAGGACCACACATTGGGCATCTTCGCTCTGGCCTCCTGCGCTTCCATGGGCTGAGTGAGAGCGTCCTGAGCCCATGGCTTGGAAAGGCAACCCCGAGGGATCATCCACATGCTCTAGGTGTGCCTGCTTGAGCAGGAAGGTTGGACTAGATGATCTCTAGAGGTCCCTTCCAACCTTGAATACTCTGTGATGCTGTGATCCAAGCCCTCCTGCCTTAAATCATGCTCATCTCAGACTGCTGGGGAACATACATCATCTACAGGAGCATATATCACTGCTGGTGATGCCCAGAAGCGCCCTGGGCATTAGACCAAACCCCATTTCCTAAGACTACCTAAAAACCATATCTCCCAATCAACAAATGGCCACTGAGGCCCATGGAAATGGGCTTGGAGCACRTCGCATCCACACGTACACCCAGTTCTTCATCCCTGTCTATTCATTTTGCCCAAGACGTGTGGTGAACGACCACCAGGAGCGGTCTGATCCCACGACACAATGCTGGAGACCTTGAGGTTCTGCAGCGTCCGCCCTTGGCCCCGCTGCCGGAGCGTATTCCGGAGCAATCCAACGCTTTGCGCTTGGAAAGACCAAAGGGAGGGAGGAGGAGGAGGTGAGCAAGAGATCCCCGGAGGGAAAAGCCGTCAAGCAGAACAAGATTTCAACAACTACACGTTTCCTGACCTTTTCCGCGGCCGCATCTCGAGCGTTCCGGCGGCCGGCTTGATAAAAAGAAAAAATTAATAAAATAGATTTCATTTGGAAAAAAAAGGTCAGGACACGTGTTGCAGGGAAAAACTCATTTTGCTCCGGGCCGCGCATGGCGGGGCGGCTGGAGACGGACACCCAACCTGCATCGATTTTCCGTGCGTCTGCTCCGATCCCGTGCCCGGTATCAGTTAAACCCCGTTCGCTAGGCTGGATTCTGAGCTTGCAAAACCGGTGCAAAGCAAAGCAACCCCTCAGAGAGGTGGCTGCTTCATAGTGGCTGAGCAAAATCCTTGGAAAAAGCAATGATATTTAGCAGCTGTTCCTCCCCTGGATACTCCTGGCTTGTCTCAAGGAGCTTAGAAACCTAGGAAAACCAGGCACGGGCTACAGCCGCTTGTATCAATGCACTGGTGCAGCAGGTAAACAGGATTTCTGTCCAACTTCTTCTTAACCTTTCCCTGATTTTTTTTTCTTTTTTTTTTTTTTTTAATTCAGCAAGAACAAAATACAAATCATTCAAATTAGGGAAAAAAATTAAAAAAAAAAAAGAAAGTGTATGAATGCCTGCGATAGCAGCGTGCCAAGTTATTAAGCGGTGACAATGGGGGACAATTAGAGCGCCGGGTCCAGCACACAGCCCCGCTGCTGGGATGAGCCTGAGCAAAACCCGCGGTGGACGGAGCGGAGCTGATGAACGCGGAGAGGGAACATCATAAATGCTGTTCAGATGGGTGGTTGTCTCCATGCGCTGGGGCAGGGAGCAGGATCCCGGCTCCCCTGGCTGCTGAAATTCCCAGTTCCAGCTCTGCAACCCATCCCGGTGCCCACATCCATGCACTAAAGCAATTGCACTTTCCATAACACGTCTATCCCTGAGCATCCCTCTTCCAAACACCCTGGGAACAGCCGGTTCCTGCTCTGCGGCGCATCCAGACATCCCATCCCGCATCCTCCYGCTCCATCAAAATCCCTCTCTCCCGTGTCAGAGGCAGCCCTGGGTTCCCTGCTGCTACCGTGGCGCTGATTCTCCCCTTTCCAAGACGTTATTTTTACCCTTCTCTTAAAATACAAACGCTAAGAGAGGCTTCTTGACTATATTAACATTAGGAATCTAATCAGCAATCAGACAGCTCATAATTTTCTGATTAGCCCTGATTATACTCAATCTTAAGGAAAGAAAAAAAAAAGAGGAAAGAGAAAAGAAAAAAAAAAAAGGGAGGAAAAAAATATAAAAATACTCCCTGCTCCTTTCCCCACTCTGTGTCTATGAGTGAGTGGGATGGGGCTAATTGGGAGCTGCTGGATGAGCCAGAGCTGCCCTATATCCCCCGTGGGCGTCCGGAATGCCGCTGTCCCCAGCGAGGGTGGCTCGAGGACCAGGAGACTCAGGTCCCCTCCGTCCCCTCYGGCTCGTGGCCGCGAGCGCAATTAGCTCGAGGTGACCTCTGCAAAGGAGAAGCGGGGAGACAGGGAAGCTCTGCGGTTAATGCCATGCAAACGGCCCGCTGGGCAATTAGGAGGGGTTTTAACCTCCGGTTAAGCCACAGTTTAACAAAACCAGAGTTTAGCAAAAACCACAGTTTAACCACTGCACCAGGGCGCAGGATCYGCATGGATCTGAGGTGCTCCCGGCACCTGGAAGGCGCTTGGGGGCGACCTGCTCCTTCCCAAGCACCGGCATCGCTCCGAGGGGCAGCTCCGCCAGGCTCCCGGGAGAACCGGGACATGGGAAAAACAACTGCCCAGACCAGAACCTCATGCAGGAGCAGGGAAGGAGAAAGGGGATGGAACAGGGGGGCCCTACAGCTCAGCGTGGCCTCCTGCAGAAGAAGCCACAAAACGGTGATGAAATGGCCTTGGAGACTCCATGTATGACCCCAACCGAGTCTTAGACCCCAGTGGCACCTTTCTACTATGTTTTTAATACCTATTGGTGACGGAATCCCCCCCAGACAATCCAACCCAGTCTTAGAGTCGGAGGTTTTCCTCCAAAGCCAAGGGAAAGCTCCTGTGCTGCAATTCCACCCTGTTCCTTTTAAGCCTGCCCCAAGTTTGCCGCCCGCTAGAACCACTTCCATTTATTGCACCCTTCTCCACCGTGTCCTCATTTTCTGTTGTTTGAGCAGAGGAAAAAGAAAAAATGGGGCAATCCCACTTTCTAGATAACCAACTAAACCTGCAGGTAGCTCTAAAAGGAGTCAAATAATGCAGGGAATTTAACAGCACATCAAGAGAGGAAATCTAGGGCAAGCTTGAACAAGATGCTGCTCATGGGGACCAACAATTAGAGCCCGTCAACCAGCTGAGGAAGCTCCAAATTAACCACAACCACTGAAGGGGACCACCTAGGCCGGAGCAGCGGAAGCGCTGGCCCCAAGACGTGAGTTTGTGCAGAGAAACGGGCGGTAAATAACGCTGTCATATCACAGAGCAGGCCAATAAATCAGGGGGTTCCTCGGCTGTGACGCTGCATCGGTCACGCCAAGAGAAGACCTGGAGCCGGGAAGAGCCACCCAGAGAGGGGAYCTCAGGGAAAGGCGGAACGAAAACACTCGGAGGCTTTGATGGACTTAGCAAAGCGACTTCAGGAGGCCACAGAGGTATAAAACCAACGTGGGGAAGGGATTTGGCGGCTGCGCTATTTGGGTGTGCAAATCTGGCGAGGAGCAACGCGGTCCCCTGGGGAACTCGCGCTGCCGCGGACGCGATCCGGTCTCTGGGAAACAGGGATCGGGCTAATCGGAGCGGCATCGGTTCCGCTTGCCAAGATCAAAGGGCAGCAACACAAAACCTGCCGCTCGCCCCCTCCCAAGGAACTGCTTAGGATTAGAAGGAAATTTCAATAATCTGCTGCCTAAGTCTGCACTCGGAGCGTAATAATCCTTCGCTCGAAACAGCTCCTAGCAGCAACTAATGGGGATGGCAATAAGCTAGGGGATCATAAACTTGATCTGATCCTGTCACTGTCTTATAAACTAGAGCAATGAGGGCTATAACTTATCCTGAGGTAACCTGGCATAAACCGTGAGGGCCACCAAGACATGAGGGACACCAAGACGTGAGAGCCACCAAGACGTGAGGGCATCCTGAGGTAACCTGGCCTAAACTGTGAGAGACACCAAGACATGAGGGTATCCTGAGGTAACCTGGCATAAACCATGAGGGCCACCAAGACGCGAGGGCCACCAACTGGTTCCCTGGTTCCCTGGGAGCTCGCGAGCCCTTTGGCAGCAAAACTTATGGGAATCACGCTGTTGATTTTGCCATTATCCAGTGTAAACGTTTCTAGCTGCTTCCTCAAGCCAAGCACTGCCCTGGTGTGAGGAGACCCTGTGTGCAAAGCTGTGGGGAGACGGGAGCTCCGGAGCGTGCAATTCCCCGGCGGTTGGTCTGCGGTTTTGCATGAGGGATTTCGAGCTGCTGCTCGGTGTAGCAGCAAAGCCAGGCGAGCAGAATTAACTCGTGCCTCAGATAAGCCGAGTCTTGTCAGCTCCCCGCTCTTCCCAAGCTTCCCCACGGCTGGAGCGGAGGCCGGGCCTGCGCGGCCCCCATGGCTCAAAAAGCCTCCGGGGAAGAGGCTGACGGGAGAGAAGGAAACGAGCATGAAGAGAAGCAAGAGCATGAGCTGAAGAAACAGAGGGAGAGGAGAATTGCAAGGCCAAGGCGTCCAGGCAACCGCTTTCTTCYGACAAGCTTGCACTAAAAGGTTAACTCAGGAGACGGGTGAAAAATGTCAACAGTTTTCCAGAAAAAACACAAATTACATTTTTATTCCTTCCCTCCCGAACTGTCCACATGTGTTTCTGGCGCATTTTTATCGAGGAAACGTGACTAATAATGCTCTTTGGAGGGATGGGAGAGGGAGGAGAGGACATGTCTCTTTCTAAAAGCAGAAAGTCCAGGCCAGCATGAGGGTTGGGATGATCTTTTTGATCCAAGAGCCCATCTTGGTACATATTTTTATGACATTCCCACTCCCAAGCAGCCAATATCCTTGCTTTTCACATGGCAAAAGCCAGGCACAGAGCAGGGACAGAGCTTGCCATGGGTAAGAYGAGACAAAACAAAAGCTAGGACCAGCACCCAGCTTGTCCAGACACCACTTCTACACGCACAAAATCAGTACAATATGGGAAAAAGAACCCATGATAATATTTGTTCCTTCCAAATTCACTGAAGTTTTCCCAGGTCCACAATTCTCCCAGTCCCTAGTGCAGGTGCCTTCAAGAGCTTCCTCCCTCCTGCCCTCTTTGACCAAGCGACTCTGCTCCTGTGCAATTGAGTCTCTCTGAGTAACGACCTTTCCTTGGATACCTTTGGAGAGCAGCACTATGCAGAGCCAACGTACTTTCTCCAAGCGAAGCTGAAGCTCCCCCATGGGGAGCCCACCAACAGCTCCGCTTACAAGGTGGGCTTGGGTTTGTGAGAAACACACCTACCATGGATATTAAAACTCTTTTGCTGACCCCTCCAGAGATCCTCATATAGGATCTGTCCTGCACAGCACATGTGCTGCATGCCCAGAAGCTGCCACCACGCGCCCAGCTCAGAGACAGCCCAACACCAGATCAGAGACATCGAGCAAGGAGCCCCCCAAGCCCCTTGCAGCCCACCCCAACTCCAGCAATCTATATCACTTAAGTTACATGATCTCAGAATGTCCCACCRGGTGTTTACAGAAGAGCTGGTGAAGTTTCCAGCACCATAACAGGCCTGGAGGGTCTCTGAGTCCTCAAAGGCTGTGGGGAAGTCGCTGGTGCTGTCAACCCTCCCTGCTCGCTGTCTGTCACAGCCAGGCAGCGTCAAGGACACCATCCAAGTCCTGGCGCGTGTTTCCCTCACACACCGGCCACGAGTGGCAGAGAGAACGCACTGCTATGAGAACAGGATATCCGAGGTGACAGCAGGTGGCCTTGGCAGGTCCTTGGGGAACAGGGACATAACAYTGCCTGCCACTTGAGAAGGCCAGTGTTGAAGCAGACCTGGGAGAACATGGTCTGAAGGTGACTGTGCTCCAACCCTCATCATCAGCAAGTCCATCAAGGTGCTGCTGGGGCAGGGGCCAGAGGCCAGGCCTGAGGGACACCATCACAGCTGCCTTCACTGCCACCCACACCTYGTATGGGGCTCAGCAGCGACTGAGCAGCACCCAAATAACAGGGATGGCAACGACGGAGCAAGCGGAGGTTTATGCAACGTGGCATCCTGTCTTTGTCAGGCGGGGAGGCCGCCTGCTTTAGACAGCTCAGGTTGCCCTCCAGCTAGAGGAAAGTGATAACTGAGCAGTGACTTGCCTCGTCTTCGAGACAAGAGTCCAGGGTCGTGTGAGGAGCTTCAAGGAGAGCTTTACAYGGTGTTTAATGCTCCCAGTTGCCTCCAGGTTCAGTAATGCAAGGTATGTTTAAACACGTGCAAATCTCTTTGGGGTCTCACCCTCCACGACTTGCTTCCAAAAACTTTAATTCAGCCCCTAAGTCCAGAATTAGCAATGAAGCCTCTCAAGCCCTGGGGAAAATGGGCACCAGCCAAAGGCAACTGGAACCAGGAGCCTGGTTGACCACTTCTTCGCTCAGTTTGGCTTTCTGCAACCTCCGTCAAGTCATTTAATCTCAGCAGGTCCCAGTCGTTCTTAAATGAGAGGTAACARCTTGTCCCCTTATGGAGGCACACTAGGCCTCCATAAGTAGACCTAGTGACTAGGAAGTCAGTAGGCACAAGAAGATAAGAGGAGCATCACTGATGAGAATTTTCCTTACACAGGGTGACCAAAACAACTGAAAAAAACACTTGATAAGTCAAAACTGTTGTGTGCTGACCAGAACATTCCACTTAATATTTTCCTCTCAATGAACCACAGGAAAACATAGGTTATTTCCAATGGGTCACCAAGGACTACCTCTGCTTCCGCTCACCTCATTCCACTTATTTCAATCTCARTCTTCCTCACCTCATTCCACTTATTTCAATCTCARYCTTCTTTTTAAAACAAAACAAACAAAAATACCYGATAAAACCTRCCCTCCTGATGGGTATAAACCACAGAGGTCCAACCAAAGCCCTCCCAGCAGCAGGGCTCTGTGAYGAAGGGCTGGTGTCAGCAGCGCCCATGCTCTGGTAGCCTCCACAACCCTCGTAGCCCCGAGGCTCCCGACTTGGGCTGAGAGAAGCGACTGCTCTTTAATTTGCACACTGTGCCTATCTCCTGCCCGGTGTTTATGACGGGCTCCAGCTTGGTGCTAAGCTATTGACCAGCTAATTGCGGCAGAGTTGGCTCCTGTCTAGGGTGCTCTAACCTTGCTGCTCACGCTCCGCTCAGCCCTGGTTTAAAGTCCAACTTGGAGGCACTTGAGGGTGATAAACGGCGAGCGGGGAGGGTGAGAGAGACACCACAGCGTTACGATTCTGCAAAGGTTTCTGTTTTCTTTCTTGTTATCCTAATAACCCTTTTACAGAGCGCGTTGTTGGCAGAGCCCGCTGCTGAGGCAGCCGCTTCCGTGGAGGCACAGGACAATTTGCAAAAGCAATAAACTGACGTTCAGCTGAAAAAGCCTGCTAGAAAGATGAGCCATCAGCAAATCCCTCTACACATCCGTGGCCTTAAAGACATGTTGGGTTTATATTGCAGTTATAAAAAAAAAAATAAGAAGAAAAGAAAAAGCAAACCCAAACAAACAYGCTCAGTGGTGACTGCAGGCTGCACGGGCAGAGACAGACTGCACAGCAGCTCCATGGTCCCTCCTCCAGCCCTCGGCCAACCACAGGCACCTGCTCCAYGAAAATCCCGTCGGAAACTGCTAAGGAATCGACCTAAGGATAGGTTGGCCAACGGTCTCTGCTGCTGCTCTTAGGATGATTTCCCAGGATCTGGGGTGGTTAGAAACCTTGAGGCCTCCAGGCTGGGATTCTTCATAGGAAATGACTCACTTGCTTGGGGTTGATGCTGCACTTGAGATTCAAGAGTCCTTCTTGCTCTCCTCATTTACCACCTTGAAGCATTTACAGGCAGTATCCATATCTCTTCTATGGACAGCATCCGTATTTCTCTTCCCAGCCAAAGCTGGGACAGCTAATACTATCACATCTCCATGTGTCCATGTCACCCCTTCCCGGGGACAAAGCCAGGACAGCTAATACCATCACATCTCGTGCTCTAGGTGACCCTGCCTGTGCAGGGAGGTTGGACTAGGTGATCTCTGAGGTGCCTTCCAACCGTAAGCATTCCATGATTCTGTCATCTCCATGTGTCCATGTCCCGCTCCTGGAAGCTGTCACCCGTYGCAGGGGTGGCTGAGGGCACCTCCTCCCGAGCTGCTGCCGTTCCTGCGCCTGARCCAGTGCAAACATTACAGCTCATACTGCGCTGCATTGGAAATCATGACATCTCACTAACGGGAACTTGTCCCCTATGGCTGTCTCTGCTGTAGGACGACACGGGCTATGTACTTCACCCCTCCCGGCCAATGCAAGTCCCCGTTCCTTGTTCCGCTGGGCTAACCACACCAAGGTCTCCTCATCCAACAGTCCCCTCGATACCCTGGAGGTGCCTGTACCACTCCAAGGGAAGCTTGTCCCTCTGGGAGCAGGATGGGACMTGGACATGCCTCATCAGAACCCTGCRTGAGGCCGTGATGGCCTCCGTCTTGCTGCAGGGAGATCTCATCTCTAGATGCTGCGTCCCTCTTCCATGAGCACATTAGCAGCTCACAGCATCCCATGATGAACTGCTACAGCTCAGACTTTCTCATCTCCTCTTTCTGGTTGGTCAACCCCAAACTTGCAGAAGAAATTCTTGTGCTCACCCATGCACTGTGTCATCCTTTTATCCCGTTCTCTTTGTGTCTCAAAGACAGTGAGGCTGTCTCAAGGTCATCGGCTCCTTCTCGGAAACAGATTCATCCCTCTCCACCTTCACAAGGCTTATGGTTCCCTCAYAGATTTGACCAGCAAAACCCTTTTTTTTTGCCCAGGCCATTAATCAAAAGCACAAAACAAGACCTGGAAACGGGGGAAACGCACCAGTAACATCCCTCAAACCTTAATAGCCCCATGCATCCTAGTTCTCTCTGCAAGGACTTCATCGTATTCAGAGTGGACAYGCATGAAATTTAGCATTAAAGGGTCTCTGGACAGCCAAGGACACGGGTCTCCAAAGAATAAGTCATCAGCTAAGGTGTAAAGAGCAGCAAAATTTATTGCATTCAGGGCCAGGCCAGCTAGAGAAATCAAGCCTGAGAAAATAGAGACATATTACCAGGGCAAAGCCTACCACAGAGTTTTAAGCCTATATTTTTACACACGACTAGTCCTACTAACATTATTGCAGGAGCTGAGTGGTTTTTTTTTTTTCCTTTTTTAATGGGAGAGCTATTTATGGAGAGCTCATCTCCCTGTTCATCATCTTCCTAGGATCCCGTTGGAGGAAAAAGGCTCGTAACTCAGAGGCCTGCCGGACGCGAAAGGCAAACAGATGTCAATAGCAGCAGGGAGAAGATACGGGGAGGATCTAGTTGTGCACCCAGTAACCCCACTGATAGCCCTACTCACACCGAGCACGCAGTGAATGACCCTGCTCTTCCTCCGTGATGCCATCGCCTTCCCTATCTGCACCACCATTGGCATCAGGCCTCCATGAGCACCACCCATCCACCCATGCAATGTCCCACCGTGTCGTTTCTCCCATCAAAGCGCTTCTCAGGAACCATCACTGAGAGCCTAAAGGGTCAACCAGCCAACCAAGACCAGGAGTAGAAGACCAGGGTGCCAGCCATGTCCACCCTTCCTCACCAACACTGCAAGCAGAGCCTCGCATCACCGCGGGCCAGGCCTGCTGGTGGCCCATCTCGCCCGTGCCCAGCGGACGCAGGAGAGCGCTCGCTAACYGGGAAGAGGGCCCAGGAGCCGGCGGAGCAGGTGGAGCCACGGAAAGCTGCCATGGAAAGCGGCAGCTTGCGGCTCGCTGGAGTCCTGGCAGCTCCGCTCCGCCGTTTGTCAGCGCTCCCTCTGCTTAATCGTCTTCTCCAAAGAGCATCTTGCTTAAATAGGATGATTCCTATTAAGATAATTAACTCCTCCGGTAAGATCCGAGCTGACCTCCCTTTGCTTTACTCTCTACAGCCCTTTTCAGCCAGACCCCCGCTCCCTCCCTCCCCTGCTGCTGGCCGTTCTCACAAGCTCCATCATCTCTTTCATCCCGTCCTCATCACTGACTCAAAGCTGCCCAAATCCTTACATTAAGCTGGCTTCCCTCCCCTACACAGGTATCTACCATCACCAAGCTGCCCATTTTCATCTTTCTTATGGSCTCCCCACCTCTTTCCCCTATGAGCAGCCTCCGGTTCCTCCTGCCCATCACGCTCCCAACCCCACGTAGACTCAGTCCCTTCTTCTCTTACCCACCATCCTACAGTTGTCCCAAAGGACCCCGGTCTACCATCTCCTCATCATTGGGCAAGTTCTGGACCTTCATCCCCTAAAAGCCCTCTGCTTTTGGAGAAGGCCACCGCAGCCTGACCTGCTGTACTTGCAGCCCAGCTACCTGCAGAGCYTGGAGCACCAACCACAGGAGAAGACTGAACCTAAACCCTCCTTCACACCACAGCAGCTGGTGCACCCTCCCTACCCACTTCTCCAAACAAGGGCATCTTTCTGGAGCAGAAACTTCAGGGCAAGGGGAGGGTTGAGATTCTTTTACATGTTTCGTGTMCCTTTTACTTAAAAAACACTTTATGTAGCTGTCAGATACCAAAACGAGAATTTTTTTTTTTCCTCTTTAGCAGGCTTTGAAATAAGGATGCTACACGTAGGATCAATTTTTTATGGCAGTAAAGGGAGGAAAATAGCAGCAATTTTCTCTTTTGAACATGGCCTATTTAATGGCATGGGTGTCACAGTGCAGCTTTATCCAGACAGAGGGAGAAAGAGCCACGAAATGGCAGTGTGGTCAATCAAAGACTTCTACACTACAATCTGCGCCCCCCATTTCTGCCCGTGCCAGTCGAGATTTCCATCACTTCCCGGGTTCTTCCTTCCCATCTCTCTCCCCTCCCTGCAGCCCCAACAGAAGTTAAAATACAGCAGGAAGCAGCAAGATCCAATGGCCCGTCCACACACAACACCAGCGTTAGATGTGGCCTCTCTGCCTCTTYAGAAATTTAATTCTCATCATTGACAACGTAATTTGGGACTTTACCTCTGGCCCTGGCTAACCTTGTCAACCATTAGCTGCACCCGGGGAGGATGTGTGGACCTCTGCTTTTGAACACGATGCATTTTTAGATATCAAACATCTCTGTATCCCATGTCCTGCTCTTGAATCTGCATCTGGTTTTGGAAGCCGTGGCTTTGGGAGATGCCAAGTCCTCCTGCGAGGACCTCACACCCCTTTCCTCCTTTGCACGGCCACACTGTGGGCTTTCAGTGCAACAAAGTGATGACTCTTCTCATGGTGATGCTCCAAGTCATGAGGGTTCCGCATGGAAGGAAGGCTAGAGCTCCTCGCTTGATCCTGCTGCGTCCCCAGCTCCTCATGCCTGCTCCAATAGGAGCAACGCAAGGACAAGGAGGAGGATTAATATGGAGGGGAGGAGTTTTGGAGGCCAGCATCCCTCTCTGCAGTAAGGTTGCTCAGGGYTGCCCCCGTCACACCACACCATGTGGAAATTGAGATGACATCTCAAAAAAGGACCTCAAAAACATCTCTAGCTCAACTTCCTAGTCAAGGCAGGGTGACATCAGGTRATTCAGAACCTTACCCAGTGTGGTTTGGAAAACCTCCAAGAATGAAGGGGCTTAGAGCAGAGAAAGGAGCAAGGCGACCCAAAGCCACCTTGGCCAAGCAGTTGCCACCAGGGCCAAGCAACCACGACCRGACCCAGAAGCCCAGMAGTGTTATCTCCAYYGAGCAGCAGGAGCACCCACAAGGARCTGCCCAAAACCCAGATGATAACTGCACTGTGCTCAGAGGAGAAAGACTAGACCATAGTGTTTAGACYATGAGAAACTATGACAGAAACCTATGACCATGCTCAACCCCTCCAGGCCCACGGGTGCTGGTGGCACTTGAACAGCAGCACACACGAGCTGCACTACCTGCCAACAGATGCATCCTGCTCCTCGCTCTGTACCGAACCTTTGAGATAATTAGCAATTCTGAACTACAAAACATTGTCCCAGTAGGATAATAAACTCCAACATCTGTCAGAAGAGCCAGCGCCTAACAAATTGCCAAGAGGAACATTTTTCTTCTCATTCCATTCACAGCTAAATTGAAAACAACCCCAGAAAGTATCCAGTGGCACCAGATCACCATACATCTCAACGAGCACGCAAGCTGTTCCCCATTGCAGAAAAGGCATCCTGGCCGCCCAGCGATCACTCACTCAAATTAACAAATCATTTTATTTAGATATGAGAAGAACCCCTAATTGACTGATGGGACGTGCCCATATGGCGCCGTAGATGGAAAAGGAAGCAAAATATCCAACGCGATCGGCCTTTTGGAACACGCACTTGTTGCCGCTCGAGGAGGGGAATGAGATGGCAGGAGTGGCTACGGGGAAGAGGGGGGTTGTCCATCCAAGGAGCCATGGATCAATGCGGCCTTCTCGGCATCAAAGCCCTGCTGAAGCATAGACTGGAAAGACAGTGCCTGGACTGAGCAGACGGTTCTGGAAGGAATGGTCTATAGCTGAAGCATCTCATAATGCAACAGAGCACCAGAAAAGGGCACYCTTGTTTCATAGCTGAGGAAACAGAGGTTCATACCGGGGAATCATCCACCATGCAGGTGTATCTGCAGGTGCCTCCAAGGCAGGCATTTGCATGGTTAGACCACAGGAGAGCACTGACCTCACTTTGTCACCTCAAGTGGTCTAGGGCATCGTCTGCACCAGCAGCGCCTCGGGGGGCAGTTGGGGGCACTGGTGATCTCAGAGCACCACCCAGGTGCGCCCACAAGGACGTGCTGGATGGGAAGGGCCCACATCCGCACTAAGCCAAGCTGTAACCCACGCAGCACGATATGGAAACCACGGTGAGGGCAGCTCTTCGCTGCTTCAAACCCAAGTCTCTCTTCTGACAGCAATTTGGATGTTGTCTGCTTGAATACGTGCTGGAGGAAGCGGTTAAACGGCTTGCACAAAGCCAAACAATGCTCCTATTTTATCGGAATTAACTTCGACCATAAATACAAAAGGCCACATTTCAGGCAATTAGAATAAAACAGCCTCTTGCTGAAAACAACAGTCAGCGTGTTCCCAGGGCTACGTTTTCAGACTGCTTCCCATCAACTACCTCCCAGTTAAGGAGTCAACATAGAAGAGAAGACTGCTCTGAAGAGCCTTCCATGTGGTGCCTACTGGAAGGGCACCGGTTTAAGAGCTCAATGGCCTGACCAGCAGCAGCGTGGCAGGTTGCCTCACACTTGCCCATTTTGCCATGGAGATGCAGATAGGATGGGCAAAGATGTCCTAGATGGGTCCGTGCCAGGGGATTCTGTCCACATGGAAGGATGGAGAGACTCCAGGCTCCTCTGCGCCCAGCTAAATCCAGTTTCAAGGTAGCTTTTTGACAAGAGTAAAGCAAATATTTGTACTTGGTGCTCTACCAACAAAACTTCCCCTTGCAAATATTGCTCTGTTTGCACGCTCAACTCAACGGCAAGAGATGAGCGACAGTGGTTCCCAGCAACTCCCTCATCTGCATAGGATGGGCCATGACTTTGTACGACCTGGCAGAGGTGAGCAGAGCCTGGGCCTGACCAGGACCACGCAGAAAGGTCCTTGGCCCCCATGCCTGCCAATGCACTTGGCTGATCCTCCAAATCCACCACACGTCACACCACAGCAACAAGACCCGACTGCCTCAATAGCTCAAAGGGAACGCAGGCAACGAACGCTCCAGATGGTTTTAAGCCAGCTTGGAAAAGGAGGAAGGCTACGAGAGGGTAAATCCTCTTTGGCCTGCCTGGAGCAGAGGGAGGGCAAAGCCACGAAGTTCCTTGCAGGGAGCTGCTCAATTCCCATGCATGTGTCTGACGCCGGGGCAGCGGCGTGCGAGGTGAGATGGGATGTGACAGCAACAAAGCATCCATGGCTTTATCTCCTGCACACAGGCRACACGGAGAGAGGGAAGGATGGAGGCACCGAGCACGGGGCTTTGGCTGCAGGCCCTCGCTCGAGATGCAGGCRAGCGCAAGGCAGGGTGGATGGAGAAGGGGTTGGGAGCGTTCGCTAGCTCCCCCAGCAGTGGTTCCACCTCAGGGCTGGTCCCCAAGCTGCTCCTTGCCACCCCATGCAGCAAACAAGTCCGCTCACACTGTACCCAGCTACCACAGGGGCTTGTGCATCATTATGGACTCAACGGGCACAAAGGACTTGGCAATCAAAGCCCTGCTCCAAGTCATGGGCTCAGGAGCATCTCGTGACATCTCATGCCAGCACGGCCAGCAAATGGCACTATGGGGTGTCCTGTTGAGCGAGCCCTGGTGCGAAGCCCATGGTTTTGCATGGGCTGTTGCTCCTCTCGCCCTGTGCGCGCGTGACATTTCAAGACCTGGGGTTAATAAATGAGAGGGGCAGATGGGTTCCTGGAAAGCGAACCTGCTGTCTCGCCTCTGCTCCAGCGCCTGCCACTGGCTTTGGTCGCTGCTGTTCCCTCAGCAGGGGCGTTTTGGCAACGCGCGCTCGGAGACTCCGGCTCGGAGCAATCGTCCAGGGGGACATTTCTGTAAGGATGGCACGAAAAAGAAAAGAAAGAAGGCAAAGGAAGRGCAGGCCACTCCACTGGAGGGTTTTGGCACTTGGCCTCTGCCCAGCCTGGGATCTTCGGTTCAAACCCTGCCTTAGACATCTCCTGAACGAAGCTGTACCCTGTCCATGGCTGCAGGCAGCAGRGACACTGCAGCCCCATGGCAGTGTCCTCCCTCGCTTGTCCCCGTGTTGCCAGGCTCAGAAGAGCAGAACCCATCCAAGACCATAAGAGAGAAGCCAAGCCATGCACCCAACTCGAGCATCCGAATTCAGAGCACCTGTAGCAGGGAGTTGTAGGGCACAGAACAGCCTTTGGTGCTACAGTCTGAGCTCTGTGCACTCTTCCACATGGAGGTAGGGGTGAATAATAACCACAATAGGACTGAAAAAGCAGAAAGCAGCAAACAAGTGCAATGGCCGAGCTGTCCATCAGACCTGGCCCAAGCTCAGGGTCTGTAAGAGCATCCCTGCAGCCCAACAGCCTCCASGTTTATTTGACTCAGCTCACTGTAGACCTGAAAGTCCACGCTGAAAACAACCACAGTAAAAACCCCAAACACATCATTCTGCAGAAGACTGGAATGAACTAACACAGAGTCAACCATCACGAGGGCCATCTAAATGATTTTCTCTAGCTCAAGATGAAGTTACAGGCTCGAGGCAGGAGTTAGCAGGTAAAATCCTCCGGTCTGCATTGTGCAGGAATCAGACTGGATGATGGCAACTGTCCCTTGTGGCCTTTCCATCTATGAAACTATGAGAATCGGAGAAGAGGGAGAAACATTACCCAAAATRCTGCTCCCAAGGTGATAGGATGGGAGGAAGGATGCTGAGCTGAGGTTGGGAATAGCTCGGGCATGAAGGAGCTGGCAGAGGTTTGGTACCTGACTGCACTTCTCTAAGGTGGCAGGACACACTGGTGTCAAAAGGAAAGGCGATGACATCAAAAGAGCAAATGAAGAACACACGTGGCCAACACTGAGATGTCCCAGGGTCCCAGCAAACCCGTAAGAGGCCAACGCTGTGGTCCCAAACATGGGAGTTTCATCAAGAGTCCCGAGCTTGCCTGGGGGCTCCGGGGCTGGCCAGGGCACCCTGCTCACAGCTGCATCGCGTCTCAACGGGAATGCTGCTCAACACCTGCACGCTTCCAAAAACACCCCACCAAGACGAATGACCAGGAGTCGTCGTCTATTGGGGAGATAAAAGCATTATGTTAAAAGCATGGCAGCAATTACACTTGTATTAGTCACAAAACACTGCACACTTGGAGAGATTTCAAGTCGAGCTCCTTGTTTACGTCCTTTTCTTTCCCCCCTCCCTGCACAGAGCTGGGGTTTGCCCTATCTCCGGAACAGCAATAGCGTTAARCAGCCCTGAAACCCGGATGCCCACAGGCCTGCTTAAAACTCGACAGGATTTCAAGGTCACCAACAGCCCCAGCAAGAAGATRCCAACGGGAAGATCCCACTCCTCAAGTGAAATAACAGAAAGCCACGTCCTCCTGGGCTCTCATTTCCCTTCACATCCCTGACGGTCCAGGCTCCTGCTGTGCTCTCGTTCTCCCCAAACTGACCCTTCCCAGGTTGCAGCACTGCTTATTTTGCTGCATCTCCTGTAGRTGTTGGTCTTTTGGTCACCCTTATCCCCCTCTGCGGTACCTGCTCCGGATCCATGCAGAGAACCAAAGCTGCACGTGGAATTTCAGCTGCCAACGCTATGGACTTCTGCAGTGGTCCACACTGGTGCTTGGTTTAATCCCTAATCCTTTCCTCACAATCAATTTGCTTTTCTGATCACCACTGAGCACGGAATTGATATTTTCATAGGCTATTTGTAACACCTGCTGTGATCCGAGGCGTCACTAGTCCAGAGCCTGGCGCTGCCTACGGAAAACAGGGATCGCTCTGCCTTGTATCCGTCACCCAGCAATGCTGGATTTTGCCTGGTCTTTCACCAGAGACATCTCAGGGTCTGAATTCCTTATAGCTTTTCACACTTAACTTTCATTTTCACTACCGGGATGCCCCAAGCTTTGGTGCGTCATTCCCAGCCTCCTTTCCCAGATTATGTTTGGGGACACCAAGCACGGATGGGGGACACCAAGCACGGATCCCTCGGCACTTGCCCTGAAAGACAGGCTAAGACGGCCCCACATCAGCCCTTGCCAGCAGGGACGGACCATGAGGGCTCACGATTCCGATGCCTTCTCATCCCAACCTATCTCCAAGGTCGCAGTGACTTTAGGTGGAAGAAGCCAGCAAGTCTCGTGGCAGAGGCAGCTGCCGGGCTGAAAAGCGGGAACGCCCTCGGAGTGAGCCCCTCCGTCCTTGCAAACGAGCTGCTCGTTTCACTGCTCGCTCTCCTATGCCAGCTAATTACGGGACTGTCAGGGACACTGATGCATGTCCCGGCCAGTGCAATTTAGTTGTCCTCTTGCATTGACGCGCGTGCGGTGATGGTTTAGCTGAAGCCTCARCAGAGGGGCAGGGGGAGCCAACAGGGATGTCTCCTGCTCCAGGTGGACCATGCAGGCAACCAGTACCACGACAGAGAGGCCTGCACAACAGGATGCTTTGCAGGAACCATCCGTGAGGTCTGCTTGGCTTTTTTGGGGGCTGCTGGAGGCACCTAAGAAGGATAAACGTCCTTTGCGGGGAGCAAACCAAGAGATGGAGCAGGAGGAAAGCTGCAGGCAAGGAGCAGATGGCCTTTGAGAGGCTGTTTTTTTAAGCCACAGAAGTAGGTAAGTGAATTTGTAAAGACAGCAGAAAGAAAAACACCTTTGCAGCAGCCTGCGAGGACAGCAGCTTGGAGGGTGATGCTCTGCAAACAGGGGAAGGGCATGGGCAGGAACACGTACCTGAGAGGCAGGTTGTGCATGAAAAATGGGGCACGGAGAAGCACAAAGTGCCTGGAGATAAAGCGCAGGGAGAGGGTGCTGGTGCAAAGCACCTATTACTGGTGGTGGTGACTAYGGAGCGGGAAGGAAGACACAGAAACAGCAGAAACGCTGAGAAAAGCAAGAAAATCAGCAATCAAAATAACTGCATGGTGTTGAAGAAGAATCTGAAAGGCTTCAGAGGTGGGAGGCCATCAGCCTTACCTGATGACATTCATCTTCATGCTCCCCAACTGCTGCCCATTACCCTTGAATGAGTTCAATGCGTTGGGTGACAGGGAAGCCCTGGTGACCAGGGCAGTGCTGTGGGACACATCCCCAAGGCCCTGGTTGACCTGGCCAGCCTGCTGGATGGGACCCACAGCTCAAGTCCAGCACCTGCAGAAGTCCAACCTGCTTCMGTCAAGTGTGATGCCAACCAGTGCAACGACACTTGGCCTTGCAGACGCCCTATAGACACCTCTACCTAAACCTATATGCCAAGCACACATCACTCACACCTGCAAAGCCTGTGGCCAGCATGCAATAACAGGGCATCATTATATGGATCAAGCTGCCCTTAAATCAAGTTGCCGTGATGTGCCACCCCAGCCCAAGGTCATGGTCAACACACAAACATCACTGAGGTCCATAGCCCTGCGTGCTACACGGGTGCACCTGAAGCATTTGCAGGGTAACCCTCGAGCCACGGGAAAACTTCACAGGTCTCCCCAAAAAAAGAGCTCGGTGTTTTTAAAATGCGCAGGCACTAATTTGAGCGTCACGGTTTCCAGCAAGCCGAGCGCATCTCCTAAGAACATAAACCCCGAGCTCGGCGCTTTGCATAATTCTTCCCTGGATTCAAATGCCTGGAAAGTCTTTATACRAGATACATATGAAACAGCAGCAAAGAGTCACCTCAAACATTTCRTAATTTATGAACTGTCAGACAAAGATGCCTTGGAATTAAGAGGGGGTGGAAGCAACCCTACCTCTTTGCTTGACACCCTCTGCAGCCTCAAAATATCCTGTTGATTCCTTCCTTGGGTGCAGATTTGCATATATGCCCAAATGCAGAAGCAAGAAGCGTTGGGAGATGCAAGACAGATGTGTTCAAGACAGAAGACAGATGTGCTCCGAGACACAAATATGGCAGGAGCTTAAAATCACAGCACTTAGTTAAAAGGCAGCRATGCATTACCCCTTGAGGGGAAAAAAGAATTTAAATAGTTTTTTTTTTTTTAAGAAAGAAAGCTGGATGATTAATTAAACTTGCTATTTCCAGAAAGGATCTATCAGAGCAGATGTGCCCTGGTCCTTCCTTGGGGACGTTTTGCACGAGGAGCCCTGCAGCTCTTGACTCCCCAAAGCCTCTTGCTGTTATAGATTAGACAACAGCGATTTGTGCACTACTTCAACATGAAATTATTAATTCCACACGTACCAATCACATTGGCAACAAAACCACCAAGTYGGCACCCCAAAACCACCAGTTGATCAAATATCTTGTAGCATTTAGACCAGAAACAACTCTCCAACTTGCACCTCCTTCCAGCACTTGTGGCYTGAGGAGAGCAGAGAGCAACCAGGTCACCTGCTGCTCCCCCTGGTTTTGGGAGCAGTACGGAGAACACACATGGCGGTCATTGAAGGGGACACATGTGAAGCCAATGTGATGGCCAAGCAAAGCAGAGGGGAGCAGAGCAGAAAGGCCACCAAGCCCAGAGCATGGGAGGACATGCTCTACTACACACTTCTCATCAAGGTCTTCCTCCCTCCTTCCCCTTCCTGGCCTTTTCCTCTCCAYGGTCTTTAGGAGGTGACACATATTYGTCYACCTGGGCAGCACTGAAGCAGGGACCAACCGATCCTGTACAAGTTGTCACTTACGTGCCATTATGCTCCCTCCTCCAGCAGCTCCTCTGCTCCCCTCTCTCCCTCACCCTCCGTCTACTCCAAAAGTGTGTGGGGGGGAAGAGTGACAGATGCAATATTTTGCAAAATGAGATAATTATACAGCAGCCACATGGGGAGATTAGATTAGCAAGAGATTTCCATGCAAGGATATTTAATAAGAACGAGACGCAGGTACATGGAAATGCAGACAGCAAAAGGTCATCATCATCATCACGTTGAGCTTATGAAACAAAACGCTCATGACCTACACGGGCTTTGATGCTTGCTGCAGTAATTCTATTGTTATTGCAACGCAAATAGGATTATTCCGAGCAGGAGACAGAGAGCTGCACGCAGCCAAGTGGAATTAAAAAACTAGCACGACGGTGACTCCGGCAAAGTCGTTCGGATGCGCTGCCAAGCTCAACCCCGTTCCCAAGCCCTCTGTGCTGTTCCGTAGGCTCTGTGGGCCCCCGGTGTGTCAAAGTGTGGGGAGGGGACAGATGGGGGACCCAAACACGGCAGGGCTGTCACCTGCGGCCCTGCTCTTAGAGACGGGCTCTGGTGCGGACTAGGCCGGGGTAGACRTGGCCTCCATTTGTCAACGTCCCGGCCTTTGCTGGGCTCACGCAAATCCAGTTCGCCGGATTACCATCTTCTTAAGGCTGTTGAAAAAAAAATCCCCTCAAGATTCTCTTAAGTAGGAGGAGGGGACAAGGAGGGGGCCCGAAGCGTYGCTCCCAGCAGCGTGGTGGAGCAGACACGATGGCCCCGCTGCCCCAGGGGAGCCGGCCCGCGCACGGCCATCGATCACGCAGATGAAGCGATAATTTCACAGCGATTAAGCCACACGCTGTCGGAGCCTTCATTAAAGCCTGCCAGGGAGAGGAAAGCAAGGCCGCTTTATTTATTTATTTCGCTCGAGACAGCTGGCTATTAACTCCCCAAGCAGGTTGCAGATTCATTTTAAGGAGAGATCTTCCCCTTGGGAATTGTGGGGATATTCTGCAAATGCTGCAACTAGTGTGGACCATTAAGTCCTGGTGGGGACTTTCCAACCTGTACAATGACAAYGTGACCCTGGGCCAGCTCCCCTGCTTGCCAGGGCCATCGTACCYGAATGTAGGTCCCAATCTGTTGGGTACATCAAAGATCTTCCTCTTACATCACACCGAGGCAGAGACACGAAGCACAGAGACATGGTTAAACGCAGGCGTGTTCRTCTCTTACAAGACAAATTGCTCTCAATAATCTGGAATTATTTCTCTGGGGCCTTCTCAAGATTTCTCAAACATATTAGGACAGCCAAGAGCATAGACGAACTATTTAGCTTCTTTGATAGGAAAATATGCTCTTCACACAGTCAGCATAACGGAGCCCATTGGGGAAAACTCTGCTATCTTCTCAYGGAGATGCACAGAAGTGATTAATCAAAACCTAGCTATGATTTATGGGCCTATCCCAGAGAAAAGGTCTCAAACTTAAACACCACCACGGTGTCCAAAGCTAACTCACAGAGTAAAAGAGGATGGTAACAACTATTGCACCTTAATCAGAACACGAAAAGACACAGCTCTGTCTGCCACTGAGTAACAGAATTAGGAGGATCTCCTAATAGAAGTGATGGGACTTGGGAGGCACGGATTGGAGTCTTGGATCTGCTGTCATCCCCCAATGTGGCCAGGGTGAACCCCCTAAGCTTGTGAGACTCCATTTCCCTTCCCCAATATGGGGAGAAAACAACCCTGCCCTCTTCTGCACGTCTCTCCCACGACAGCATCTGCATCATTCCTTCCTGATTGAGCTTTGTATTTTATTCCAACTTTATGGTCATACCTTGAAATATCCCCCATTTTTTTTCCTAAAGACTGGTAAAATCGCAGAAATACAGAATTCAGAGGGGTTTGTCTGCACAGCTCAGTGAGCCGTATTAAAAAAACAAAAAAACAAAACAAAAAAAAAAAAGAAATCAAAACACAGCAACATCTCAACAAATATTTCCAGAGAGGTCAGATCAGCAAGATTAGGATCACTTTTTTAGCCATGGGAGAGCGTGACAGCGTGACAAACCAATGCATCCCCATTCCCAGTCTGACAACCACTGGGAGATTTAATAAGCCCAGGGGGAGGATTTTCAAAACAAGGCTCTTCCCTGCAGGGCCCTGGCTCTCCTTCACTGGATTCGACATTTTTGCCCCAAACCCTCCTTTTCTGCCCACCACGCTGCCCCTTGGGATGAGGAGGGGAGGATGTGGCCAGAAGATGGATCTTGCTTAAGAACGAATTTCCACAACAAACAATTTTTTGGACCCAATCTGATAGTGAGAGCTAATTAGAGCCTGTCCTTTGCAGGAGAACAACCTTCCTTGAAGCATTCGGGTCCTTCCCTTGCAAACTTTGAGGAGGATGAAGAGGGCAAGGGTGGGATTGCACGAATAGCTGGACCACTTTTATACTATTAGTGCATTAATGCCAGCCAGCAGAATGATTAAAAATGCTAAGGCTGGCAAAAGTGTACGGGGCTTTGAAGAGCGTGCATCAGAAGAGCTGCTCCCGTGCCGAAACCGCCTCGGGCTCTGCAAATCCATTTCCTCCTGCAAGTGCATTGAAGTGCTGGTTTATCTCCCTTGTTAAGTAACCTGTATCAAAAYCATCGGAGGAATATTTTTGAAGTTTCTGGTGACCTAGTTCAAAGGAACAATGTGGAATTGATTCGCCTTCACCGGGCACGCGATGCAGGGAGGCGACGCGCTGCTCATCTGCATAGGGGCCTATAAATACCCACGTGCAAGCAGTGGTTAGAGTCCCTCATTAATGCCAACGGGGCCTGAAAATAACGCTAAATACCAAAGGGAAAGAGAAATTCAATTACTTCCATGGGATGCCAAGCCGGAGACTGCCCTTTAGCAAGTCAGTGTTTTATGAAGCGCAAGCAGCAGAGGGGAGACCACATCCCTGAGCTGGAACCGGCTCCGATGGGGCCAGCATGGTCTAGGAACCCACCGGATGGGATCAGTGCAGGTTTAACCCAGCATAGATTAGTCGCCACTACAGAGCCTAAGCTCCATCCCGTGTTACTGTCTCCCAAAATCGCTTGTATTTGTGGCTCTTTTCCTGGGATCTGAGCTGCGTGTGACCTTATGCTCTCCGCCACTAGCCTGCAAATCCTGCTGGGGTTAATAGGAGCAGCGAGGACAGCTCACACTCTGGGATGAGCCGCTGTCAGGAAGAGCGGGTGTGCATTAATCCTCGCCAGCCCCCCTGCACAGGCTCGCAGGGGGAAATTGCAGCCATCACCGAGCTGCGAATGGTGCCAAAGAGCCCCCTGAGAGCCCATGCTTCCTCCTCCTCCTCCTCCCTTGCAATGCATGGRCAAAGCACAGCTCTAGCAAAGGCTGCTTATCCTATGGAACATGATTAAAACGATCAGAAAATGAGATCTACCTGAGAGGGCTGCTGTGTTAACTGGAGCTGGAGAAACGTAGTCCCTGCGCAAGCAACGGAGCAAAGGAGAGAGCSGGATTCCAGGTGTCCGGAACCTCCTGTGTTGGTGTCTCTGAAAGACCACCAGGCTTGAGCACCACAGGGTTGGACCCAGAGRGTCCTGAGACCCAAGCAGTCAGAATTGCCCCTCAGCACCACTAGAAATACTGGCTAAGATGGGTCTATCATCTCAAATAACATGAGGTCGTCTGTATTTAAGCCCTGTAGATGCCTCTGAGGAACAAACTCCAGTTGTTCTAAAACCCAACAGGGTCTATAAGAGATACTCAAGAGCAAGCCTGGTCCAGAGCAACCCAAAAGGGCAAGTAACTGAGATCAAGCCAACACACTCTGCTGATTAACCTCCAAAAACGATGGCAGATCAGACCTCACCRCATCCCTGAGGACCATTTCCAACATCCTGCCCCCTTGCTCTTCAAGCAGCCCTACTGAGCTTGTGGGAATAACTCCAAGGGAAAAGGTGCTGCCCTTCATCATATAGCTTTTTAAGACAGCTTTCATTGCTTCTGAAGGCAGCTATCATACAGCGACACAAAACAATTACGGAAACAACTGCAGGAACCGCACCGCAGCCTTAACAATTTGCAATAAGAAAAGAGCTATAGTAGAGCAAACATCTCTTTCCCATTAAGCCTCTCTAAATGACTCTCATTTCCAATCTTGATGCACCCTATGGAAAAATATGATAGGTTGTTCCTCATCTCTCTAACGTACTTTAAATAGATGATGTTCCAGATGGCACTGACATTGCTAAACAAATTGTGAAACCCGCATGCCAAAAATACTGTGGGTAAACACACTGAACCACCCCGCGCAACAAAAGAGGCTAAAAGGACCGCAATCATCATCAGCTTTAAATGCTACTTGCAAACGCGACGGGGCCTGGGCTTCAATTTTGGGTACTCTTTGACAGGAGACGGCGCAGCGCGAGCCGTAYGTGAGGCTTCCAAGACGCCACGGGGCAGGAGAAACCTTTACAGGAAATCAAGGCAAAAATCACCGAGGACCGAAGCTGCAYGAGGCTTCGGGGGGAAGCTGTTGGGAGGCCAGCAATGACCCTCGCTCCGTGTTTCTCCGCAGAGTTGGGCGTCGCTTCCAAAGCTCCTAGAGCGGCAGGCGCTGCCGCTGGGCCACCCGGCCTGGGGACAATCAGTGGGCTGATTACAATGCAATTGAAGACAATGAGGAATAAGCCGCTCYGGTTAGACGTGACGACCTCGGCATAACGAAGGACGATTTGCATTTTAAGGGGCTGCTCCCAAGCTCCTTGGCACTGGCATTTTCAGCACGGCAAGGGCACGGGGATTTATGCAGCATGGTGCAGCATGGTGGTCGTTTATTATTATTATTGCTATTAATTTGGAAGCACGAGGGAGCCTCCGGAGCAGGCATCTCACTGGGGGTCACAGCGGGATGTCCCAGGGCCAACCTGAGCATCTCTGCTTCAACCAGCAAGGCATCAAGAGCACTAACTGCCCTCAGAAATGACCCATGGGGAGGTAGACCCAGCTGCTTGCAGTGCAAATGGGGAAGCCTCCCCCGTGACCGGGCTCATCCAGGCTCCCCAGTACACACGAGGATGAGGATGGGCGAGCAAGGAGCTCGCTTGGCTCTCCCGAGCTGCCACCTGCCCGCCTGGCACCAGCCCTCGCTGCCRGCCTCGGAGTCATCATTCCCAAAGCCCATTCCCAGGCACATGCGCCCTCACGGGGCGGGGAACAGTCACCGCCAGCAGCAGGGAACAGCAGCAGTAAAAATAAATAAAWAAAAATGGAGAAAAAGCACGAGATTCCTGCTATTTCCTCTCTTGCCACAGCTTCTCCGGTCGAACGCTGGCTGCCGTTCAGGAATCTGTCACGGCAAACAGCAGGCTGGAAACAAGTTGTCTAATTGCCTTATGTTAACGGATACACAGCGGCAGCGTGGGAGCTCCGGGACATAGGAGGTTTCTCCCCGTCCCGGGGCGTCGCTTYGTCCTCCTTGTCCCCTTCAGCTCAAAGCGTCACCTCCTGCTTCGGCCACCGCATCCGACGGGTTCCCGAGCTGCTGGAGCCCCACGATGACATAGGAATCTCAACATTGCTCTAGAGGGAAAGGCTGGTTTTAATRCTCACAGCTGTGGTGTGAAGCTTAAAACCTGAATCCTGCAAATCCAAACTCAGCAACATGGGTTTAGGGATCTAACCCATTGGGATTGCTGATGGCTGGAGCCTTTTGCTTCCAGCTGTGCTAAATGGGATGCTTGGGATGCCCTCAACCCAGAGCAACTTCCCAGGACCCATCCTGCTCCCCTCCAGATAGGGAGCCAGACTTGGGTGCTGCTCGGGCATCTCTAGGATGCAAAGGAGCACCCCAAGCCCTCACACCAGCGCTTTTCCCAACAGGAGGCTCCCAGCCTATTCCCACTTGGCCAAACAGCCCGCATGGGGAACCAACAGAAAAAGACCTATTTCCCTAATACAAATTGGGTTTAGGGTGGCACAGAGCATCACTCCAAGTAAGCAAATAAAAGCAGCAGCTGGTTTAATGAAATATATAACGACTTATTTGCAGAGCGGACGCAGACGCCGAGCGCGGATGCGGGCTCCGAGAACCGTGCCCTGCAATTAGTGCAGGGACGGCTGGTTCGGGACCGAGCAGCCCATGAGACAGCAACAAACACGAGGAGACAGCGCCTTGTTTCAAGGGATGCTCCAAATCTCCCCAGCTCCCATCGCCCTCGTGGCCTTGGGTCCTGGGGAGAYGACACATCCCGGCTCCGTGGCTTGTGCGATTCCATCTCACACCCAGGGCAGTCCCACAGGGAGCAGCTCCGGCAGCCCCCCGGGCCGCATGGATGTCTCTGCTGCCCTGACGAGATCTCCTCGGACAGGGATGCGGCGGCGTGGTGGAGCGCGGGGCGCGTTCCCAGCGCCGCGACCTTCCTGTCGCCGCGAATCATCGTTGCGCTCGGGGACTCGGGGGAAAGGGAGGGGAGAAAAAAAACCCACGGCAGACAAAAATTTACGGCGCGTAAACCCAAGAGAAGGAGCTTGGGGCAGGAGGGGGATTGCGGATGCCGCAGAAGCCAGCAAAGGGAATTGCATCCCTGGTTTGCTCGCCTGGTCCTGCCCATCATTGAATCCACACCGGAGCGCGGAGGCTGGCGTAGCTGGAGGGGCCTCAATACTATTTAAGAGACATTAAACCCAGCAAATTGTGGCTATTTTGGGATTTACTCGGCATTTGCAAACAACTCCGTTTGGTATTTGAAAACACGCGCAGGGCACCGTAAGCCGACGGCAGCGCCAGCCCACGGGCTCCTGTCCAAGCAGCATCTGATCCTGCTCGTCTGGGCTTGAGCTTCAGACCCGGCTAGGCAGCCCCAAGCACCAAAGGGTAACCTCAAAACCACGGTGAGATACTAGGGTGAAAGCTGTTGGTTGACAAACATTAAAAGGTTCTGGATGGGGCAGAAGGGAACCTCAACCCACCTGAATGCAGAAATATTGTCCTTTTCTAACCTTCCTGCATCCGTCCCTTGAGGAAGGGCTTGGCCAACACCTCTCGGGGCCACTGCCCTTGCCCCACTGTCCAACCTGCCGTGTCACAGGCCAGCGTCGCCAAGGGGCTTCCTCAGCCACCGCAGGGATCTCGACCAAGCTCTCCCRTGACTCACATGCTGCTCTGAGCTTTACAAGACACAAATCTGACATGCCCATTCTGCGCGACTCAGTGGAGGCAGAACGTTAACAGGAATTTTCCAAGGTAAATAACAGTTCATCAAAGCTGTTGTCTGCTCCACTGAAGCGGCCAAGGAGCGAGATGAAGCCCCGAGCTGCCGCGAGCAGCAGCTGGTCCCCGCTAACGCTGCACGCGGCGCCCGGTGGGACCACACTGATCTGCTCCACACGCACTGCAGAAACCCCCGCAGGGAGGCGGGATGCATCCCAGCTGAGATGCCCCAATTCAGTGCATGTTCAGACACCCGTGTGGGTCCTGCCATCAGCAGAGTCATTGAGGGACCCTCTGGAAAGGGAACTTCATCAGCCTTGGGTGCTGGGCATGACTGGAGGCCAAGCTGCCAGCACAGAGGCAAGAGCTCTTCGTCAAGCAGCACGCGATGGAGCAGGGCAGGTTGATGCGGTCCCACTCTGACACACCAGCCCAGGAGAAACAGCATCCCCAGGAGCATCCAGGCACAATTCCGGGGCAGGTCAGAGCATCCACGTGCCCTGCTCACCCTGGAACGTCATTCCCGGCACATGTGCGTGCCAAGGACAGCGCTTGCAAGGAGACACCCTTCCAAGGAGCCACGTGCAAGCAGGCATAGGACGGAGCTGCACAGAGAGCAGGTTTCCTTCCTGCCTTCCTGCCCTTCCCTGCCAAGGGGAAGCGCCTCAGAAGGGCAAACGTGTCACTGCTGAACCCTCAGCCTTCAGCCTGGCTTTGCTTGCRGAGAACTGAGGTTCTCTCCAAGGTGGGCCAAGGCTGGGCAGCCAGTGGCGAGGCATCCAAGCCTATCAGAAGACTATCAGGGCAGCTTTTGGCAGTTGCAGGGGTAATTTGGGGCAATACAGAGGTCTATTCCAAACCTTGGCTCCTAGGCTGCCAAGGCACCTATAACATGGAAGGAAAGACCTGGAGAGCTGGTCCCAGAACCCTGCTGGATGCAGCACCAAGGCAGACAAGTAAAGGGGAGAGAGTTGCTYGGGCTAAAGCTGTAAATCCACTTAGCAAAGAAGCAAAGACCAGCACTGTGCTCTACCACTGCCTCTCGTCTGCCTCTTCCTCTGCAAAATGAAAGATGGGGAGAGACCTCCTGGGGGTCCCGAGACCTGCCCCGGCTCCTCAGGATGCTTCTGCTGCAAAGCTGAGCCTTTACCAGCACGCTCCACACGTACTGAAACCCTCTGCTCAAAGTGGGGACAGTCTCTGCCCAAGACAGAGGGGTCTGTTGGAGATGGGGTAGACAGACTCGGGTGGGCACCAGCCTTCTCCTTCCATAGGGTGGGCACCAGCCTTCTCCTTCCAYRGGGTAAGCAAACACAGAAAGGACTTGCACGTAGCCACTTCACATTAGTCCTGCCGAGCGCGTCTGCCCGGCGCTTACCACAACACCAGCTGTCTGCCAGACCCTGGAAGCATCATCAGCAACAGCACCGCTTCGGAGGCCATGCAACACGCCCGAGACCCCCCAACCGTGCCCCACCAGCCCACGGGCACGTCCAACCATGCACGTGTCCACCCTCATCTGCGCAAGGGCCACCTCTGCAGCGGGGACGCACGTAGCGCTGCAACACTTAGGGGGTTGTCAGTCAGAGCGAGCAAAACCTCCACGTGCACAATCCATCAAGCCGCGAGAGCTCCCAGCCCCTAAATGACCAGGCAATTAGCAGGCACGCGTCTGGAATTCCTGATTGATTCCAGGGCAGCCAGAGGGCTGGGAGATGGAGCGCAAAAAGCGGTATCTGAAGCGAGGAGAGCAAATTGCAGCAGCCGAAGGAGCGCTGGACCTGGGGAAGAAGCTGGCCTCCTTGCTGGGCTCCTTGAAGGACAAACGGCAGAGCGACTCCGACCCGCAGCGTGGCGGGGCAGAAATACGGTCACGGAAACCACTTGAGCTAAAGCAACGCCCGGAGCTTGCAAATCAAGCAGCCTGCCTGGGTCTTTCTAAGGGTCTTTTCAGCAGGGCTAGAGAATTTCAGAGTTATACGTGAATTTATCCTCATCACATAGGAGGAGAACCACCTTACCCTCTGCTATAGGTTTAGGAACACATCCAAGGTCACCTAGAAGCTGAGCTGTTGCTCACCAGACCATTCTGGACATCTTACACATCCTATGCAAAGCCGCCATTCACAGCTCCTCAAGCTTTGGGGCAACAAGTGGGAGCAGTTGTCCCAGGATATAGGTAATCCTTGGGGGAAAATATGGCAAATACTGAAAACTCCAGAGCAGTAGAGTGGACATGCCAACAAAACAGGGTTTTCCAGCCCTGTGTGATGTTCTTGCCYGCAGTTCCTACCTCTCATAGCTGCAAAACGTTGGCTCTGGGTCCAGAGTGGCCTCCTCTGCCAATGGTCAGGGACACAGGAACRTTCGCAACACCTTCAGGTTCAGAAGAGCTTGGAGACATCATCATGGAATCAATCAACCCTAGGAAGAGYGCACTGAACTCTGGCAAGGGTCCTGTCTAGGGAACAGCACCTCACAGGAACCATAAATCAYGGAGCAATGACAGGGAAGAGGAGCCACATCGCTCAGCGCTAACTAGGTTTAGGAAAAGGCCTCAGAAACCTAGGGAACCACCCCAGTTTGGCTGCAGGGGAAGTATGATGGATGCAGGTCTGTCAGGATGCAGATCCTACCGGAGTAAGACAGGAGGGCAGATTCATAAAAGCTCGACTTCCATTTCAGGGGGCCCCAAGCTAATTTTGCTGAGTGAACCCATAGGTACCTGACCTCAACTCATACCTKATCCTGAGCACTTGGTGGAAACTGCTTTCATGAAGACCTTCCCTTTGGACATGCTCCATTTATGAGAGAGCAGCACATGCACTGCAGAACACACGAGGGGATCCTCTGCTTTCACTTACCCCTTTAAGTCACTTTTGGGGTGCAGGGAGTCCATCAGCCTCAACACTAACACTGCAACTTAACTGGATGCAGCTGCCTCACTTATGGGCATTCCCCAAGGGCACGTTGCTAATGTGTCCCCAGCACTTGTTTAGAGATTAGCCACAGCATTGGGTGAGGAATGACTTGTTCTTGCCTCTTTGCCTGGAGATCATGACCAATTCAACCAAATAAAGGTGAAATAATTAYTAAAAACCATCCAAGCAAGAATTGTTGCAAGCATTTTAAAAGGTATGAGTGAAAGACACCCATGCTTAACCTGTTATGCTGAAATTGAGAAGATCTCTGCTAAACTTCTTCATAACTATAACATTTTCTAGCACCTTTCCAGCTTCCTACATAGCTCTCACCCACCAGCATGAGCCTCTCTATGAGGAAGCACATCAGCCTTTCCAGACCCTCTCCCACTGTAAGTCCTTCAGAAAACCTACAGAGATTTAGTCTTTCTTTCTGCAAATACTTTTCCCTTCTTCCTCACCCAGGAGATGCTCTGATGCTTCCTCGTTGCAGGAAGAATCATTTCAGCTCCCTGAAGATGCAARCATGTTGCAGGAAGCGATGCCTCTATTTGACTCAGTAGTGAATAACTCCAAGTTTCAATAAATGACGAGACTTTTGTCCTTCCTTGGCTGGTCATGAGCAGATGGGCACTTAGAAGCTGCTGAAGGAAGGTCCTGTTTCCTCATCCCCTTCTGCTGGCTTCCTCCACATGCCAACTCCAAGAGATGGTCCAGCTCAAGGAAAACTACCCAAGCAACCCAACCTAAGGGGCATCACCACCACRTTAGCAAGTCAAGGCAGTTCAGGGAAGGGGTCACCAATGCAGAAGAGGGCTTGGACTGATGAACTGCTGGAAAAGAAGAGGCTGCCTATGGACAAAGCAGGGCTGAGAAGCACATCTACCAAGAGCCTCAACRTGGTTGTCTCCAGCATGGCCCCTATTTGGCTCTCCATGCCCAAAGGCTCCAGTGATGGGCTCCCCGTGCCTCTCCCCACCTCCTCTGCTCCTAATCCCAGAGCTTGCTCTAAGAGGAGCAGCACTGAGAGTCATTGCCTGCCTCCAGCTGCATGCCCTAGCTAGCAGGCAGTGCCCCTCGCAAGCACCCGGGCAGCTACATTTGTTTTTAGAGGGCGCAACACTGATTTAGTCAATGTAAATTTGACCTTTTATCCAAAAAAAAAAAAAAAAAAGGACAAATGCAACAACCAGATTCACTCACTCGCAGCTCCCCAGCTAAGTAAATGTTGAGCTGACAAATACTCTTTCCTCCGCCTGTTCCTGCACGTGCCGGGGGGGACTGGGAAGGTGCCAGGAAGGAGAGGGGACATGGTCCCAACCTCAGGCACGTCCAGAAGATCCACAGGGCCTCCTAGGGCAGTAGGCATTAGAGGTCACACATCCATCTCTACCTTGAAACCTTGTACAGGAACAGGTTGCTGAACCTGAGCGGTGACTCTGGAGCTGCACCACATTGGACAAGGGCTACACAGAAGAAAAGGTAAGTTGTAAAGGACTTTTGGTTTCCCAAGAGAACATAATTCATGCATGGAAGTGTATTTATTCCTTCCAAGAGGATGGGAAGCACTTCCAGCCATGCAAGCCCTCAGCCTCCTCTTCCATGGCACTGCATGTATGGATTAAACACAGGCAGTTTGGAGACAAGTACATATAAGGATGGGTAGAAGGTGCAAGACAAGCACAACTACTTTTTCTGGAAGGAGAAAGCCAGTGGATGAGAAACTCCAGGTTTAGCTAGGAGCTGCAGAAGGAGCAGTTCCAGACACGAGGAGGCGGCCCATCCTGGTGGAGGAAGCCCAGGAGGCAGCGACTTCGTTCAGATACTGAGGTTCAAGTCTCAGTGGTGCCCACACTGCATTGGGCAGACTTAGTTCTTCCTCTTCTGCTTTCACAAGCAAACCAAGTGCCAGGTAGGGTGTCCCCAGCATTGAGACGTCAAGACCAAGTTAAAGAGGGGCCAAGGGAGGGTTCAAAACTGAGCTGGTGGCTCCTAGCTCCAAACACCTCTTGTTTCATTGAGTGGTCCATGCTGCCACCAGAGACTCAGCAAGAGCTTCCCACACTGCCGATGTATGGACAACCAMGAGGGTTTTTGTCACTCCTTATGTCAATCAGGATCAAGGGGTGCTCCAGTACGACCAGGTCTTGCTCTCAGGATGAAGCACATGAGGATGGAGACTTGCCAGGAATCACCGTTCCACACTTTGTGGAGCACCCGACAGCAGCGAGCAGCCAACAACGACCCTCCCACCCAGAATCCAGCTCTTTCCAGCGACCGGCATCCATCCGAGCGCTGCCTAAAGAGCAGAACCGACTTCCCACTCGATGCCAGGCACCTCCCTGCTCTCCCGGCCAGCTGGACGGGCCGGTGCAGCYGCCGGGCTCGACCATGCGCACAGCTCAGACACTCCTCAGTCAAGCTGTCAGCGGGCACCAGTCTTCAGCTGCTCACAGCTAATCCACAGATTTCATAATTCCGAGCTGGCCATTAGCTGCTGAGCCATCCTGGCCCCTTCTGGAGCTGGTCATTACAAGGCATGCTTAATGCCACCAGTGCTCCCAGAATAGTTCTGTCCACACCAGCGCTTCTGCTATAGCAACATTTTCCAGCTGTTTTGTTTGACCTACAGATTCCTATCAATTTTCCAGCAGAATGGATGTTCCTGCACAGGGACTTTATGAACACTAAAGGCTTTGTTTTTTCTAGCTTTMTTCTGCAGAAGAAACCCAGAAACCCTCACCAACCCAGGCAGGAAGCAGAGTGCCCCATCTCTCAGGGCACCAGCACTACACAAATGGTGCCAAGGTACCACCACCATTTGAGTCAGGCCTGGGGAATGCAAACAAGACCAGAGCTCACAGAACTGTGTCCAAATCACAGGTTGTGTTCAAGAAATGTATAGACAAGGCACTTAGGGACATGGTTTAACAGGCATAGTGGTGGTGGGTTTATGGTTGGACATGATTATCTTGACGGTCTTTTCCAACCGTAGTACTTCTATGATTCTTTTGTAAGACATGAAGAAAGAAACGGGGCTGACACACTATTTCCAAGCATGGAGACTGCTGGTCTTTGCCAGGTGTGGAACAGCTCCCCTTGGAGCCATTGCCACATGGTCTCACCGCCCCACTTCCACACAAAGGCCTGGAGACACAGAAGGCCCCAAAAGCAGCCATGGGCACCACAGCCTCCCCAAGACCAAGCACAGCATTTGACATCACTCCAACCACACAGGTGCACATCCAACACAGGCCTTCACCCTCAGCCACCTGCTCTTCAAGGTTGATACCTCTTGGTGGAAATACTGCCCTTGCTTGTCCTCCCAGGCCACCATGGCAAAACGTGGCCTTGCCACAACAAGCACAAGCAAAATATTCCCACGCACAAGAGCTGCGAGCACCAACCATGGGTATTTTTCAACTCTCAATTAGAAACCAACTCTTGTCTGCTCTCAGTTTTGCTTCCGTCTCCAACTGCCTGGGAGGTGGCATTTTAATTTCCAGAAAAGAAAGGACAAATCTCAATATCAGAAGAAAGGAGGAAGGCAGACACRCTGCAAAACAAGAGCCTGCAAGGAAGACAATCTGGCACAGCAGCTCCAAACAGAGCTTGCACGGTACAAGGAGAAGAAAAATAGCACCAACTCCTTCCCCTTGCACTTTAGAGATTGAGAGCACAGGACCCAGGCTGCAGGCAGCAGGCTTCCTTGTAGGACCCTTAAACCTCCCTGGTCCTTGCAGGACCTATAAACCTCCCTGCACAGCTACCTAGAGACAAGGGAACAAGGTCCATCCTGGTCTTCCAAACACTGCAGCAGTTACTGGTGCCTTGCAAGTGCATAGAGAGCTATTGCACCAAGCTGAATGCACACGTGCGCAGGTCCAAACCCACGTGCGCAGGTCCAAACCCACGTGCGCAGGTCC
>NW_020455666.1:95334-185628 GCF_003342845.1 Nothoprocta perdicaria | reverse complement strand
CACGTGCGCAGGTCCAAACCCACGTGCGCAGGTCCAAACCCACGTGCGCAGGTCCCTAAGGAAAACACAAAGGAGGAATTGCAGTGTAAGAAGGTACTCCCTGGTCTGAGGGCATGCAAGCTGGTGGTTTAAAGCAAGCCCCACACTGAAACATTCCCAATCAACCACAGCTCTAAGGAAAAATGCCAGTGACAAGCTAGGAAAGCCCATCCGTGCCAAAAGCAGGTAGAGCAGCATGGAGTGATCCCAGAGGGCATTCCCCATCCGAGCAGGATCGGATGGGAGGAAATAACAGGGTGCCCTGGTCTCTATCCTGACGGGYGTCACATATGGCCAACCCTCCTACGTGGTGACCTAAGATGAAGATAAGGGCAAGGGAAACCTGCACACCCAACTGCAAGGGAAACCTGCACATCTCCATGCAGGAATGTGCTGGGGGGATGCAGAGAAACAGCTCGGATGCAGCCCAAGGCAGCTGGAGCATCTTTGCTCCTCCTGCTTGGATGTCCTCGATCRGAGCCGGCTCTTATTAGCGGGAAAAGGGATCAAGATCCCTTGCCTGGAAAGGCCAAGAGCCAGGGCTCTGGGACACATCGCTCTGCAGCCACCCAAGCTCGAGCCTAGCAGATTCCTTCCTTTTCTTTGCAGGCAGGTGAAATACCTGTCCTCATCTCCATCGCACCCAGCAGGAATTTCAAAATCCTTTCCAGCAGTCAAGACAGGCGGCGTGCACACGAATCACATCGCGTTAGTGACTTTTGGGGTGGACTTGCTTTAAAAAACACCAGAATAGGCTTTGCATTTAAGCCCGGCCTCTGTGCTACCTCCAGGCTTGCAAAACAGCAGCAGGACACCCAGATTTACAGTGCACTAAGCCTGGCATTTGCAAAGCTGATGCACAGCCTCCTTGGGTTCTACCCAGAGCCTCAGGAGCTGCTTCTCCTTCCTTCCTCCTCGCCTGCCTCTGCTGACTGATTATTACACTTTGCACAGCGCTCGGTGCTGTTTGGGTGGTCTGAACGTAATCAGGCTTAAATGCGGGCAATCAGAGAGAAGATGTGTTCGCAGGCATCCTCATCTCCACACACTGCCTGCCAAATTAGGGAGAACAGGCAGCTATGCCAAAGATGGAAATGGAGGGGTCAAGATCTTTTAACACGTGGAATGGGGAAAATGCAGGAAAAGTTGCTCTGTTTAAGGAGCTGTTTTAAAGACAACGGCATGGAAAGCAATAATGAAGCACGGGAGGCAGAGAAATGATAAGACCACACACATGTACCTCCTGCGCCTAAAAATCCCATTAGAGCAGTGACTGGGGGCTTTTCATACCTCTCCTGTTCATTTTCCTATCAGTTATTTTGAGGAAAAAATGGATTTTTATATTACCACAGCAGATAGAGTTGAAAAAGAGGATCTGCCCCAACTCCCCTGCTGAAGCAGGCGGAATAAGAGATGCTCCTCCCTACAAGTTGTACTTGGCCRTCCCATAGATAGCAAAGGAGGAGCTACCTGCTTGGGAGGAGGTTCTCCAGAGGGATTCATTGCTCAGACCATGCAGCAATGGATGGAGCATGGAGTTAGAGCAGGGGAACGGTTACAGTGGACATGGTCCAGAGCCCCACCAGCTTTTGCATCCTGCTCTAAAGAGCAACCTAGTTCTCCCATCCTCAGTTGGAAAGACTGAACTTGCTTATCTCAAGATCCATGACAAGGGAAATAACTTCCCTGACCCCACAATTATTGGCTTAAAGCTGGCAGCAGAAGAGCTTTTGTCATTTATCTCCTCCTTGGCTCAATTTACAGACTCAKTGATCACGAAAGCCTTCAGCACTCAGGCCAACCTACCGATCGCAACATCATCACTCCACTCAACAAGAATTAATAAAAGAAACAGTAACAGAATCAGAAATATTGTTCTTACTCATAGCTATCTTGCTCGTGCATCTTGCAAAGTTTCTTGCTTAGACAGCACCTTTGAGCAACAAATTCTAGCCCCTGGTTATGACCTGGGCAGGGGCTAACAGGATCCCACAAAGGGACCCTTTTGGCCCATCAGTGATTCCGCCTTATCGCCTCTTTGGTTTGCAGAGCTCAGTAATGTGGTTCTTCTAACTTTCTAAGTTGGAAGAAAAGCCATCTGGGGAGTCTGGCCACTTTCAAGCCTTACTACAACAGTGGAAAAAAAATACAAAAAGCCTAAGAGGAGAACGGAAACGAGCAGCGAGCACCGATATAATGAGGCAAACTTGATTGCTTTCTTGTATAAAATTACAAAAATCAGCGATCAGAGAAAAAGAGAGAGATGTCACATCCAGATTTCTGCCGTGCTTTGATGGAGCACCTCCAAACCTTCTTCTCTGGAATAAATTACTGTTGATTTCCGCCCGAGCGCTGTCGCTCTAACCAAAGGACCAGAAACAATGAGCATRGGGTCACAGTTTCTAATAGAATCCTATTAATTAGCCCTTTATAAGTGATTACTGGAGGTTATCAGCCTGCTGCCAATGTGAGCGGTCTGCATTACGGATGGTTGGAAACACCTTTGTAGACCCGATGCTGCTGAGATACGGCGGCGGGCGACCCACTGACCCCTTCTGCTGTACAGCAATGAATCATTCATCGTCCCACCATCATCTATAACGCAGGCCCAGCACAAAAACACTGCCAAAGCTCTCCATGGGAGAAAGATGCAATAGATAGAGCCCCATTATGGGACACAGCTTCCCTARGAGTTGACATGCAAGCGATGGAGGTGAAGAGCCTACGCCCACGGTGAAGAACATCRTAACTGCAGCTCTGCACGCCAAATGCCAGCAAGAAGGGAAGTTATATATGGAGAAAGCATTCTTTTAATCTGGAGCTTGCCCAAGCTGCTAATGCAGATGGGAAGGGGCTGTCTAATGGGAACCGCTGAACATTGATGCTAGTGGAGATCTAGGAGTGAACACAGCAAACTGGAGATGACAATGAGGAAAGGCAACGAAAATAAGCCCTGCTTCACATGCAAGCTCTGCATGCCCAAAAGAATCCTGCCGAGAAGCAGCAATAAGTTCCCCCCCTCTCTCATGGACCAGGTCCCGCTGCTCCAGGGACCTTCCACTCCATTCTGCACAACGGTTTCACAACCACCTTTTTATTTTTAGTATCCTTGCTCACTGCAGCAAAAGCTCTGGATTTAGAAAAGCAGGAGTGTTAAATAGATCTCCATGCCCAAGGAACAGACATCCTGCCACAGTCCTTTGAGAAAAACCTTCCGACTCCAGCAGATTCCCTGCCTGAATGGCCAGGTGAAGCCCTTACACGTGTGAAGTTCGGGATGTCTATGCCATGAAGGCAAATGAACTTTGGCATCTCCCCATCTAGACAATATTCTATTTCCACAAGGCAAAGTCTCCTAAAAGTCTTATTCCCACAGCCCTGGCTTGGGTGGTCTTCGCTGTTCTCTGAAGATTTATGGAGTAAAATCTCACCAAGGTCACCCCACACCCAAAATTATGAGGATTTGCTCGAACGAGGCATGACCTGGCTCATCCTGCACTGACTTCCTCTGCCCACACACTGTGGCTGAGCAGCTAAACTACTCAGTCCTCAAATGGGACATAAGTCAGACCTAACTGCTCTTGTCCCCACGTAGTCAAAAGGAGGCTTGCAACAGACCTTTCAAGTCTCGTGAAGCTGGACCTGAGGTCAAAGCTGCAGCTAGAAACTCCTCCTCCGACAATCTAGTTACAGGTTTAGGAGACTCCAGAGCTACAGCTAGATCCAAACCTACTTTTGCCTCTGCCAAAACTTGGAATTCAAGAGCAACAGTGAAATATTTTTGCTCCGTCCTGATCTGCCCACCTCAGAACAAGGTGCTCTCYAAAGGTCTAGGGCAGATATCTACCAGGCTTGGAAGAGAAGGCACAAAGATACCTCCACAGCCATGGAGCACCCATCACACCACTGTATGATATCTGTGATAGAGGCCCCAGCCTCCCCTTCCTTTCTCAGCCTCCTGCTCCAAGCAGGCTCAGGAGCTCCACGATGGAGCTTCTCCCCATCTGCTCGTGTTTGCAGCTGAGCCCTGAGCACGCTGCTGCTGACAGCTTGGCAGCACCAGGCTGCTGTTGAGTTTCATGACATCCTTTATTTTGGCTCTGCTTCTGCTGAGATCGCAGGCCTGCGTGGGGCAATTTTGCTGTTCCGACTCCTTCGTTTCCACCAGCTTCCTGACAAATAGTCTGGAGAGAAGCCGCCTAGTCAAGTCTACTCCATAAGAGTCTATTTGTGCTCTGTTCTCCGCCACTCCGGTTGAATGGCTAAGGTGYTTCCTGCAGCTCCACAGGAAGAAAAGCAGCCTCCATAAATTATTCACCACCCTTAGCTCCAGCATGTGAAGCCAACACAAGACCTATAAAACGTGCCGGCGAGGTGGTATTCTCCTGATGCCTGCAAAGTCATCCGCAAGGCTCCCTCCTCCAATCCCGCTTGGCTGGAAGTCAGGAGCGGGTGTCCTACATACAGCAAGCAGCTCGCCTGACACTGCTCAGCACAGCCAACAACCCTCCTTCCTCAGTAAAAAAGCTCTTTTGCACCACAGTTTGTGGTCCAGGAGGACCTCTCCGCATGGTTGGTACTAGGGAGCAGCATCTCTGCTCCACAGCTGTGCTCCAGACCACAATAAGATCCAGTGTCCCACTGCAATCCAGACCCCTAAAGATCTTTGGCCATGACAGAGCAGAGGTAAAATCAGCTGGAAACCAAATTGTGCAGTGGATATTTCCCTAAATGAAAGGAGGTCAGGAGGAAGTCTCTCTGGAGCAGAGGAGCWGGAATAAGATGGTGCTTCACCTAGAACACAGGCAGGACACGCCAGAAATAGAAATACGTAGGCGGAGGGTTTTGCTGGGCGTTGTTTCAAGAAATCTGCATGGCTAATGGAAGAAAGGAGCCAAGGAACAAGGAAAGAGAAGGAGCAAAAAGGGATCCGAGAGAAAAAAATCTAGCTAGAGAAATATATAAGTCCTAGTACCCACAGGAGCTTTGGCCATGCTCCTGTCTTTTGGAAAGGCCCCATGGCAGGGTGCAAGCAGTCCAAGAGATATCTGGAGTATTTGGAAGCCACCATCTGCTTGAAAGGATGCTGCAATATCAGGCAGTGGACACTACATGGGAAACTCATTAAGTAATAGGTTAAAAAAAWGAGATAAGAGTGGTTGACATTGCAACAAGGGCCCTAAAATGGAATTTACAGCTTGGGAGATGGTCAAAACCCAATACATAGGAGTCAAATATGATCTAACTACCCCCACTTTGTGGGAGGAGTTGGTCCAAAATCCTACTGTATTATTCCATGGTTTTAAGAACAAGTTTCTTAGCACTAACAGGAGTTTCATGCAATTGTGGGCAGAGATTTGTGCAATGAATATTCTCCTGAATGAAGGGAAGTTGGAAGGAAATTTATTCRGAGCAGAATAAATAATAAAAATATAGATAATGCAGCAAAATCAATAAAAATACTGAAAATATTGAAAATACTGAAATAAATAAATCAGCAAAACCAGCCTTGGTGTACATTTTTGGAAGCAAGGCGTGCATTAGCAGCTCTACCAATAGTTCCTCCTACTGATGAAGGGATCCACCAACCTYCAAGGATTAGTTGGACCAGAGGAACTGCAGTGCAAAGGACACCTCGATGCAGAGCTCCACAAGCCTTGCACGTGAAGCTGCTCCATGATGCCCAAGCACTGCAAACCCAATCGTTAGCCACAGCAGGAAGCAGAAAGCAGGAGAAAAAGCCAGTCTCCGTCTGATTTAAGCCCTGCTGCAAGGCTCGTTTTGTGTCAGTTTTGCCCATATCCCTCTTTTTCACAAGATGCCAGTGAAACTTCTGATCTGTCAACGATCAAGTGGACACCCCCACAGAAAGCACAGGCTCTTCACATGCCAAATCCCAAGTCTCCACAAGGAATGCAAYGTGGTACTTAGGAAAACAGAGCCAGATTCCGGCTACAAGAGCCAGAGCAGATGACAGACTGAGGACTTGGGACATGCACTCCATAAAAAGGCTTTACCCCAAGGGACAAAACCTCCAGTTGGCTTCGTTATTGCCCCCGAAAACAACCTTCTGGGGAGCTTGAGAATCAAGGGGTTTCTTCAAGCAAGTCACTGACACCCTTGGCCACAGCCATTGGGAGGGAGTCTCATCTAGGAAAGGGCCTGCAGATTTGGAATGGATGGAGAGGTTCAAAAGGAAGTGCCTTGCAGACATTAGCTCTTGTTCTGAGGAAAGGGTATGCTTAAAATCCTGCTGCAAAACATCATCCATGGGTTTGAGATGTTCTCTAAGCAGCCAGGATACAGCTRTCCCCATAGGATGCTCATTCCACAGCCAGGGAGAAGGTGGCTCAGCCAGAAGACTTGGCTATTTGGAGTCCCTGCTATAGAGAAGCCTGGCAGAAAGGTGACTTCTGGTGACCGCATGAGCCAAGAACTCTAGAAAGAGCCAGAGGTCACCACCTTTTATCCCCTCTCCCCCTYGCTTTCAACTCATCTTCCAATAAAGAGCCAGAGGTCACCTCCTCTAATGTCCYCTCCCCCTTGTTTTCAACTTATCTCCCAAGAAAACACCCAACAAAGGAGCTTTTCAGAAGATAAGCTAGATCCCTCAGACCCACTCACACACTGATCTTATGGCYCTTCACGTCCAATACCTTTAAAACTTCCTTCCTGGAAGGACACTCCAATCACAGCAAAATATACATCCATCATACAACCAAATGCAAGTACACAAATTCCCGTTCACCTCCTCAGCATCCCAAGCATGTCTCCTCAAGCCTGCCTTGACCTTTCAGATGACCATAGCCTGTCACTTCCTTGGGCTTACACACTCACAGAAGTGAGAGCAGCAACAGCTTTTTCCCCTCAAGAGCTCATCGAGTTGTGGCTTCTATCGCGACGGAGTCACTTCACTATTGAAGCTCAGAGGCTCCACATGTTGCCTGGGATTCACCAGCCCAACATAGTGTCTGTCCTACCTGTAGCATGCACAGGACAACCCAAAACATGTCACTTGTCGAGGCTGCAGTGCACTAGGTTGCTAAACACCATAGGAGCCACCATCGTTTTCAGCTGTGTGGGAGAACTCCATCTAATCTGCGCTGCTTGTCATCTAGGATGAATTTTAGATYGAATTCAAGCTGATTAATGAAGAGGAGGTTAAGCACTTCCAATCAGGGCATGGAAAGAAGTGCTGGTACRGGGAAATTGAATCCCAATTCTGTCTTGTGCTGTTTGAAGGACTCCTCCAAGCCTTGTAGCCTCCRTTGCTACAAAGGGATGAAACCAGCTGCCATGGTGGGGCATACTGGAGTTCCAGCAGAAGCAGGGAGTCAGGACACACTTCCCAATGGGATGGTAAATGCTAAATAAGCCACCCATGCATTGTCAAAGCAGAGCAAGGGCTTCCTTTCAAGGGATTTCTGATTGTACTCCCCATACTGAACATTTCACATTCCTATCAGCAGACTGCCAGGACTGTGAAGAGCAACAGGACTGCACGAGGGGAAATCATAGTCATTGCTGGGTTTTATGCTGTTTGCGGCCCTGAAACTGTTTGCAGCAGCCATATTTCACCAACCTGTATCCAAGTGGACATTTCAGAGTATACACAAGGAAGGGCTCTTGCTAACCAGGTGTCACCACCACAGTTTGTGAAGGCAGCAGTACTGATGAGGCAACAAGCTCCACTGTCAGAGACTCAAAAGTCTGGGAGAAACATGCGTGCCACAGTGCTGCCCAATGCACTGTGGACCTTGACCTTCTGCAGGGTGAAGAGCAGGGCTCACCAAGGCTGAGCTGGTGGCCAACCACAGGCAAGGAGCAAGCGTCAGGTGTCTACCTCCATCCTACACAAGACTTAAGCTGCACCAGGTCCATCCCTTGGTCACACATCACCCTTAGCAGCATTGCATGTCCAGTAGATAAGGACACACCAGCACTACCTGGAGTGACTCCTGTTTGCTGCAGAGACTACAGAGCYTCTGCATTCAGTTTGGAAGAGCTGTGTGGTCCTCCTTTGGGAAGGAAGAAGCTTTTTGCCAGGTGGATCTCCAAGAAGCAGTCACGCAACACAACCATCCTCTTTGGGAAAAGATACAGATACTTCCACCCACTAAGAAACCCAGTAGTAGAATTGTGATGTCTTAAACAGAAGCACAATTCACTGCGCACTGTGAAACACCTTCCAAAGTCTATAAATAATAAAAAACCAACCTGTATTTAGAATCCTATAGAGAACATCAAAGCAAATGCACCCCAAGGTGATTAACCTCAAGTCAGGGCCCTGGTGGGGGAAACAAAGCTCAACACACCGAAAAGCTTCYAGCTCAGATCCATCAAGAGCACTTGGAGAATCCTCAAGCTGAGAGCACAACATGCAAATAAAGACTAAAAAGCCCAGTAATGAGTCCAAGCAAGTCTAAGCAAGTCCCACACTCGCAGAAGACACAAACACCATACCAAGGACCTGCTCTTTCCACATGTAAATGCTCCACAGCAATTACTCGTGCCTCTAGTAAAAAACAATARCAGATGAACAATATATTCTTGTCTATAAGCTTTGTAGCATCTACCTACCCATTTGTAGGCACATGTGGATGACACCGGGCATGGAARCAGCCTTGGCCACCAAGCCTTGGTGTTGGAAGCCAAGGCTTGACTGTGCGGGACAATTAGCGGTGGAAAGCAGGCAGCATTGCACTGGGATCCTCCTTGGGCACCTATATTTCTGAGAAATACAGAAAGCCAGTTGTCAAACCCATTCAAGGGAGCAAGGAGCAGCAGTCGAGATGATCCAAGGCCACGTGCTGATGGAGATGAGCCTCATTTCACTCAAACAAGATCAGCCCTGTTCTTCAGTGTTTCCAACACATAGTGATTCCCAGCCCTCAGAGATGCAAAGATCTCAAGCATCCATCCCTTGGGAAAAGCCAAGGAAGGTCCCTGCTCAGCATCCCTCTGGATCAGACCCCCATCCACAACAAGGACACAGAAAGGAAGCAGAGAAGAGACTAACTCAAGGCCAGAGCTGACAAGGACTTTGCCCAACATCCCCCGCCTGCTCTGCTGCTGCACCAAGAAGCTTGTGTCCTCTTTGCTAAGAGATATAATAAAGCAAAATTGCTGTCCTAAATATTACTAAAGCACTGGCTGGCATGTTTAATAAACCTTTCCATTTGGGCAAATTAGCACTCATCTGGACAAGTGCTGAAGTGCTGTTACTTGAAGAAAAAAATTTCCCATGCTTGGAGTCTAATTTAAATAATTATCAGCATATTTCTGCTCTCGCTGTTTTGCTGAAATTACCCGGCGACTCGACGCCGGCTGCGCACAAGTGCCCTTGGTCTGTGTGCAATTTGTTGACCCCATTTCAGCSAAGTTTTTGGCCCACTCGCTCCAGTGGGAGAGCACTTCTCAGTGCGGCCCAAAGGGTCTCTGCAGGAAGACCCAGTAAAATCAGTCACAACTGATCTGCTTTTACGGCTTTCTGAGAGCCACCGTGGTAAGTCGCTGCCTAACGGGGCCTGCAGCAGCTAAGTTGCACRTCTGGAATAATCTTCTTGCTGCCATGACCCACCTGCTGGTTCTTGGGTGGCTGCCCAAGGACCATGGGCAACCGCAGGGATGACCAAAGTCKTCTTCTGGCAAGAGGGTATTGGATGCTCAGCACCATCTCACTTGATGGACCTGCTCCCATGCGGACCTGGTCTCCAGCTCTAGGCAGGCTCAATTTGGGTCACAGAGCAGCCCTGAAGACCCAGCACCCATCTAGAGACACCTGCTCAGCTAGCACAAGATCTTGATATTGCACATGGTGCGCACAATGTTATTTCTAGGAGGGGGACAGAAGTAGAAGAAAGCCTTGAATTTTGAGGGAAAAGTAGTCAAAATTCTGCAGTTTCTTCTGCCTTACTTCCAAGAACATTGGTAGAGAACCTCACAAGACACCTCACTTCATTAAGACGCTCTTATGAGCGGCGAGCTTGGCTTGAGCTGCGTCCTKCTGAGCTCAAGGCGGCGCTCACTTCCATGCACACCCAGGTACGGATGATGCCACCTGCGCCACGCGGCTGCCACGTCCCCCTGGGCACAGCCTGGCCACCAGCTCATCAATCCCCAGCTCCCGTCAAGCTGCAGAGCTACAGACAGGCCCAGATGCTCCTCAGGGATAGCAGAGGCCGCTAAGGAGCCGCGATMACGTGATGTTTTCCAAGGATAACTGTGATGCCTGAGGCCAGCAATAATATCACCACAAAATAAATCTGTGGAGATATCATTAGCAGATGCTCTTGCAGCAGGTTTTAGGGATTCTCAACACAGAGGGAGCATTTCTTCTACTCAACTCACACATCCAGTGGCTTTAAAATACTCAAGTGACATTCAGATAGGCAAAATCTGCAGTCAAGTGGGCAAGATCTGGCCAGAGCCCCCAAGCCAGCTTGGGAGCAGCACATTTGCTGCCCATGAACATCCTTCCATGCTCAGATTCCTCCTCYGGCTTCATCTCCACCCCATGCTCAGCACCATGTGAAGAAGGTGCTTGCAACGCAACTGCTCCTTATTGTGCCTGGTTTTCCAAGGTCCTTTGGGGCTGTCTAAACTAGGATGGAGGAGGTAGCTGAGAAGCAATGCAAATGTGAAGTCTTAAGTCTTGTAGGAGAAAAAAAAACCGCCGTTTTCTTGGAACATGGCAGGACTCGCCAGGATCAAAGGAGCAGCTGAGAGCCATCAGCAACCTGGTAACTTCCTCACTGATCCAGAGGCAGCACAACCAGCACAAGATCAAACTAGGGGGAAAAGACTGAGGAGACTGCGTTAGAAAAAGCAATGGAATGGTATCCGAAGGGAAGAGCTAAGAAAAGCCTTGGCATCCAGCCCACAGTTTCTTTTGCTCTCACATGCAATGCTAAAAGTATACTAGTATTAAAAGGAAAATGCTTTAGAGTGATGCTCTGGGGAGAGAGGAAGGGAAAAAGCAAGTGTGCATCTGAAGGAATCCTCAGTTTCAACAGGAATTCCTCAGGGATGTCCTCGTGGGGTTGCACATGGAGAATGGAGCGTTCCCAGCAACTCCCGCTGGGATAGATGCTCTCCTGAGGCTGCTGTCCCACAAATGGGAGATGAACTCAGGAACGGGGCCCTTGTGCCCACATCACTTAGAGTACTGACATGCTATATACCAGGGAGAGAGCCTAYTTGTACCAAAATCATCATTTCTCTCTGCTGGGCAGGAGATGTCAGAGGAAAACTGTGAAACGGGCAGTCTACCTCCTCTTTTGCTAGAAGAAACTTTATCTCACAATATAATCTAGTAATAAAAATGGTTTTAGAGTGATCTGACAAGCAATAAACCCTTTTTTTTTTTTGGAGTGACAACTCTATTTACAGCAACGTGCACATACACCAACCATTTAGCACACTCCAGATTTGGGATATGTGCTTCCCATCCAGGTGCAGGATGCACGTGCAGCAAGGGAAGGATGCTCCTCAGCAAGCACAAACCAGCATCTCCTTAGTGTGCAGCTAGGAACAGGGACTGCTTCCAACTTTGGGATCTCAGCAGATCTTCCAGCCCATGCAGGAGACCCAACAAAAGTCAATCCTTGGGTGGCATGAGGTTTCCCACAGCATTCAAGGAAGCACCAAGGCTCCCTTGATCACAAATGGAGCTTCTCGCTGTGCCTGTGTTCTGTACAACACCTCCACACATCATTGTGAAAAGCTCTTGGGGCTTCACTGGTTAGAGATTTGGCAAAGACACTTAGAGCAGGTCCCAAACTTGCTGAGGCTTCTCAGTACATACAAGTAAGAAGATAAGGTCTTGGTCCCTAAAGGCAGGGGATGCCACGTTGCACCATGACTTCAGTTTCTACCATTTGCAAGCTGCATAAGCAGAGATTGAAGGGRCCAGGGCACTATTTGATCTAGGAGAAATACTGCATAATGGAGAGGAAAGATGGGAATTTTGTCCAGAGGGATTTTGTCCCAGTAACTACACTCAAAGGACACACTGCAGCTACAACCCCAGAAGGTCATTAGGAAGCACAGTCCCATCAGAGCTCAAGTGTGATTGCATCCCATGTATAAAGCCAGAGCAGAGAAAAATCCATCACAAGGCAGATAAATACATATATTCCAAGAGAATTCCTCACCTGTTGGAATGGAGCTGCAAAGCCACCTTGAAGCTCGCTTATCTGCCTCCCTAAGCACCTAATAGCCTGGTGATGGAGCCCCTGTCCCCCTCATGGCTTCCCACTGCCCCTAGAGCAGCCAAGCTCAAGGTCCCATCCTTAAATCTCACCCCATCCCTTCATCACAAGGGCTGGAGYCTCGGCAGGAACCGGAGCTTCTCCYGGCRTCATTAGCTCACATAAAACCTGTGCCATCTGCTGGCACGCGACACGAAGCACCACTCGGAGTGCTGACAGATTCCCCAAAACTCCCTTTTTGCACAGGAGAGAGGAGGAATTCCCACTTACTCCTCCTAAAAGGAGCAGCACCCATAGAGGAACCAAGGGCAGCCAGTGCCAAGGGTACCCATGGAGCTGCCCATGCCATGAGCTCCCACCAGYGCCAGCACACTCAAACCCCATTCCCACACACATTATCCCGCTGCTGTCCCTCCAGCCTTCACACTGCCAGCAATTCCCCCCAACACAGCACACTAAGCTGCTTTTTAATTACATTTTCCAAGGATCCAAAGGCCGGGAGGCAGCGGCCACTCCGCTCCTTTCAGGGACGTCACTCCTATTACAGCAGCAGCAAAGGTCTGCATTAATCCCCRGCAAGCAGACAGCTTCTCGCATCCAAGGCCCAGCTTAAGCAATTCCAATCCTTGGTGCCTTGCGCCCAAACTCCGCTGGCTCTCGGCCACGGCTCTCGGCAGAGCGGAGCAGAGCGCGGCACTAAACTTGCATTAAGCTGATACCATCTCCAACGCTATCGGCGGCTCTTTATCACAATTGCATGAAAATTTACATTCTTGTCGCTGCCTTTTTTTATATTAAGGCTCACTAGATGCCCCTCGTAGATATTTTACACATTGTTGTGGTGTCGCTCACACGCTTAATGGGCATCAGCTGCRTTGGGGAGCTCCAGTAAAGGGCTCGTGCATCTCCGTGCAAGGCTGAGGTTGCCTCCTGCTTTGCAAGGCACAGGATTTCTGTGCTGAGACCTACTGAGATGAGCTGGGGCAAAATCCATGGATTTTGCAGGCTGCAGAACTTGCCAAACCCACTTTTGCCCTCAAAACTGAGGCTAGAGAGCTCAGGAGACCCCAAAAGCCTCATGCAAGTCTATTAACCTGCAGGACCAAGTCTCCAGGTCCCACCATCCTCCGAGTCTGTGACTGCTGCTTGTCCATCAACAGAGCCACACCAACATGGAGTTTGGTTCAGCTGTGGGATGAAGCCCTCCAAAAAAGGCTCATTCAGCACAAACTCAAGATGATTCMCAGTGCTTCCTCCCTGGCAAGGCAGCCCCATCCAATGCAAGAGCTTTCCAGCCCACGTGCTGCATTTCAGACACTTGGGGGAATAAAAGACTTCAGAAGAAACCAGACCAGCGAGAGCCTCTTCCGCCCGGTATCTCAGGCTTTGGAGACACAGAGACAGGGGCCTGAATTCCCAGCATCAGAGAAACGATCCGTCTACCTAGATGGACCTATAAACCCACAGCCAACCCCAAGGGAACAGAGATCCTCTGCTCACCCTCTGCCACCATGCACAGACATCCAGGGAGGCACAAATCTGGGAGCAAAAGCAACTCCAGGGACKATTTACCACAGAAAAAGCACTTTCCATGCCAAATTCCACCAAGGAGATTCAGAGAAACACCTATTTCAGTTAAACACCTTCTCTTCACCTGCTATATAATGCAGCAGCACATTTCACTTGCCCCYTTTTAAGAGGAGATCCCCTTCATGTTCCTTCACCCACAGCAAGAGGACCCTCAAGCAGGGTCATCTAGAGCAGGTTGCCCTGTTCAGATGGCTCCAAGGATGGAGATGCCAACAAGCTGTGCCAGTGCTGTCACCCTCAAGTCAAGAAAAAGGCTTTTTCCTATATCCAGGCTTGCTGAACAGGGCTGTGATCCCACACGTTGTTGCTGAAAGGCCTCTGATCAGAGCACACGTGTTGGGATCCAGGCCAGGAACCCTCACCCAACCTGCCCCCAGGTTCACAAGGACACAGGCTGATTCTCAGCACYGCTCAATTCCATCCAGCATCCCTTTCTTCTGATCGGGGTTTCAGGAGGTTACCACAAATGCCAAACTCCAACAACTTGCAGTAATTCCCCTGTTACTGTGATTGGATAAACCCAATCACACAATCCAATTTTTAAGTAAAAGTTAATGCATTAACTAGCACTAATCCACAGATGCCCACACCAACTGTGCCCAATCCCATCCCCTTAGTGCATGGAATGAGCCAGTCCTAGCAGGTCTCAGGAACATGGGAGCTGAGGCTCAGCTCATATCCAACATTTAAGACACACAACATTTAAGACATATCTGACATTTAAGACTCCACAGCTTTAGTTGCATAAAATCCCTCACCAGCAGTCCTGGTGCTTCATCTCCATTAGGGTCCTTCTCCATTTGCTGGAAGAACCAGGAGAAGCCCAGGAATTGCTGTCAAAAACCCTGTAGAAGGTTAGAAAAGAAGCCAAGATGCCCTTCAGACACAGCCCACCTCCCTGTTCACTTTGGCTTCAAGAYCACTAAGGACCTCGAGTCTCTCAAGGTGACACCATTTCCAAGCAAGGAGTGGTGTGAAGTCCCTGCAAGGGGCAGAATCCCAAACATTCCGTCCTGGGACACCAGATCTCGTTGTGCTGAGCACAGGCACCCTTGCATCTCAGAGGCTTTTGAGCCCTTTACGGGTTGTCAAGAAACCCTTAACCCAAAACAACCACCTAGACAAAGGCATCAGGGGCTGAGCTAATTGTTGGAGACCTCAAGCATTGTAAGAGCTAGTTCATCTCCTGCCTAACAGAGAGGAGGCATGAATTTTTGGGAAGAGAAGGGCCAGGAAACCACACAAATTTGCACACAAAGCTCAAGGAAACACTACCTGCTAGCCCTGGATGGAATGGCTACCAGCAGGCCTCAGTCCTCCAAAGAACCTGGTTTTGCCTCTTTTTGCTCCAGACACCAAGAAGAGACCTCCAGAAAGACCAATGAGTATAGGGYAACCGAGCAGAGTTCAGATTGCTTAAGAAAATGAATACTCAGAGGGCAGCAATGGAGCAATGGTCTCCACCTGCCAAGGGCAAAAATAGGACAAAAGCTTCTTCGCTCATTCCTGGCCAACAACCAGTCAAGCCCCAACAGCCTAGAGGCTCCTCGTGCCCATATGGGACTAAACCTGTTCCAGAGACCTGTTTTTCCATGTGGGGACCATGGATCTTCACCTCCCTCACCTGTAACAGGATGCATTTGATGTCTATTCTCAAATTGCGTGCATGGGCTCTCCAGCATCAGTTGGGAAAGGTTTATTCCAGAAGACCTCCAACCTCCTGCCTGTGCAGGTGCCCAGGAGCACCCACGTCCTTGCAGCTCTCCACAGCATGCACCACGAGCTCGCAAAGCCACAGAGCAAGCAGGGCTGGGCTGCTGCCAACCATTTGTGGTGAGAACAAAGGGAACCGTTACCATAATCCGCATCAAGTGTCCAGGAAGCCCTAAATCGTGTTAATGCCATTAAGAGAGCGAGTTGCAAACAGGCCCAACGCAGTTTTGATAGACTTGTTACCAACATCTGATTGCCCCTGATTAGATGAGACAATAAGCGAGGGCCCTGGCGCGCGGGCACTGCTCGGCTCCCCTCCGCAAGCTGCAAATCRCAATTCCGGACCTGGGGGACTGGCTTCAAATTGGATTACTGGAGTAGGGCCAGCACCACAGCAACGGCAAGGCACAAGACACACACGCGCAGATAAATCAGGGGAGATGGCCGGCCAGGATTGGATTAGGGAGGAATTAAAAGTAGGATTGAAACAAAAGCCACCAAATGGCACTCGCCAAAGCAGCAGAATTTCTCACTATTAATTAGCCAGGCAAGGAGATTAAATCTTTAAGCACTCTGTATTTTGACATTCATGAGGTTGGGGCCTTAGCAGCTCCTCCGCGAGCACTGTGAAGTCCTGCATTTGCACAAGGCAGCAAAGCAAAGCTCAAGGCCACMTCTGAGCTTGGCTTAGCTACACATATTCCTCCTTTCCTCCTCTATTGCCACGTGAAACGGTCAATGCATCAGTTTGGTCCTGATGGGTGACCCAGAAGAGGCCCTATAGCCCATGGCTTCTTGCCTGCACATGGCCTCCCAGGTCATGTAAGACCCACAYGTTGACCTACAACTGGAAACCCATCACCAAGTGGAGCAGCCCATGCTGCTAGCCACCTGTAGGACCACACCTGAGGGCATCTCTCCCCTATCCTGGGATCTCTAGTTAAAGCCAGTGATGATAGGACAGCTAGTCCCTGAAAAAGCTGCTTCTGGCAGCTCAATGGGGCTGGAAGTGCAAGCTGCTGTTGCTAGAGGAGAAATCCAAAGCAACCCTGAGGTTGCCATTAACAGATTCACACTCTTGTTCAATGTTGACACCATCCACTGACTATCCTGAAGGCCCCATGTCTCCAAGACCAAGGGTCAGAAAAACTCCGAGAAAGGGTCTGTTACATGCCAATTTTTGCACTTTATGCAAATGAAACCTTTTACRGGCCCTACCAGGGAGCAGAAGAGCTGATAAAGACCCCGTTCACCCAGGACCTGCGAGGGAAACCTCAGGGCTACCAGAATTGTTAAAGGCATAAACCTGTCCAATTAAATCCCCTCTGCACTCTTGATAAATGCTGGTGCCAGACGTAAACGGAGCTTGGAACTAGTCCCAGCTGAACAGTAACGCGCTGAGCATTGAGTCAGGACTAAGAGCACAACTGGCCTGAGCTGCTGCTTCCTGCAAGGACCAGCCATCCCCCCTGAGAAACACTCTGTAATAAGGCACCAAACTCCCGCCTCCTCGTCTGCCAGAGCATCTCAAAGCTCTGCAAGCCACCAGCTACACCGGCGCATCACCAGGAAGCAGGAAAAATCACAGCGTGGAGGTGGAAAGCAGAGGCAAAACTGAGAAGTCTCCTCAAGGCAGTAAGAAAACCCAAGCCTTACTCATCAACCATCACCTCCATCGTCTGCACACTAGCTACCAGCACTTCCAATGGTCCTAGGAGCCAGGGTAATGGAATAYGGGAATGCCACAACCTGCTACAGCATTGCTCAGGCTTTGGTGCCCCAGGACACCCGTGCAGGCAGTCTGCTAGGTGGGCTTTCAGAAAAGCACATTAAGTGCCCAGTATTTTGTCTTTTGTGCTTGTTTTTCTGCCACAAGACACTGTTTAATYCCAAACGCATTTTTTCCCCTGTTTTTTCCTCCTGCAGGAAAAAAGTCTGAAAATATCCACCAAAATATATTTGGGGATCTCTCATACCTTTAGTGAGCAGACAGCAGTACTGACCCGACCATGACCAAGTCCTTCCTTGGTTTGCGAATGCTCGTGCCACCTCCACCATTTGCTGGAGGTAAATGCATAACAAAGACACACAGTTAAACTCAGCAACTAAGTCAAACCCACAAGCTTTTCTCTTAATTAATCACATATTAGTTTCTAAGCAGCATTAGTTCTCTCATTGACATGGAATTAAGCAAGAATTATATAAAATACACTCCTCMCTAAATCCTTCAAGTGGTGAAATATCACCTTGCTACCTGGCTATTCAATACGTATCATGAGCACCTGAAGTCTTCATCAGGTCCCCAAATGCTTCTTGGGGTATAAGAAATGCAAAAAGATAAATGAATCATCCCTTTAGGTCCTGCTGATACAGCCTGGAGAGCTGCTGGACCTGGTGAGCACCTCACTGCAGTGCGACCCCATGTTCACAAGAAGATGAGAACATCTCTGCTCTCCAGGAGGATGAGGCATTTCTTATCCCTAGGCTTACTCAAGGGCACCTATGCTCATGCAGACCCTGCAGTGTCTACAAGCTCCACCACATCTAGCTGGGGATAAGACACAGAAGAGAAGGGATTGCAGCACAATGGCCCATGGCCACAACATCTAGGACTGCGACACCACCACATTGGTGGTGCAGTTCCCATTGTGGATCAAACATCCTCCATCTAAGTTGGCACTGGAGAGGACACAAGAGCACACACTGGAAATGGGAGAGGGGAGGGCATGCAAACAGATACTTTAGGAAGAGTTTATGGGTTGGCATAACCTACTCTACAAAGCTGAGGTCCAAGGGCAACATAATGAGTGGTAGTTTCAGCTAAAAACTTCACCAGTCACGTACAGCACACAAAGCTAGAAAGGCTTTGGAAAAAGCCACAGGCACAGCCATTCCAACCTCGACACCTGGACAAGCACTTCAGACAGGGCARCTAGACCAAAAACCAGCTGGGCAAAGGGAGCCTGGCCAGCCTTGTGCCCATTGAGCTTCATGGTGGCATCAGCAGATGGTCCCAGTGGCTGTGGCTGCTCATAGTGATGGGCAGTGCTTGAGAACCAAGGTCTAGGTGCCCAGATCCCTTCCATCTCCATCACCCCATGTCAGCTAACATCAGAACATGCAGATATTCRCAGCACTTTTTATGGATAAGTGGGACTTGAGAGATGAGGAAAGAGCATCAATTTAAAGGGCAATCTTAAGGCAGGTCACTGGGTATAAATAGCTCCCTGTAGGGTATAGCCCACGCAGTCAGAGAGGGATGTGCTGTTCTCAGGAGGCAAAGCAAATTGCCTGTGGTTAAATATGGGAAGGATGAACAGGCATCATCCAAAGCAGCCTTCACAAAAACAGCATAAGAAAAGCAGAAATAAGCCTAAAACGTARCCTAGGATCTCAAGTGACCATCTCTGAGTTCACTCCTCCCTCCACTCAACTCCCTTTGCTCACTGGGCCAGGAGGAGAGCAAGGAGCACTGGGAAAGAAGGATCTTAGAAGGTGGCAAAGACGACATCAAYGTATGCTCTGGACACAGTCTTCATCCTATAGCCTGGTGACCACATGGGACTAGGTTTGATGATGGAGAATACGTCTAGTGACCCTCATCTTCTCTGATGCTTCTTTCCCTTTCTACTGCGAACAAGCTCATCTTCAAACTCACTGTTGTCACCAATTTGGAAGGAAGAAGGGAAGGTCTAGCCACTAGTGGCGAGCTGCACAATCCTGGAAAGGTTGCACCCRGAGAAGAAAGTACAGGAGAAGTGAGGAAAACATCCTTCAGTCTTGRAGCTCCAGCCCGTAACGCACCAGCTTGTCCTTGGCTCTCTCAGGGCTCCAATAGCAGCAAACCCCAGTGGGGCAGGAGACACTTGAAGCTCCTGAAGGTAGGGAATGGAGCACCTGGAAGGCAGAACTGAAATGGTTGGTCTCCTAAACAAACAGACAGGAAACGTAGCCTTGTGGCATGAGTCTCTCTGGGCACGTGTTCAGGCTAGAAAGGGTCTGAGATGAAGAGGAGACAGGAAACTTAAGTCAAATAGAAGAAAAAAGCAATGAAAAAACATACTTGGCAAAGCAGCAGCCTATTCACTTCTAGTCTCAGATGATGTCAAGCCACGAGCCAGCCAACTGTGCTTCCCAGCACAAGGAAAACACAGCAGGGATAACACAGACATTAACTCCCYAGTAGTCCTCCAGAAATCTGCCACCTCTTTCCTTCCCCAAGGAGAAAGGAAAGGATTTTTCTTAGCTCTGGCAGAGGCAAATTCATTTGCACACACRCGAAGACAAGCTTAAATTTGTGCCCACTCAGGAACACACCTGCTTCTTTACTCCTCATCCTCTGCGAGATCCCTAGAACCTCCTCTTGATGCAATAGGCTGGGTAAATGTCATCTCCTCCAAGCATTAGTCCAGCCTTCAGCAGTGCCTAACACCTCCCTTTCAAGCAGCAATAGCTGCAGCTTTGGCAACTGGAGCCCTTTGGTTTTCTCTCTCCTGTTCTCCTTGGAAATACAACAGAGCTGGAACCCTAGAGCCTAAAGCAGACTAAGGGCAACTTTGAAGCAGTAAGGTCTTCACCATGGGGAAAGGGTGGAGGACACAGGGGAAGAGAACAGCTAGTGCTGATCCAAGCCTTGTCTACAACTGCTGTGTGGGAGTCAGCGCAGAAGTCCCCTTTGATGCAGCTGTAGATGCTATTCCCTAGTACCAGCTGGTCCAGGTGGGAACTGGAGATCTAGCTCAATTTTGGTGTCCCAGAAAGAGCTGGACATCACATAGGAAGGTCTGGGGCAAAAGGGCAAGACAGTCACCATATAAGCACCCCTTAAAGATGCCTTATCCTGGGAAGCAGTCACCCCCGTGCCCCACATGAGACTCTGGTACTCTGGGGAGTGTGTCCTGCTAGTGTCAGGAGCTGAAGAAGCATCACCCAGCCTAGTTTCTTTGTGTCTGATTCTGCATTCTAGAAATGAAGCACAAAAGGAAGAAAACTATGTATTATTAATAAATGCTCTGCTCGTAGCTTAATCACATTAATATTTTTGCTTAGAAACGGCAGAAAGACTCTTTGATGGCTCGACTGAATCATCACCTCATCAGAATACCACTGCTGGACCGCGCATCCATCCCGTGTGCCCAAAGGCTCTGCAGCACCTTTCTGCAACACCTCATTGAGGCACCAGCAATAGCCCTTCAGCCTCCTACAGAAGAGGAGGACAGGGAGGTCGGGAGGCCTCTTTGCAGTGGAGCAAGCACATCAGCAAGGCAACAATTCATGCTTCAAGGAGAGGCTCCATGCCTCTCTCYTCACCTGCCTTTGCTGATACATGGAGTCTCACCTGACTCAGATGATGAAAAACACRTTCTGAGAAGTCATCACTCATGAGTCACAAGAGAAAGGGAGGAAATGACTCCGTGAGATATGATTCAACTAAGGAGAGAGCTGACACAGAAGAAAACACAGGCTGGATAAGAGAAAAATATCTGTGGAAGCCCCATTGCTTGCAGAGAGCTTTCTACAACATGCACCTRATCCCAACAGGGAGGGAAGATACACTAGATTCAAATCTATTTCTCCAACTCCAGATTTTGCTGACACCAACACAAGACCRAGCATTTCCATGCAAACTGGTTGGAGACTGCTCTGCCAGCAGCTGTGCCATGAAGAAGCCCTCTCAGAAGGCCCCGTATTGCTCTGCAGCAGAGAAGATCTTCCCATTTCTCCAACCAGTGGCAGGGAGCAGCACAGTTCTGCTGTCAATGGGTTCTCCGGAGCCCACACCACAAACAGGCCACCTCTGCTTCACTCCAGATGAAATGAACTCATTACAAAAGCAGCGTGACAAACTAGGCCAGTAGATTGGAGCCGTACGTGGGCGCCCACRAGGCCAACTCACGTACGCCGTCAATCACAGGATTGAAGTGCCAGGCACCAGCACGTGAGCCTTTCAGTTCATGCTCTTCTTAACGGGGAAAAAAAAAGCTTGTCTGAAGTGTTTTGGTAATGTTGGGAAGCCAAAGCACCTCTGCTCCTTCTGCCTGCACGTTCAGTTAAATGGCTGGATTTGATGGTAGGATTTGCTCTCAGGATTTTACAGTCCCTTCTGCTCCGGTGGCAGCACCTTCAGGTGTCAACACGATGGYGAGAAGAGATGAGAATCCAGAAGATTCCCATAGTAGACCCTTACGTGAGACTTCTTGGCCTCAAAACCTAAACATGCTCCAGAAAATGTTCCTATGAACCTGAGCAACTGCAGGAGATGCAGTTCCTAGGAAAGGCTATGGAGCCATAGAAGCCACTGATGGCAAGATCATAATGCTTCACCAGCACCAAAACGGAGTATTTTTGCCTACTAGACTAGAATGGAATACACCATGTAAAGGATTAGCATACAAGGGCCAGCTCCTTACCTTTAAGGCACGGACTTTCTTGGCCAAGAGGCTCTCGATGTCTCCTGCCACCTTCTCCACTAATTTCCTGGGCACGTTCTCCTTGACTTCAAAGAGGTTTCTATTCTCATTGTAGATCTACAAAAGGAAATAAGAGACAGTCAGTAGAACAGAAAAATACACAAACAGTCTTCCTAAAGGAAGGCTGACCACCAGCACATAACCCTTGGAAGCCAGGGGAGCAAATGCTTTGCAACCAGGAGATGTGTGATCCACTGCCTATACCTCAGGTTTTATCATTTCTTCCTTCACACCTGCAGGACACAAACATCCATCTCTTGCTCACAAGGTCTGCTCACACACCCAACACGTTTGCTGAGCCAAACCAGCAGCAGAGGCCAGGCCACCACATTTCTTCCCATACTTCCCCCTCCTTAAACGCATACTCRTGCTCCAAGCTTGCTCTTCACAGCTTGTGACCCACAGCTTGCTCTTCCAAGCCATGTCACACAACTGCCAAGGACAGTGCCAGCCCCAAGGGAAGAGCTGCTGGCACCAGCACCAGCTCAATGAGAAGGTTCAGTCCCAAGAACAAGATCAGCAGCAGAAAACCCTTCCAGGGAAACCCGGACCTTCTCCAGGACACTGCTCACCATCCAAGTCCAACTGGGACTCACACACCAAGTACCTGGCTCCTGCATGAGCTTCCATGCCCCTTGGGAGATAAATTGCATCATCTCATCCCACCCACAGACAAAAATAACAGAGAGGAGACAACCTTCTCTGCAGCTTCATTGGAGACAAACCAGTCTGCCTGCCAAGCTGCCAGTTTGCTCAAGAACTGGACCTGGCTGGACTGGGATGCCACTTAGAAACAGCAGTGCAGGCTATGAAGTGCAATCCAACATGATCTTCACCTCGTGCCTACATCAGTAGTCAAGAACAGGATGCAAACTCCACAGAAAACAGCCTCCTGATGCTCTCTCAGACTCCTTATTCCATCCTCCTCCTTTTCCAGAGGTTCATAAGCAGGAAGCAGCTCCGCTCAATGGAAGGCAGCTGGCARGGAATCCAGGAGCCCGAGGAGGGAACTCATCCCTCCTCCAGCAGCCTCCGCTTTCCTTTCACAGTTTAACAAAGCGGTTCCAGAGGCTGAAGCCACAGGGTTATGTTCTAAGACTAAGCCACAGGGCGMTCCATCTTTACACCGTCCCTCCAGACCTACAGGCTTAAGCTTGAGGCTTCAGCTCTGCTTTAAGACTCTTGCTGCAGCCCGTTTTCCCCAAGCCTTCGGATGAGCCAGCTCCTCCTGCTCTATCCTGACAAGTTCCCAACAACACTCCTCTTGGCAGCCTTTCATCCAGATCCACCACTCCTCGATTCCAGCTCTGTCCCAGGCACCGATTTTTCCAAAACCCTCTAGAGATTTAAGTCATTTCACCCAGGCTGCTGGGAGCGATGCGCCCATCACACATCTGCAACTCCTCCAGCCCCAAAAAACACTCAGAGCTTTGCTCCATCACCCTCTCCAAGCCCTCCTGCTCTCTCACATCTGCTGGCTTTCAAGGAAGACTAAGAACCACCCCCAAGCTCAATGTTTTGCAGTCAACCTGACTTCCACCCAAATCATCTTGGTCCCCAAACCAACCTGGTCCCCAAACCAACCTGGTCCACATCAATTGAACCACCCCTGGTCCACATCAATTTTGCTGAATCCCAGAATGGTTAGGGTTGGAAGGGACCTCTAGAGACCATCTAGTCCAACCCCCTGCTTCAGCAGGGACACCCAGGGCACAGGGTGGTGTCCAGGTGGGTTTAGAAGGTCTCCGGAGAAGGAGCCTCCACAGCCTCCCTGGGCAGCCTGTGCCAGGGCTCTGGCACCCTCTCAGGAAAAGTTCTTCCTCACACAGATATGAAACTTCTTACATTTCTATTTGTACCCATTAAACAGGCCCTTCCTAGCCCCACTCTCCATGGGGCTCCAGCCTTTCCCTCTCTCAACCCTACCCCTGATGTTAACCATTCGACACCTCCCATCTTATTACACACGGTCATCACACGAGGACAAAGACATCAAGAGAATAAAACGATCCTTTCTAGAGGCAGCCACAGTTCCCAGCAGCAATAATAAAAATATATGAAGGTGTTTTATATTTGAGCCCCRTTGCACCCCACTCCTCGGCAGACTGAGACCCATATTGCCAAGAGCAAGGGATCCTGCCCTAGAGAAGAAAGACCTTGTGCTGGCGCAGGAAGGGTTAAAGCCAGCAAACCACCACAAAGCAATATTCTCATGCCCTTTCTTTYCCCCCTCTTTGGTAACTACCAACATAACAAAATAACGTGCTCGGAGGCGCACGCGCTACCTCCAGCTGAGCAGCAGCAATTAGGAGAGCAGAAGAACAAGAAGCTTCAAGGAGAAAGCTCTGGCTAAGGAGGGCGTCCTGACATTAGTCTTTTCCTATTATGAAACAGGAAAATTGGCTCCTATTGGTTCCAGGCAGCAACAGCGACTGTCCACAAGGGAAAAGGTAGGGAAAAAATATCCACAGTCGTCCCAGACCAGCCAGGAGCTGCTCCTACCTGCTCTGCTGCGCTCTGCAGACTAAATGGTTCCTCGCCGTTAATTAGAAGCATTCAGGACAAATTAATACAGTTAAGATAACATTGTGCTGTGCTCTGGGTTGCAGAAAGCTTGGCCAGGTTTTAACTCACTGGTTTTCCACACCRGGTTTTTCCTGGAGCTGAATTAAGGGCTGGATTTCCTCAAAGATTTGCCTACCATTTCGCAGGAAAATGCATGAACACAAGGACAAAGCCAAGTTCTCCTTGCAAAGCTCCATATATACATATATGTCATCTATAAATATATATAGTGTATGTGACATGAGGGGGAAAAGGATTAAGCCCCTGCATTAGCCTTGCTCAGCATGGGGATCTAGGCAGGGCTCTGCAGCAGACAGAGCAAACGGGTAACCAGCAAGAGCAGGGGGAAAACGCCAAAAAAAGGTAAGACAACAAAAATTACTGAGCTGAAATTAGAGAAATGAGGATAAGAGGGAGGATGAGCAAGGGAAGACACCACAAAGACAACCCACAACCTGAAAAACGTCATCCCAAATACTTCCAAGCACAGCGCAGCTGCAAGCAGCTGAGTACGTAAGCCRGGGCACTAAGTGGCCTTGCTGAGAAGCAGACACAACCAATTATCAATACACGTTCACAGCAGCGACGGGCTAATCGAAGAAGAAGATCTGATAGGGCTTCAGAACATCCATTCTCCAAAGTCACTTCTTTGCCTTGCTCCTAATGCACATTAAATGATGCTCAYCTGTGTTATTAATTCCCTTTGCGCCTATATATCCGGCAATTTGTTGGGGTTTAGGAAAGCCCTTGCCACTCCCCAAGCCCTTACACAGGCACCAAGCACTAGAAGAGACCCAAAAGGGGGTGGAAATAATCATATTCCCACCGTGGCTCCTTCATGGATTTGCTGAGACATCAGGAGGAACCTACAGCACCTTCCCAGGGCTCAGTTTGACCATAAAATATTAAGGAAAACCCTATGCTGCTCAGATCCATAGTGACCCACATAGGCTCYCTGCAAGAATTTGGACCATGTGGGGTGTCATCTCATCAATAGCTGCTGTTGACACATACACGCTCCATCATTGGACTTCTCGGAGCCTCAGCTCCCCAGTTCATCRTATGCATCTCACCCAGAGCTCCTCTTGGGCCTCTGCTTGACTGCGCTGCCTTCAAACAGCCCTTGCAGCTCGTGAGGGCTCCACACTCAGGCTCTTGTTCAAGCCCTCAAATTGCTTGTCCTGGAGGTTATCAGAAATACTGCAGTACTTGGCGGCCCCAGAAAATCTGGAGTCCTGTGAAGACAGGGAGATGGAGAAGCAATGCCAGATTCAGAGGACTAAACCTAGCATGAAAGAGGAGCCTCCTCATCTACTGTTCTTTATTTAAAGTCTCAGGGTTTCTAGGCTAGATCAAGACTTGAGATGGAGACTGGCTCATGGCTTTAAAACCATGGCCTGACTGGTCAGGTATAATGGGGGACCTGCCATTTCCTGGAGGTCAAAGCCATCCCAGGCCAGGACAACAGGATGCTTGGGGAACAGAACAGAGCAGACTCGTGGGCACAGAACAGACCACCTGGGAAGACAATGGAGCCTAGGACAGAGTCACCTGGAGCAGAAGAGACMAGCAAGATCACCGGGAGATGCTGCACACTGGAGCAAGGAGCAGTGTCACAAGGAGGGAGATGAGCACAGARCTCTGCTGAAGGACAGGGACCCCTCAGAGCTGTGAGGAGACCTGAGCTCATGTCCCCTGAAGCAGGGTCTGCAAGGACAAGGCTAAAGCAAGAGCTTTGTTCAGGCACCAGCAGGAAGGTGGACAGTCTCCATTTTCCCTGCTCAAAGGCAGCAGAAGACACTGAGGACACCAGGCCACCCTTACAGGGAAGGGGAGGTGGCAGCATCCTGCCCTGCATCGCACCAGGCACCCCCATCCCCATCCACAGCAGCAACCAGGACACAGGTCTTGCTGCTGGATCCGAGGCCAAGCCCGCTAYAGTCCCACACAAGGAACGAGCTACAGCATCTCCAACACCCAAACACCTTCACAGACCACACGATCCCAAAATACAGCAGYCAAACAGGGCAGGGAGGAGTCCAACCAACCCATGGTCCTGGATGGTTATCCCTGGGTCTCCAGGTCATCAGCAACACAACAACAAAAGCTTTAGCTTCTAGAAGCCCTTTCTTTTCCACCTTGACGCTTCCCTTCAGGATCTACAGAGGCAAACTTTAATCCTAGCGACTAAAGTCGTGTCTGCAGAGAGCAGCTGTRCTCCTTGAGCTCGGCACGGCTCACATTGCACCGCGGAGGCTGGAGGAGGGGTGCTGCTAGAGATGTGCTCTGCTGCTATATTTTGTCTTCGTGCTATTTCCATCAGCGCTGTTGTCTCCGCGCTGTGGATTGTGCTCGGGTTCGCCCCACGGTTCCTACCAAGGTAATATCATGTCCTACCAGAGCCAGGGATGGATCAGATCAAGGGGGGACATTYGTAGCATGGTGGGAACCCATACAGAGCACCAAGCTCCTCAATATTCCCACGTGCTGGATTTATAACAGCTCAGCTGAAGTCCCTGCTACCAGGTCACTTCCGAGCAAGAATTAAACCAAATTCACATGGGAGCAGCAGAAGTTGGAAGCTCTTTTTCAGGTAGACATGGCCACGCTCTACTGAAGTACCACCACGCTGGGCCCATCAGGATGAACATGTTGGAGCTGGGAAAGGGAGGACACAGCAGGAAGGGCTCCCATAGATGAGGARCATCACTGTTCCCCATCACCTGCACACATACCCTAGCTAGGTGCAATTCTCTTGCTTGCTTTGACCATTTGACCCAGTCTGGACCCACAAACAYGTTGTTTTAGGTTAGCTCAGAAAATAATCAGGAAAAATAATCTCCCAAAACGGCTTCACCTCCTGGGCCAGAAAAGCTGCTTGCAGGAAGGGCTGTGAAAAGAGGCTGTGGAGGCCTCATTAACACCGCTAACTCCCAGCCACATTTTGCAGGCTTTTCTTYTAGCTCCACGCAGAAAAAGTGCTATTTACCTCACGCTGCCTTTTCTTCTTATTGATGGCCACCACTGGCCAAATTCGGCTCTCAGCTGCTCGGATGTAAATTTAGGCTAACTCCACTGACATGGAATTACGCTAAATCTCTCATTAGAGCTACAGCGATTGAAATCTAGGGCAGCACACATCAGCAATATCAACAGTTACCCTGCTTTCTGCAGAGTAACCATCTTTTTTTTAAAAAAAATGGGATTTTTTAAACAGCAACTTTGCAATTCTTGTTTATTTACCTTCCTAGGGGCTCTCTGATCTTCAGGGAGCCACGTTTACAAGCGTTCCTCAATTGCAAGCGCTAGGAACATTTCTGAATGTGTTCTGCCTCGTTCGGAACCAAGTTGGAAGAGACCCAGGGACCTAAACCTGCCCCTCCAACTCCATCCATGTCACCCGGGCCACCCGAAACAGGTCCATGGCCCCATCTCACCCACTGCTGGTGGTAGGTCCAAGCCCTCCAAGTGATTCCCCCAGCTCTTTCCTCAACAGCCTGTTAGAAAGCTGGCAACACTAATATAAGTTATTGCTGTCATGGCAAATACTCATTAAGTTCTGCCTTACCCCATAGGATAGAGAACAGATTTTTAGTTATTTTTCCCCATGCTTTTCCAACCTGTTTTGCTGCCTCCTGTTAGTGCTTCCTGCTAAGCCAGGAAGCTCAAGAAATGGAGGTTTGAACAAAAAAAGATGCTAAACACTCCATTTTTTAATAAAATKGAGCACCCAGATTGCAACTAGCTCAAGTTCTCAGCTTGGTTCTGCCTCCTCAGCTCCAGCAGCAAGACCTCAACAGCAGCACCAAGACCTCCAGTAGAGGAACCACCCCAGGATTTCAGCAGAAAATTGGGGCAGGACAGGCCCAGCCCCATAAGCACTTTGCCAGATACATCTTCCAAAGGCAACATCTGAACACAGAAAGTCTTAGAAAGGACTGAGAAACCTCTGCAGCATCAAAGAGTAAGGCTGAAAGCCTGACACAGGTTGTCCCACAAGCTGAAGTTAGCAGAATATTTGCAGTTTCTACCTTAATGATACATATTTATATGATTTCTCACATGTTTCTYTGACCTAATCTTCAGCATACCCAGCAACGGAGACACCAAGTCTTCACAAGAGAAAAGATTCTGGTGCTTCACTACCCTAGGAGAAAACTTGGTACCTACCTAACCTGCAAATCCCTTCCTGCAATTTAGGACAATGTTCTTGGTGGAAATAACCAGATTTAAAGGAGGGATCTTATGTGCCTTTTGCTGYTGCATATTTGAAGCCATTCTCACTTCAGTTCCTTTCCCTGTAAGTTGAGAAAATACAAACTAACTCAAATTCATTTCTTCCCCCATAGATAAGTGCTTTTCATGGTCTAGTGCCTTGGGTCCAAACCAAAATTAAGGCTACAAGAAGAAAATGAAGTTGGTAGCGACTTCCCTGGGTTGTACTTCAAAGCAATTCTCGAGGTACCCAAGGCATTTATCACAYTGGAGGCTTCTGAGCAGATGTCCACAGCAGATCTGCAGAGGAAGAATATGCCTTGGTCCCTAGTGATGGGCATGGAAAGGAGAGCAGGAGCCCAAACCTTCARCATATGGCGTTTCCAATATAAGGGCAGAGGGACAATACAAGAGCACGTGGATTTGGGGAAATCCAAGACACCAGGTCCTGGYCCCATGGCTGCCAAGAGGTGGGCCAGGATGGTGTCCACTGCCTGCCATGGTAGAGAGCAGCATTGGTCTGTGCAGCACCTCACCCTTTCCTCTTCCTCCACCTCCTGCATCTCCATGGTCCCCAAACGTGCAATTGTGTCAGTGAAAAGCCGTGGCTCTCACTTGGAGCTGTCTGCTAACCCCAGCAAACTGCTGCTGCGGGTTGTCCTAGGCCATGCAGGTGCAGCTGTGGCATCCTAGTCCCCACAGGCTGCAGGGAAGCCCATCGAGTGAAAGAAAATCCAGCAGGGACCTCAGAGCAGCAGCAGATCCTCCCCTGCCCCAGCCTCATTCTCCAWCAGCTGCTTGTTCACCTGCAGCTGAGACAGGCCAGCAAAGCCACTGCTGGCCTCTCCTGCCTGCTGCCAGGTGTCAGCCAGAGCAAGGCAGCTGGAGCCCTTGCAAGGGTGGTCCTCGTTCCTGGGAAAGGGCCAAGGCAAAGGAGCAACCTCCCTGCTTGCAGGATGCTGCTAGTCCCCACAACTCATGCAGGTGGCCTCTCTGCTAGAGGTTATGGGACAAATTCTGGCCAGGGAACAAGTAGGAGGTTCCTCTGCCAGGCTGGGAGAGGCAGAGGGGCAGCAGGTAGGTATCAGCTGCAAGTTCCTGTTCCTCCAACACCTTTAGAGGAGACAACAGGACAACCCACACTGGCACTGCATTGAAACTGCTCCAAGAAGGGAGCAAACTCTGGTCTGTCTCAAGACAGACCCGCWAAACCCTGACATTCATCATCCAGGCTTCATGCAGGTGCCTTCCCATGAATCCAGGACTGGGGTCCTGCCACTTTGGTCTCAGCTAACATAAGGAGGGGAAAGAACAGGACAGGGGATGGATTCAGGCCTCCTCTCTGTGCAAGGAAGCAGTCTGCAAGTGCATCAGGAACCGTACGCAGGGCAGCATTAGTCTCCTGCTGTTCCAGCACAAAGTTAATCAGGGACAGAAATTAATCCCTGCTGACAGCGTGTTGCCAATTGCTGATTTCATCCCCGTTTGCTTGCAGCACATCAGTGAGGGAAGGGGAAGCTGGAAGCATGGACGAGCCTGCCCCGAGCTGCCTCCTTTGGAGGAGGYTCATGCACACGGTGACCCATGCGCTGAGCAAAGAAGTCTTCTGCACATCYCTAGGACCAGCTTAGACTGCCCCCCTCAAACTAAGGGGGGAGTTTGGGGAAGGAAACAGTCATTTGCTTCACAACTCACTCCTCCATTCAATCCTCTTCTCTTTCCCACCATTCAAAAGGCCCCTCATCCAACTCAAAGCTCTTTTCATCCAAAAAAATCCCCACCTCAAGTGATCAATTAGATGTCTCCAACATAACCAGTGTCATAGATTAGGAGAGCCAGAAGGAACTTGTATAACTGACAGGTCTGATCCAACACAGGCTACTGGGTTGCTTGGATTAATCCCTGCTGAAATGTGACACTGAAACACCCGGTTGATGGGAACAGTTGGTCTTAAAACATATGGACAACAATCATCAGACACAAATCCATGCATAGCTCTCCAGAAAGGTTCTTGGGCTACCAAGTGAACAGCCAACAAGAGGCCACATTCACATAAGCGTTGGCTAAAGGGAAAGCTGAAGGTCCGGGGAGGGCATCAGAGATGGGTGCTGATGGTCTCAGTCTGAGGACCTGGAGAGATAAGTGGCTGGTAGATGCACCATGAGGTCAAGGAAGGCCCCAATATTCCTTAACTTGATAAAATAATGTAGCCTCTCTCCTCCTTAAGAGCTGCAGCATCCTCTGCTGTCACCAGTCCTGGGAGCACTTGGCCCAATTACCCCAGAAACAGAGGAAACCTTCTAAAATAAGAAGGAAACAGCAGAAAATAGCCTCCAAACCATAAAACCGTCAGGGGAGCTGTGGTGTCATCATCATTCCGTGATCTGTGAGCTCCCTAGCTTCTCACCCARCTCATGGCAGACTTGTTCTCCTCTCCCATGGAGCAGGAGACAGGCACGTTCCCAGCTGCAGATCATGGACCTCCACACGTCACCGGTTGACCAGATTGYCTGCGTTTCATGGCTGGGGTGCAAGTTATGGGCCGTTTCCTAATGAAACGGCAATTGCTCGTGGCTCCTGCCAGCGWAGCTCCTGCCCTCCTGCTGCCTTATTTTGCCAAGCCTGGTCAGCAGTAGGCCAAGGAATGTCACAAGCCAGGGGTTTTGCAGGGGGCCTGCTCAATAATTGACTCTTGTTTCCAACAATCAAATGCTCTCAATAGAGATGTCCATTTTCAACGCTTTTTGCGGTCTTACTAATGAATTAAGCCAAGATAACACCAGATAGTTCCCAGATGAGACAGACAACTGTCAAGCTGCTGAGGATTTTACAGAGAGATTTTTCTTCCCTTTTTTATGAACTCTTAAAAAATCATCATGAAAAAATACGCAAGAAACCAGAGATGCCTCTTCCYCCTTGAAAAGCCATAGCACAGTCTCTCCAGGAGATTCCTTTCCCAGCTCTATTGCTTATTACTGGCTCTGCATGGTTTCTAGTTACGTGCGCATTTGAAGAAAAAGGGGGAGAAAAAGCTCAAATGCACGAAACTCCTTTATCTCAACCTCAGAATAGTTCTGCAAAAAAAAATTAATGAAGTTATCCATAAAATTTACATGATTAACAGTTTATTAACTTGAAGGTAAGTCACCAAAGAAGAAAGGAACAGAACACGGTATTTCTAGGGACCCTGGGGATATTTGCTTATGGACACTAATGTTCTCCCTGTTTCTGTTCCCTCTGCCCCTCTCCCTACCACCTTTCCAGTTCGTGGATTCATATCCATATCTCCCATGGTTGTTGCTTCTGAATTAGAGAGAGGTCCACCTGTTTGCATGCATGGCAGGTAAGCCAAGCTCTGGCCAGCCCGGCTGCAAAGTGCTCCCAAAGGAAGGGGACCAYGGACCCTGCTGAGGACACTACCCTGGGTTAGTTATGCAGGGCCACCAAGAAGCAGGACAGGCCACCAAGTCACAAGGAAAATTTTGGAGGCGAATCTGTCACTGCCCAGGTGGGTCACCCAAGTCCCTCTCCCCATTCTTCCCCAGTGCCATCTACACCACCCTGCTTCTTTCTTGGGCACCAGCCAGGTGTATTCCAGGTCACCTTTCCCCACGTAAGATAGGCACTCAACTCAGAGCTGCTTTGCAGCCTATTCTGTTGTCTCTGGAGACTCATCTCACCTTTTGGGAAACCCCAGCAAGGTGGGCAATCAAGATCACCACTGAAACACTTCACATGCAGCACAAAAGAAGAGGACAGGATGACATCCAGCAGAACCACCCAAACCTGGGACACAGGGCTGATCTGCTCAGGAATTCAGCACGGTTTGCAGGGCAAAGCTGGACAGCTGCTAGGGTTGAGCCGAGGAGCTTGGCGCAGCAGATGGCCAAGGAGCCGCAGCTTGCGGGTAACCTAATAATCAAGTAGTCACATCAGYGAGGCTATGAGCCACAGGGTCACAAGGGGCTGGCACACTTCCCCACGTCTCTAGAAGTCATTGGGCAGCATCAACCAAGGACATTAACCACTTAGGTAGAGCTGGCAGCAGCTTCCCTCAGAAGAAACGACCATAGACCAGAACCAGGAGCAAAAGCTATGGAAACGCTCACAGTCCTTGCAGTCCCCACAATCCGAGATGACCTTGGTGCTGCCAAAAGAGCAGGCACATCCTTCCCTTTTCCACTGTTCAACATCTCCTCGCGTGCTGGTGCGAGCAACAAAGCTCTACAGTCAAGCTGCTCAAGCCATGGATCCAGATAAATTAACCTCCTCCAAATTTCTAGGAGCCAAAAGAGACCAAACTTGGAGCAGTTCTGCCACARCCAGCTTGAAACCCTTAGAATGAGGGTTGTCATCTCCACCCCATGCAATGGAAAACACACCAAGAATGAGAGACCAGTGGCACAAGCAAGAAAGSCAAGACAAAACCCACACAACAAAAGCTCTCCAGTGAAAAATTGAGGAAAAAAGGCACTTCAAGAATGATGAAATGCTAGCACTCACCCACTATAGCCCCCAACAACAGCAAGAAACCCTGTTCAGATATTTTAAAGCTGTCACAAAATGATGTAATGCATATAGTGTAATTATGCTTAAGTGCTTTCCATGTTAAATGTCATTTCAGTTATCACTTTTTAAATGCAATTTTTATCGAGTGCACAATAATAATTTAGCAAGTAAACAGGCAAGTTACAAGAAAGAAGTGGAAGTGCAGGGGGAGGCAGGAAAGCCTCAAGTGTGACAATAAAATGCACTGGGGTACATGGAGTTGTTACTTCTGAAAGCTTGGAAAGAATTATATAAGAAAAAAGCCATAAATTACAAGGTTGCCAAATGCAATAAATTACAGCCTCTACAAAAGGCAGATAATGGAAGTGAGAAAGGATAGCGGGAAGGGGGAGGAATCTACATAATTTGTCACCACTGACCCCAGACATCTGCATAAAATGCAGGAAAAGCACCAGAAACATTTGGACATTTCTGATTCCCCACAAGCAGCTGGCCCCAGAGGCCAGGAAGGAGGTCRGCTTGAGGGACAGTCCCCTCCACCTACACCCAAACACAGGAATCTCCCTCACTGGAGGCCTCTTTTCCCTCAAACACGGTCTTCCCTGATCTACCTGAGGCATCAGAGGCTCTTCAGGCAGAAGACCAGCGAGTGTCCTTTGTAGAAGCTGCCACACAAGAGGTACCAGGGCACTTTATTAAATACAGCTTTGAGAGTCATGATGCTTCTCCCTCTTTCTCCTGACCCCTTGTCAGCCACCACCTCAATTCCACACAGTGGACTGCAGTGTCAGCACCCATGGGTGAAGCCTGTTGAGAGATGTAGCCAGAGATGACAAACACAGACCCACAAAGCAAGGAAAACATCAACACGTTCACCCAAGAAGCCCCTTCCAACCTCAATGCATAGTCAACGCATGTTGACTATGTCAGAGCCATAGGAGGAGGAACAGGAGCCACTGCTTGGGCCCGGAGGAGGAGTGTTGGGTGACACCAGGCACATGGAGACACAGCAACACAGCTCCCTATGGATTCCATGGCCTGCCAGGTCCTCGGGAATCAATACAATTGGGATTTCAAAACAAAAACCACTGACGGAAAGGAGAACCCGCTAGAGTAAAACCAGCGAACGAGATGAAGGCAGCCAAGTTCTGAGCGCAGAGACGAGCAGGATCTTAATCTCTGGAAAATTAAATCAGAAGAAAATGGAACTGGCACAGACYTCAGCTCACATAGAGCAACCTCCTTTGCTGAGCACACGTGCCAGGTTTATTTGATTAAAACTTTTCAGGATGGAGAGATACAGGCGAGAAGGGGAGTGTTTTCATTAGCGAAGTGGGAGTGAGGAGGAGGCAGCATGCGGCTCCTACGTGTCCATTTTCAGCACTAATGCTAGGAAAGTCTCCAGGGACGGGAGCAAAGTGGATTTGCAGGTAATTATTTCCCCTCCCCTGGGAGCGGGCTTCTTTGCAGGAGCTCGATGCAGGCTCCCAGGTGCCCATCTGAGCTTACCCTGCAAATTCTCCAGCGGTCTGGCAGCYGTTTGATGGCCCCAGAGAAGGAACCCAGCCTCAACACTTGGAGCATTCAACCACAGACCCTAGATGTTCCTCAGGCAGCATCAATCAGGTAGGAACCATCAGACACTGTCAACGGCTCCTCTAGGGCCTGTTTGAAACGAGGTTGGYGGGTATCAATTTAACTCCCAATCTGTCCACTCGTTTCTCTGCCCAATTGGAGCCACCACTTCCGAGCACGAGCAGAAGCGCCGCTGGGCTGTGCTGGGCAGTATCAGGAGAGTCAGTCAGGGGGAAGAAACCAGCTTCCTCATCCATGCAGACAGATGGGCAGAGAGACAGGGCAAGCCTACCCTGCTCATGCTCATGCTTCCACTGCATGAGCAGAGGGTAGGGAAATACGAGCAGCAGAGCTGAGACAGAGGAGACCACATGCYTGTCATTTCTTGGAGGAAGCATTCAGACCAGGATGTGAGTGGAGAACTAGAGGAAATGGGCTGGTCCTTGGACCTCTTTCTGCCCAGTCTCCCAGAGGGACTGGGATGAGACTAGGGTGGCTGTTCCACATRCTCCAATCTGTCTGGAGTAAGAACAAAAGTCTTAGAGACATGGAGGTGGCCAGTTAGGAGGACATGGGCCAGACAGGTGTGCAGAAGACCTGCCATCCAGCAAGCAGATGGGGAAAAACTCCTCCAAAAGYTTCCAAAAGGTGAAGCAGAAGATTAAAGGTCCTGCCACCATCTGCGCACGGCTCCCTGGCCTGGATTTGCATGCGGACACTGTCACAGCTCACTCACTGCACTGTCCTCAGATCATCCCCATCCCAGTAGCTCCCCTCCACCCTCATGCTCTGCTCCTGTTCTCCAAACTCTCCCTCAGCTCCACTTCCCAAAAGCAGCCAACAAGGATGGGGCTTTTAGCGGCCCCTGAGCTTGTCGAGCCCATCAGCTTTGTGATGCCAAGCGGAGGTGGAAGCTCCAAGTGGAGCTTCACTGGAGGTGCCACCAGCCCGCACCAGCCTGTCCCATAGGCAGCTGCCCCAGTGCTGGCAACCACCAGGTCATGATGCTCCTCTGCTCACAAGTCATTGCCCCCCACACACGGCCAAGCCACCCACTGATGACTACCTGGAGGTAAGCAGGACCCCTACCTCTTCATGACTCTCACTATGTCTTGTTCTGGCTCTACCAGATGGAAACAGTGGTCTCTTGGTCTCCTTGTAAGCCTGCCACTAGAAATCCCTACAAACAACCCTTCCGAGCAGCCCAAAACCCTCTCCCAGCTCTTCCCTGCCCTTGTCCTGCTCTGCAGCACAAGGAGACAGATCCACYGTAGTAGCTCTTGATTTTAGGAGACAGCGAGCAATGTCCTGAAGCCAAGGGCACAGAGCAGGGGAGCTCGAGCTGGATAACAAGGGGTGCAGAGCTCCAAGAGCACCTCCTGGGATGGGGCACCCAAGGCACCAGCCACCCACCTCCCAGCATTTCAGAAGCCAAGGTAGAAATGAGGGCTGCCCAACCTCCCCACAAAAAAAAACAAGCAAAAAAATCCATGATGTGCCATCCGAGCCTTTGAGATAATCCTATCTAATCAAACAGACCCAGAGAAAGAGACACACACACAAAAAAAAAACAAACAAAAAATGCTTCTTATGGGCCATAAAACACCAGAGGCTTATTCCCCTCATAAATACTGAGCTGACACCACGGCAGCAACGGCCCCTTTGGCTCTGCCTTCCTCCTCTGCCATCCTTCCACTTGAACGCTTGGCTGCTGACAGCTCCTAATGACTTGGACTCGGATGTGGTCGCCGGCTGCCTCATCAGCAGCCCTCTAATGAGGCAGAGATTTCATCCCACCTGACCCCACAGCAGGGCCCGTGCCCGGCGCGTGGGGCAACCAGTGCTGGCAGCAGCAGCCGCCCATCACCGTGGACTTTGGTCCCACGGCACAATCCAGGCTTTAGGCAGCACGGGGGAAAAGCCTGGCGCTGCTTAAGCCTGGAGCAGACCTCCTCCGACAGCACAAGGGCTGACGTTTCGCTTCTTATTTCAGTCTTGGCGGTCACAAGCGCCCTGCAAGCTGCCCCCAGCCCTTCTCTTGCAGGAGGAGAGGTCTCAGACCATCAGCTCCTATTATTCAGCCCTCGGAAGCTCCTGCCTTCATGTTTTCTCCATCTGGGAATATGCTCCAAACCCCCTGACTCAAGGCACCACATCTAAAGATTTCACCTACTAATATTGTTTGTGTGCAGCTTCCAAAATAGCAGCTCTCCCAGGACCTAGGGCTGTTTTCATCCCTGCCCTTTAAATCAGAGCTCTCTTCAAGCTACTGCAGTCCTTCAAATTAAGCCATTTTGGTGAAATGGGGGAAAAGGACCCGACCAATCTCCGCATCCTGCTCCTCCTGTCAAACCTCCTCCGAGAACTGGAGCTACCCCAGGCGTGTGACCCAACGAGGCAGCCTTTTTGCCTCCCAAGATCACGTTGAACTGCTGTGGCAGCCTCAGCAAAACAAGATTTTCACCAAATAGAGCAAATCTGGGAGGGCAATAGCTTGGCCTGCCTGCTTCCAAGTGCTTCCCTGTATGGACCTCCCTGGGGAAAGAGGGTCCCTGCTTGCAGCTTAACAGTCCACMGCTGCTCCCCGTCCATAGGCTTGGTCCTCCTGGTTCCACCTAAGGAAGCTGCACAGGATCCTCCTCTTCCTTCTTTCACCTCCTCTACATCCAGGCAAGACAAGGAGGTTGGGAATAGCAAAGCCAAGAAGAAAAAAACAACATCAAGCACCACATAATCTGCATATTTCATTGCATATTTCACCATTTGGCAGAGGGGATTTTTTTAATCATTTAATAGTTTTAATCCTTTATCAGATGCTCATCTAAGAGGATTTTACTGCGCGTACATGGTTTGGTACAAACTCATTTGCAATAAATACTTTCGTTTAACAAGTTGACTTCCTGGCTGGGCACCGATTGCAGCGAGAAGCCAGCCTGGGCTGCACCAAACACTCAAGGTCCTTCTGCTCTGCGTCTGCCCTGATCTTTGCCAGCCAACATCTCGGCCGTGGGAGAAGTTGCCTCAGTCGCCCACCCAGCTTAGGTCCCACAGACATTTGGGGTGCASCTGGTGTGTGGAGATGGGGTGACTTGGTTTTGGGGAGGTGGAGCCACGTGGACATGGATCATGTTGCTTGTCCTGGCAGTGAGAGCCTGGGCTCATTTACTCACTAGTATAATTAGAGGCTCTGMAGACCAACCCAAGGTCAGAGATGTACAACCTAAGGGCTAATATCCCAGGAAGACACTGGCTGCCCCACCAGAAACCCTCCCTGGGGTCCCTCTATAGCATTCTTTAATGTCCACACAATAGGAACAGCCTGCATGACTCGGAGTGCGCTAGAGCAAGCTGTCCTTAGCAGAAGGGCGCCAAACCCATGGCCTCCAGGGACACGTGGACCCACAGGTGGAAAGCAAACCCTAAAGGCCTCCAAAAATAGATTTATCCTGCAGCCCCATCTCCTCCAAAGGCTGAACTTGAAGAGTTTTACCTTTCCCCTAAAACATCACTATATTGAGCAGCTGCTACCTTGAGTGTGGAGCAGACAGGAGCAGTTCTGGAGACCATCTGTCCCAGATTTCAGCAGCTTATTGGGCTGCCGTATCATCTTACTCTCCACACGCCAGCATCAGCACGTATCAAAGGCAGCATATCTGTTTTCCCAAAGATAAGAACAACTGCAGCTAAAACACCGTCTCCTGTTCACAAAACGTGCTGTGGAAGGAGTCACCCAGGAACAACAGCGGGAATTACAGCCCAAACAATGAACACAAACCTTGCGGTTGAAACCTCTGCAATTCTTGAGCTAGGCTCAGATGAGGAAACRGGAATGAATTCACCCTATTACGAGGCTCTTAACTTGCAGGTGGCCAGAAGACCCCATCATCTTCCGAGCTGCTGCTCCGTGCGGCAGCCAGGCAGCTGCAGAAGGACATTAAAGGTCTCCCAACCTGAGCGCAGCTCCCGTGATATAATCGAGCTTAAAGGCGCTGCTGCAACGTCAGGCCTATCTAGAGCTGGYCACGTGCTTTCGTTTCTCCTCTATGTCATTTACTCTCAGCCACACACATAAAAACACCATGTAGGGAGCTGCTAGATCCCCCAAGACCATGACTTGAACAAGGAATCATTCTCCTGACAGCCTTTTACAACATAGAGTCTTCATRGAAAGAAGAGAAAAAGGTTTCCTCTTCCCTACAGCTGTCAGGGGACAGAAACTCCTCCTCACTCATCTTTACAGTCAGCACAAARGGCTACAGGCATTTAAAGCCAAGAGAGAGCAGATACTGTCACCTTGACARGACAAACCCTTGTGCCTGACCCTAGCAGGACAAAGCCCAACCAGGGAAGGGGACCATGCTGAGAAGAAGTCCTCAGTGCTCATAGAGGAGCACTTACAGAAGCACCTGGAGCCACGACAGGCAGAAACATTGGGCCCAGCTCGAGCCACAGTTAATTCAGACAAGTTCCCCGCTTCCCACAGCTCAGTTGTGAACGCTCTGGTGCTCGAAATGCAAAACCACACCATAGCCCATTACCCCGGGTCCGCACAGAATCACATCCAGGGTTTGTTTGCCTTGGGATCCATTCCACAACTCCAACAGACAGACACCATCCTCTTCCCTGCGCCTTTAAGACAGCCCGGGAATCCATTTACTTGCCTCCTTTTCCACACGGATGAGCTCCGTGATAGGTGCTTTGGGTGAGCGAGTGCCCACTAACATTTATTTAYGGCCGGCGGCGGCTGCGACGTGCCCAGCATCGCCCGCGAGATGCRGGCCCTGCCCTCAGTTCCTAGCATTTCAGCAGCTTTTACCTCAGCTTGCTTGAGACCTGAGAGCCCAAGAGTCTCCTTCACCATCTGCAGAGGGGYAGGAGACAGTGAATTGTCTCCTGCCCCTCTCCAGAGGGCCTCTTGCTCTTCCCAAGGGCCACAGAGGAACCAAAGCCAGCACAATGTCATCTAGTACCATGGGGGGAGTCTACAGCACATAAGACAAAAGTTATGAAGCCTTTTGCTCATGAGGGACAACGTTGAGTCCCAAAATGGGCAGCATCCAAGAGGAAGCTGGAGAGGGAAGCAGTTGCACATGGATACACCCTTCACAGCACCCAGCTACAGACTGCAGCAAATCCCCACATTACATCCACCCACCTTCAACCCAGCCCTTATGCAGATGGGAMCACATGTCCTCCAAACACCTTAAAACACCGTTTCTGCACCACAAGCCCACGACCCTCACACGAGGAACAAGATCTTGGGATATTCTGCTGCTTTTCTGCAGAGTCAACAAAATCCCACCCCACATTTAAGAGCCCATGAAGGAAGAGACCTCCATCAAGGCACAGCACTCACATCCTAGGGGAAAAAAAGCCCAACTTAAACCAGCATTTASCAGACAGCTGCTCCTCTGCATTACCAATAGACCAAGGCCCACAGCCAGCTCCAACCCTGCTCTTGATTCTGTGGCACCAGGTTGGCCAAAAAGTTGCATCTTGAGACCTTCTCTTGCCTGCAGAGATAGTCTGATGCAGTCAGGTAGCAATGCGTGTGCATCCCCCTCCAGGGAATTTATTTTYCCCCCATTTGCCAAGATAAACAGCATAGCAAGCATGGAAGGGGGAGAAGGGAGGAGGAGACGGGGCTGATTTAAGTGATTTCACTTTGCAATTTGCTGTGTTCTTTTTAAGTCGCTTATCCATTTCARTGCTCAATATTCGGCTCTTTCCCTAATTAGAAAATCGCTAATCTGCTCTGAAAAATGTAAAAGTGAGTCTTGCTTACGTGCCATGCCTGGAATATGTGAGTGCACCAAGGTCTGCGGTGCTTTCAAGTCCCTTTGGAAGAGCTCCCGGTACCTGCAGCTGGCACCACTTGCTCCTATTGCTCCTTCCCCTATCCATGCTCAGGTCCTGCATGCAGGGCAGTGCCAAAGGTACGTGTGGCCTCCAGGAATTGCTCCTGCCCTATTCCCAGTGCCCACAACAAGTCTTCTGCATCCCCTTTGTCCCTCCTTGTCATCTTGCAGAGAGGTCCCCCATGTTGGGGACAAGGGGAGGGCACAAGCTGCTGGCTGCAGGGCTGGGGAGATGAAGCCTTRTGAAAGCAAAGGTAGAACATCTAATTGCTAAGGATTCAGCAGCATTAGAGTAGCCTACATTACACCCAGAGGACCATGTCTGGTGTCAGGATCAGAGAGAACACAGGTGCTGCATGGACAGGGAAGAGCTGGGAGCTACAGACCACCTTGACATAGCCCTCACCAACCATGGACCACCAGGTCCAAGCTGCTCTGGATGATGGCATGTCCCTCAGAGACCTCTAAGCAGGAGGAGGCAACAGGGCAGGACACAACCAGAGAGCCAAGCAGGAAAAGGAGCCACAGCAGAGCTGTGGAGAGGGTTACCTGCAACACACGTCCCAAGGTCAACACAGGAGACAGCTCTTACAGCAAGACACTCTGTGTCACAGATCCAAGGGAAATCCAAGAGCCACAACCACAGAGAAGCTCCCCCACAATGTGGGGCCCTAGGTCCCTCCAAGAGATGCAGGGAGCAGAGCTGGAACCAGAGGAGAAGCCAGGGAGCTGCGCTTAAATGCAGCTCCTGGGCAGATGGGGCGGCTGTGGGGCCAGCTGGGGCTCATCAGGGTAATTAAGACCCATTAGCAGCCTGGGGCCAGCACAGCTGCTCGCTAAGCACAATCTGTGTGCAGCGGTGGGAGATCCCGGCTTGCAGCAGGAGACGGGGACACCCGGATAACTCCGTCCGGTGCCGCGGGTGGGGAGCGAGCGGCTCCCGGCTCCTGCGCATCAGGAATTCAGCGGCAGCTCCRGGGGATAAATCCGACCGGCCTGAAGGTCAGCGGCTGGTGGCCTTGGACAGCACTGTCTCGCCTGGGTGATGCATCGCCAGCCTTTCCAGGGAGGAAAAAAATCCCATTAAGCAGGCAGAAGGTGAGGGGCTGGTTGCCTGCAGCTCCTCAGAGCCCTCGGAGCAGAGAGGTCCCCAGCACGAGAGCCCACCTGCAAAAAGCCACCGCTCCCCGGGAGCCCAGGCCTTCAAGAAAACAAGCCATGGGGGGGTTAAAAAGCAAAGACACGAATCCCACCCGCTGCAGAGCCAGAAATTGGGGTCGGGGGGATTGCGGGAGCTGCGTTGCTCTGGGTCTGACCTTGGGCAGCAGGAAAGAGCGTCGAGGAGCAGCCCGGTGCCCTCCTGGTTAGCAGGGCGCGACAAGAGCTGCTTATTTTAAGGACCTAGCAAGGATCTATTTTTCATCTTTTTTTTTTTTTCCCTCTGTTATTTCAGGGGCTTAATTTTAAATCATTAGCTCTCCCAGACAGAGCAGTCCTCTATATCTATGGAGCGCAGAGGTGGCCCGAGAGATGGCCAGGCTTTATCCTTGTCCCCAGGACACCCGCGCGCAGCTCGGGCGAGTGGCAGAGCGTCTTCAGGTTCCCCAAATSGGCCTTTTTCTCCCCAAATCGGCCTTTTTCTCCCCAAATCCGGCCTCATTCCTCCCGGCACCCTCCTTCAGCTCACACCAAGGGCACGGTGTCTGCGTCCCCTTGCTCGCACACCGCTCACCCCGGCACATCTGTCCTCTTGTCACAGGCATCCATGAGCTCCGGGGCAGGAGCAAAGCAGGACATTGGGATCCCGCCTCCGAGGAGCTCAGCGTGCTCCCTTCCCGCTCTCCCATTCGCAAGCAACTGCTGGGAGAAAAAGGGCAATTTCAACTGGAATTAAATGATCCCCCTAYCCAGCCTTGCTTTCAGCATCCCTAATTTTGCAGGGAAAGGGACGGGAGAGCTCAGCCGAAGCCAACGAGCGCATCTCGCGGAGCAGGTTTTCCATGAATCCCACCCTGCCGGGGATTGCTCGCAGGCGGAGCGTGCAGCTGCTCCCGCCGTCCTTCCCGGCCAAGGCGCTCGGCGTCACCGCGGTTTGTCACCTGCCCAGGGAAATCACTCGTCACAACCATTTTCTTCCCCGCTTAATGACTTCCAACTCAATTTGCGGGCTGGCTCGGCAGGCGGAGGCGCCTTTCCGTGCGGGGCCTGGGATCGGGAGCGGAGCAGTGGGAGGACGGGATGTGGATCTGGTCCCTGGGGATCYCTGCTGGGGTGCAGCAGCATGGGCTGCCATGGAAAGCAGCAAGGGAGAGGATTGCAAAAAAATAAAAAGGGAAAAATTTAAAAGAAAAAGAAAAAACCAACCTGAAGCAAAAAAAAAAAAATAAAAAGGGAAAAATTTAAAAGAAAAAGAAAAAACCAACCTGAAGCTGCATTATCGCAAGGAGGAGTAAAATAAAATAAAAATGAACATAAAAATTAAAATTAAAAAAAAAAATGAAATAAAATGAAACAAAATAAAATAAAAATAAATCTCTGCTCTGTGCGTGTGCTTTGCATTCACTCGCAGCCATGCAGCCTCTCTTGCAGAGGGCCGATGACTCTGCGAAGCTGCCCGGTGGCCCCTGCATCTGCTGCTGAGGTTTAGCTTTAATGTACAGTAAATAGAAGAGGGGGATTTAGCAGGCTCTGCTTAAGGCACTCTCAAGCAGTGCTAAATATAGGCAGCGAGCCCGCTTGGAGAAGATAGGGAAGAGCGATAACGCATTCCAAGGAGGAGACGCTGCCCTGATCTCCAGGCTTTGCAGGCAGCGCCACCGAGATGCACCTTGATCCCGGGCTGTAATCCCGAGAAATCCCCACCTTCTCCGGAGCCGTACGGAGCTAGACGGTGGCAAACCGCAGCTCGAGGCAGCCCGGGCATCCTGGATGGACCCAAGAAATGTCATCACCAAAGCGGGTGCGAAGCGTTAATAACCATTAATTGGCAAGGGCAGCTTGCTAGCTTCGGTTTGGGGGAAAAACAAGCATATTCGGAGGCATTAGCAATACCAACGAGCAGAGCTGGCGCCTGTTATCCTTTGGATTCTATTTTATTATATTTACTTTCAGCAGCTTCTCTCTGCCCCTTCCTTCCCCGCAGCAGACAAGCAGCCGAGCGCGTGCTGCTTGGGCCCTGATGAGAGACAAAGGTGGATTGGGGAGAAAGAAAGGGAAAACAGGCGCTGGGAAGGAGGGTTGTGCTGCTGGGTGCGGAGGCTGATGTGATGGGGATGCTCCCCGCATGCCAGACTGCAAGACACTGCATGGTGACAAGGCTGAGCCGTGGGGCGCGAGCCCCAGATCCTGCAAAATCAAAGGGAAATAAAAATAAAGGAAAATAACCAAGCACAAAATCCTGCAAAATCAAAGGAAAAATACTCCCAGCCCGGAGGGCGCCGAGCGGGCCGGGCTCTGTGCTTAGTGCTGTCCTAATTCCTCCCGGTCGCCCGTGGTTAATTGAGCTCCTGAGGTTTTTCCTTGACCTCCTTTCCTGGCCGAGCGGCCGGGCTGCGAAGCCCGCGGGCCCGCGGTGCAAATTAACCCCTCGTTCAGGGGCCCCGAGCCTCTCCCCTCGCTCCTGGCCCTTGGAGCAACCAGGAGGAGCAGGAGCAGGAGGAGGAAGAGGAGCAGGAGGAAGAAGAGGAGGARGAGGAGGAGGCGGCGCTGCCAAAATAACCAAAATAACCAAAACCTCCACTAAGAAAAAGCAGRTTTGGCACCCTGCAAACCTCCACTTTTACTCCCCATTTTGAGCCGTTTCGCAGCTTTTCCCCAGCCCTTCCCGGCCGAGGCTCCATGCCCACRTCCCCGCGCTTGAAGCCGGCAGGGAAACGGCCTCAGCGCGACTTCATCACCCTTGTGCATCTCCGTTTCCTTCGCAACAGATGCACAGCGTGACGGCCCCGGCTTTCCTGGATGCCACAACACCAGGAAGAGCCTCATGACAAATAAATGCATTTACGGGGAGACGGCGGAGCGGCCCCAGACGAGTCACAGCAACGCGCCGAATATTTCCTATTTCCTCGCCCCTCCACGGCCTCCGAGCAGCCCACGCAGCGCAGAGATAAATATTTGAAACAGCGACACTTCAGCTGTGCAAGACAGGGAATAATTAGAAAATAAATTACTTTTTTCTTTTTTTGGAGCACCGTACGTCCGAATATTGAATGAATGGAGCTGCTTGACAGCCCTGGCCCCACGCGRGGATCCTCTTGGGGTCGGGGGGAGGAAAAGCAGCCCTCCCAACCGGGGAAAAATGACAAATAAAAGCAGCTCRGAGAGCAGCGCTCGAGCTCTGCCCGGCGACTTTCATCAATCTGAGCGACGCGAAGCTGCTGCTGGCTTCGCACCAGCAGTTCAGCCTAAAAATAGCCTAAAAATAGAGAGCAGAGGAGCAATCGTCACCTTGCACCGYGGGTCCTGCGCCCCCAAACCCACCCAGCACCCCTATGCACGCCTATGGCATATTACTATGCCATGCGCCTATAGGCATATTACTAAATWATTCAATTTAGTAATGGCCAAATGTCTCAATTTGTCCTCCTCGAGGAGGTCCCGGCGCCGCCGTGATTGCTTAGACCAAACTCTCCTTGCCTCGTCTTTTGCAAGATCGTTTGCGTAGATGCAAATGAGTTTTTCCTTCCCCCCCGCCCCGTGCTGATTAATTATACAAATGTATGGCTCCACAGGTTGCGATGAATATGCACGCGCGCATTTTATTGTTGTGCGGAGGGACGCACGTGGCCTGGGGTGTTTTAATGCCTTCCCACCAAAGSGGTGATCTCAGGGTGATCTCAGCCCTCTTATGGGGTCGCCTCGTTCCCAACCAGGCGCAAAACCACCCCAAAAGTCACGCCAGAGCCTCTTCCAGCCCTGGAGACCATTCCCAAGGGGATTCTGGAGCAACGCTCCAGAGCAAACGCAGCAAGAAAAGGGGATTTTGGCCTCCCTGCGTTGGTGGTTACACAAGGCAGCCCTACCTGCCCACGGGCCCGCCACGCTGGGAATTGCTGCATAAGGGCTGTCAGGTGGGATCTGGCCTTCCAGAGGCTTTTCCTTACAATAAATACACGGCAAAGTGGAGCTTAAGTGGGTAGGGCACTTACCAATTTGCATTTATTCTTTGAAACCCTACGAATCTTGAGGAGTTGTCGTTATTCTCCCCCCCCAAAAAAAAGCATTTTAAAGAAAAAGCARACGTGGCGATAATTGGGATTCGAGGATTTCAAAGGGACTGGGGAGCTATTCAAAAACGTGCCCGATGAAATCAGGAAACTCCACGTTTTCAGCTTAAAACTTGAAAGAAATCTTTCCTGTGCCTGCAATTCGAAACGCGAAAATTAAGTTGTTAGGCAGTTACGTAATGAGAGGCTTATTTTTAAAAGAGATTAAGCTTTGAAATATGTAATTTAATTTAGGTCCTTAAGTCCTAGTTTATCTTAATCGCGGTTTTTATGTTTTTGCTTCGTATTATTAAAAGAATAAGGTAGAAGAGGAACTGCTGGTGAGGAAGAAGAACGGAGGAATGGCCATAATTTACAAGGAGCAAACTCTCCAATGATGCCAGGCATTAAACTGGGCTTGTTAGARGGTGGAATTGAGATTTCTGTTGTTTTATCTGCTGCCTCCTTAGCCTACATCACCTCCACGTGTGCCCTTAATTTTGCAGATGATGCATTCAGAGCTTCACGTTGGAATCACAATGCTCCCGCTCAGCCTTAGCGCAGGTTTCCCTCCCAAAGAATTTCCTTAGTTTTTCCTATTATTGAGAAAGAAAATAATCACATAGCTTAAGGACAAATTTGCAGGGCAATCTTTGATAGTGCTTTGAAGTTAAGCATCAATCTCCAGCCACTTAAAAACGCTGTTAAAAGCCAAAGCATCCAATGCATAAAAACAGGGGGAAAAAATAAGAGAATAAAAGTGGAATTTGCAGCCGCTCGCCCTGCTCCAGCAGCTGAATTTAACTCATTAATCCGGCCCTTAATTTGCAGTTGATCTGGGGAGCTGGCAGTGCACGAGGGGGACACGGGGCTTCCTCCCATGGGGCATTAATCAATTATTATTGGTTAATAATTTAACCAATGCGTTAATCAAGMGCTCGCTTACGTCTATGGAAAGTTGGCCTTGGTCCTCTCATTGTTACTACGGCTTGTAACGTAGACAAAAATACCAAAGATTATAAATTCCTGAAAGAACTTAATGATTCATGAGTAATCCTGTTCACAGATTTGCTTAGAGATGCTCAGAAAATTCTTTAATCCACGGTTGTAAGTGCTATAAACGTGGAGAGGATATCCTGTATTTTCCACATAAAACAAAGGCTCTGAATTTATATTTTAAGTGCAAAAGAATCCATCTCTCGGTCTACAGAAACAGGGACAATTTGGAGAATTCTCCCTTAAAATCAATATTTTTAAAGCTTTCTCCTATGAAACAGGGCACCGTCTTTTAGAGCATCCGTTTCATTTCTGCCCCCTCTTCCCTGAGGGAGGAGAAATGGAGGCAGATCACAAGGATCGGGAGCAGCCCCTGAGCCCTAAAGCCCCGCTTAGAAATCTTGGGAAAAGACTTTTCCAAGAGATCACGTATGTGATTTTCCAGAGCCCACTGGATGTCTACGAAGGGGGTTATAGGAGCATATGAAGATGCTGAAGTTGGAAATCTTCCAACATGTCCCATTCTACACGTCCTAGCAAGCAAGTGCAAAATCTTCCAGCACCCGTTTGCAGGATCTCCACAAAATTGTTCTTTACTTTCAATTCACACTGATTTTTGCTTCTTATGTGCCAACTTCAAAAACAAATTACCAAACAGTGATAATGCACTTACTTTTCCTTGCTTTCCTCTCAAAACAACAAAACGCATCCAAATTGTCCTTAGATGCTTTTGTGAAGGGTGTTACTAACTTGGAGCAAATGTGAATTCAGAAGTGCCCATCGAGGCAGGGAATCCATCATGCATTTCCATGCTAGGAAGGTGCCTGAAGGAAGGATCTCCTCAGGCTTCCAGCTCATGACATGATGGGCACATGGAACAGGTCTGCAGACTCCCTACCCTTGTTGGAGCACAGAAAGCTTTTCTTCTGAGAACATCCTTCTTCTAGCAAATCAGCTCAGATTTATACTGGGTCTAGCTCCAGATTTAGCAGACCTTCCTATTGATCTGGAAGTTAATTTTCAGTTTGTCGTGAAACCCTGAGCTAAATGCCATGCTGGGGAAAAAGGTCAGAAACCAAGTGGTGTGTGTGATTCCCCCAAAGGCAAGAGCTCTCCTTAAATAACCGACCAGCACAGACTTCTAGTCTGGGATCACAAACAACAGCAACTCACCATGCCCAAAATCTGTCCCAAAGAGCAGCAGTTTGGTGCACACAAGTGGCCCATCCAACTGCCCATAATATCTGTGGAACATCTCCCAGGACTTCAACGACAACAGGCCTGGGAGCTGGGAATCATTTTCCAACATTTTCCCGTTGGAAGTAAATATTCCCCTAGTCTGGACTTTCATMCGAAGGTGCTTCCCTTTTGTGCATCCACCTCAGCTTCATTTTCCCAGGTTAAGCTACTTCCAAAAATATCCATGCACATGCTGGTGCTCGTACAAATTCAGAAGTCCTTGGTCCACGTCTCAATGGAGCACACACAGTTTTGCTTTTATTATTGCTAACTCTAGCTACGCAACCGATAATTTGGGTAAAAATCAAAAAGACTGGTAAAAATCAACCCTTCTTTTCCAACTTCCCTTCTTTTCCAGCTTTCTAAAAACCACAGAAATCASAAAATTATGCTTCCCTGTCCTGCCTTTATGGCTTTGAGGAACGYTACCAGAGCTCACCAGCTGCTGGAGTGACAAATGCAGCTTGCTTTCCTCCCATGGTCGGAAGTTATTTGCAGATGTGTTTTTTATAAATCTGCTCATTACTCCCAATCAGCCAGTAAATTGCTTTTGCCAAGACTTCAGCTAATGTATTTCGCAGTGTGGTGCTCCTGGGCGCTTGGGCATTGGATGAGAAGGCTTTGGAGGTGCGAGATGCAAGGACATAGAAGACCCCCTCTATCATCCAGCTGCAGAAAGCCAGCACCCAGAGAGATGTGACACACCAAAACATAAAATAAAGTAAAAATAACTTTTAAAACACCATCAAAATGGCTCTGATATATCAGCTTCTAACTTTAATCCAGAAATATTGAGTTTGTTCGGGCTGGCGTGTAGGCAAATGCATTCAGGGCAGAAATGGGAGAGCTCCAGGAAATCGAGCCCTGTTTCCAGCACAGCGGTGGCACTTGGGAGAAAGCTCACAGTCAAACAGAAATACAGTATCTGCAGTAAAATACATACCAAATTACTGGAAGAGTAATTGCTTTTGCTATAAATGCTCTTTTTAAAGTTCTCCCTTGCATAGAAGTCCCTCCAAAAAGAAAAAAAGAAGGCAAGAAAAAGAAGAAAATTACTGCGTGTGAATTAATTCAAAGCCAATAGATTCAGTATAATGAAATCCTCCTAAGCAAATATCTGATAAAGGAGCAAACGCTGAGCACTTGACCCCAGGAGCTGGGATTTCTTGACACGCGGCTCTAATGCAAAGCAGCAGGAACCGGAGGGCTGCTGGCACAGAGGAGTCGAGGGARGGAAGTCGGCAGGAAAGAAGCTCCTTGCTGGTGGAGAGCGAGATTTCAACCCAACATCTACCGAACATCTGCCCAGCTCAAGGGGAGATGCATTGGACAAGGCCACTCGGTGGTACCTCCATCCTTGAGCTGGGATGCTCTCTGCCTAGGATCGGTCTTCGGCTCTTTTCCAAGGTCTGTCACTGCTCATAAGGCAGTTGAAGAGCACRGAAGTCCTGGTGGTTAGGAAGGATTTGCAGGAAGGATTTGCAGGGCGGCAAAGCCTTCTCTGGGAGGAGTAACCAAAATCATAGACCCAAGCTTTACATACTGTGAAAGAGAGCGGTCACTGTATGACCTGTCATGGAAGATGGTCTGTCCTTGGGCACGAATAAAAAAACAGCTCTAAATTCATGCTATCTCTATACACTACGTTCCCTTTAATTCCCCAGCCTCTTGGACAACCATATGGAAAGTCTTCCCATGAACAAATGACACTTCCCAAAGATTCTTCTAGCTAAAAACCACTCAACAGCATCGATCACTACTGGCATGGGGAATGCAAGCTCCAAAGCAGCTCCTCTGCAATTCCAGATGGAACTGGTTTCCTMTAGACACTGGTACCCAGAGTAGAGAGTCACTATTGCAGAAAGCAGAATCAGTGGAAAAGAAGGTCAGGGAGAGAAGAAAATACAGAGCCAGAGTTGCTTCCAGAGAGCACTGCTGTCCATCGGTGCACTCAGTCTCTCAGTGCTCCAAGTCATGGGTCATTTCTCCTGCCACCATCTGCCCTCCGATGCTCCTGCCTGTGATGCTGGGACCTGCTTCATCTTGCTCCACACAACCTCATGCCAGGCAAGTGGGACACACCACATGTTCCCATGGGCTGCAAGGGCCACTCCACTGAGGACCATGTGTGTGAGGGTTTCTCCTGTAGTACYGGGAGCTGCCAAAGCAGTGTTGAGGATCACTGATGACCCAGGCCTTGGCCTCCCACGCTACTGAACTTCAAAGGTAACCAAATCTGCGGCTTGTTCATGAACAACCACCAAAGYCAACCCCCAGCTAGGGCTCTAGCTGGAAAAAGAGCCTGAAAATAAAGAAGACTGTGACTTCCAGTTAAAATAAGGAGGCGGGGGACTGGCTCTTTGAAACGGGAGCTCTGAGAGGGATGGAGAAAAAGATCAGAAGCTGGAGAGGAGAAAAGCAGATTGATTTTCTGTGCAAGGGCACCGGGCTGCCACCCACCTCACCCTCCACCAGCAGGATGCACAAAGACCACCGACACCTCCGGGCCACCCAGTGCCGCACCGGTACCRATGCAGATCATTCTAGCATCGAGCCCGGGCTCCTCAGCTGTGCTAATTAACTGCTTAAGGAGCTCCCAGYGTCTCGCCGTGACGCAGAGCGTCGCCTGCTCGGGCTCCAGGAGCTGCTGAGGTTGCTCTCCACGTCTCCCCCTCTCACCTGCACCCCCTGCTCCGTCTTTGCAGGTGATACCTGTAAGGAATCAGCTCACATGGAGACTTCAGAAGCTTCCCCATCCCTGGAAGCCCAACAAATTAACAGGAGCACCAAGGGACCTGGCGAGGTTTCAAACCACGTGAAGGACAGGCTTGGGGGCAGAGCTGCTTTCTAACGCTGCTGTCCCACGACACTGCTCGGTTTGGGACTCGCCCCGGCCAGGAACACTCATCTCTGCTCGGGACACCGGTGTCCAGAGGAAGCCAGCTCCAGTTGAAGCTGTAGATGAGCTGCTCTGAAGCTTGTGTCTCCAATGTCAGCAGTGATAGATACCGCTGAGTGGTTTCTAGCTACAAAAGACTCCGAGTAGTGTCATTTTTCACGGGAACACTTCCCATATGCTTGTCCAAGAGGATGTGCTGGGCAATTAAACGAGGGGCGGTGTATAGGAACTGCATGAACTTGCCACTAATGGGAACCATAAAGTTTATGTGGAGGGAACAAGCCCTTCTGAGGCAGAAAGCAGCTTGGGGGCACCGGCGTGGCCGGGGCTCCGCGCTCCAGCACCTTCCCCACAAACAGGTACCTTCTGCCAGCCTTGGATATCAGCATATGCTCCAGAAATGAATCATCCTGCAACCAATATGTTAGGGAGACAGGCCAGACTCGGGAAAGAGCAGGGCCAGGGGATWTGTTTCAGGTTTTTTTTCAGTTTTCTTTCAGTTTGAGGTTTGCGTTGAGGTGACTGTATCTACAGCTGTGACAAAAAAAGCCTTTCTTAATACCATTTTGCAATAGCAGACGTCTGATTCCTTATCCCCTCGCCTTAGCAGAGAGGCAAAGCCTAAAAGTGCCCGCGAGCTGCAATTCCCTGTCCCCCCCTGGGGACGCTGTGGGCCAAGGTGGGAGCACCGTGACCAGGAGGTTGGTCCTGATCCTGCTTTGTGGCTGAGCAGGGACCATCCAGTCCCTGCGCCGTCATTCCAGCATCTTTCAGGATCACTATATTTTCTTCTAAAAGAAACCGGTTGTATTTAAGAAGCCAGTGGACGCTCCGACTGCCTGGGTGAAAATGCAGAGCAAGGTTAAGGATATTTTTTACGAGCTGAACTAGAGGTGAATGAACACCAGAGCGTTTTGATTTCCTGCCTGGTTTCAATAAATGTTGCACTGCCAGGCACCCAAGGGACTGCTGTGGTTTGTCAAAACCAATTAATTTTCTTCCTCGGAGTGCTTCAGGCACCTCAAAATGTCGCTGGCAAGCGAGCACGCATCTAAGGAGGAGGGAAAGGCAGCAAGCACGGGCTGCAGAGGCAGCAGCAGGAGCCCAGGTCTCCACGCTCACCAACGCCAACGTCAAGGCAAGAGCGAAGACTGGACCTGGCCACGGGACGAAGCTGAGGGCACCTTTGGAAGAGAAGGTGTTTTACCGGCCCTGTGAATACCAACGAGGAGGTGATGATCGGAAAACACGCCAGAAATAGGTTTCCCAAGGGAGAATCCCAAGCGGAGAGCTTGTCTTTCTCGCTCGTAGCTCCTAGGAGCCATCACTCGGTGATGATGAATGTAGTAATGAGCCAGAAGTGACAAACTGAACAGCTGTGTTAATAAAGACCTGCTGGGAGATGTTTGGAGCACAAGGCTTGGAGTGAGGATTCACAGGTACCTCTTCCTCCAGGCTCGAGGTAGGAGAGGGAAGGATTTTCCCACTTTGAGCCTCAGTTTACCTACTTGCTGTGTATGGTCTCCAGTGTTTCTCTACTCTTCTGCATGGGGGAATGAGAGCAGACTTGTAATTCTGATAAGCAGGCATGCAATGCGCTGGTTTGAGCCCAGTATTATTATGATAGGATTTCATTTTCAATGAAAACCAAACCACTGACATTTAAGAACACACTGGAGCTCTCATTCATCCCGAAAATCAGGCATATCCGGATTGATGCTTTGAATACACCAGATGTCAAGTAGCACTGCATGAAAATTAGCCATCCCTTTCCCTCTGCAACAGGCAGAGATGCAGAAGAAGATGTTTCTCTTCCGGTGTGCAAACTCTCTCCAAAGGGGGACTGGGAATGATAAGATGTTTTGCAGCTTGAACTTTGGGTCTGGAGCAACCCAAGGTCGCCAACAAGTCACTGAGAGGCAGACGCAGCCTCTTAGTTGCTGTTTTGGACAAGATCTAAGGCCCACTCTGCTCGCAAGGCCAAGGGGACCTGGGAACCAAGGCTCCTTTGAAGACGTTCCTCATCCTAGGTCCGTTGTTGGATCTGAGACTGTTGGACACGAAGGAAAAGACAGAGCTCCTACAAATAAAGCTGATGGCATGTTGAGCAGTGATGAGAAATTCACTGTACAACAAATCTTCAGAAAAAAACAGGAATAAATCCCCCTTTCTCTCTTTCTGTTCACCAGCCTCCCTATCTTCAATGACCTACTTGTTTTTAAGAGTAATCCAGCATTTACCATTACAATCTTCTTTGTTCAAGTCGCATAAACCCCCTGCTGCCTCCTCCCTCTCTCTTTACCTGGCCTCACAGTCACAGCGGGGAACCAAAAATCTGCTGCCTTCTTTTCCAGGGAGAAGGAAAGGCTTTGCTTGGGCGTCCAAGAGATAAGAACTAGCACAATGTTATTTAAGGAATCCCCAGAGCAGCTCCTCTGCATTGCACAAATATCCAGATGTTGCCACCAAGTAAGACACAGCACTCAGATATTTAGGGAATTTGTTAGAAACGGCCATGCCTCTAACACCTCTTCCTCCTTCTCACAGGCAAATGCCCGTGTTGGATTCAGAGAGGATTTTTCTCAGCATTTTATTTGCTCTTTAATATTTATACCATGGCATGTGCCCCAAAGGCAAGACTGTTGGTTACCGTAGGTGCTGAATAGCACATGCGAAACCTGTCCTTGGCTTTGGATGCTTTCAGCTGAGAAACGTTGGTTAGGAAAGGGAAAAAAAAGAGACTACAAGACCTGAAGACCAGGGCATCAGTGAATCAGAAGGACCAGACACAACTGCCCCAAAACCAAACCAGAGACACCCTCCAAAACGTCAAATAAAAGAGGAGATGCTCCACTTATGTCGGTTGGCGTCCATCAGCGCAAGAGAGCAGCAGAAGAGCAAAAAGAACCCATAACTACCAGCATCATGGTCCTGCTACGTGTCCTCCTTGCTCTGCTCATCCTCCTTTCCCTCTTGGTTGCCTCTGCTTTGGACGTGGCTGCTTGGACTCTGCAAGGGCCCCCCTAAACGCTAGGACAGGAGGGGCTTTAGCTCAAGCTCATTGCGTGCACCATCGTTGCCCTTTGCTGCAGAGGACACCGGCGCCTCCAGCTCCCCGGAGGTGACCAAGACCTGGAGTCCCCTCCCAAGAGGCAGTTCCTCCTGCAAGCAGAACCCTCTGCTTCAGCAAAACAACCACAAATGGTGGGGTTTTTTTTTGAGAAAAGCCGCCTGATTAAGCAGATCACCTTGACTTCAGCAAGCAAGGAAAGGCTGCCCTGATGGCCGCCTCGCTCTCGCTCCCTTTCCCTTATAGGAGTATTTTAATGCTAGATAATTAAAAGGAAATAAGTACCTCTAAACCCAGCAGAATCACTGGGGGCCAAGAGGGCGGCACGGCYGCGTGTTGGGAATAAGGGGCCCGCTCAGGCTCTTCACACGAGGTGTCAAAGGTGCCCCACCATAATGAGGCACAATAAATACGCTCGCTTAACATGCAGGCTTGCAGCTGGCTTAAGCCACGCTCGAATGCTAGAAAAACAAGCGTGGCTTTGAGAAGCCACCTCTCTTGCACTCCTTGAACCATTCCYGAGTCCTCTTACGTTTCTACATGCAGAACTATGCAGGAATGAAGCGTCTTACTGMTTGCTCCACACCATGACCCCGAGGATCCCAAGCCACTTTCCTTCTCTGAAGTCTCTGTCTCACAGACAGTAACGGGCTCCTTGGCTGTCCAGTATTTTAAAATACTGTCCAGGATGTTAAAATGACTGATCAGCTGAAGCAGAAGCAGGATTCAGCAGTGTCTGATACCGAGTTTTGGACTGASAAACCTAACACAAAGAGAAATGGCCAACCCTGCAGCAATCACAAGTTGTAGGAGAAATTACGTATAGCCTATACACAGTATCTAAAAATSTAGAGCTATGAGAGAATATATATACATATTTTCTATTATTTTGAGTCTTAATCAGTGCTAGAGTTGCATCTTTGCTTATCAGCTCCGCTCAGAGGACAACGGGAACCAGGCTACATCAATTCCCCTGTGAATGGAAAGGAAAAGAACCATCTGGAGAGAATAATAAAACAATTAACTTTCCATTAAAGAATGATCTATGTGTGTTTTTAAGGCGGCAAGCTTTAATGATCTCCACCTAATTATTCATCTTGCATTCTCGTAGGGTTGGGGTTTGCTCTGGTTTGCTTTTAAGCACAGTCTGAAGGTGATGCTTCACCCCGGGGCTAATGCAAGGACCACACGTCCCCTTTGGTGAGGGACAAGACATTGTGGCCCAATGAGATTTCCAGGAACGTCAACCAGGGTCTCAGGGCTCTGCCAGGGGTTCCTAGGGTTGGGCACCAGCAACGCCACCAATCGTGGTGGTTTTGGGGAATATTCGAGAGGATCTCACACACGCTGTCCCCAAGTCACACTTGGTGTCTGCTTCTGTGCATCATTTCCACCGTTCTTGGACACAAAGTGCAGAGCGGTGCTCTCAGGAGACACATGCACCTGAGCACCAGTCTGTTGAATACCGGCCGCGTTTAACTTGTCGCTGACAGCAATATAAATCAGAAAGGACTCCATAAAACTCAGGGGCAATCCCCTCTGCTTCTGCGAAGCCACCAGCCACCACGTGCATTATCTTTACGGCGTCATTCCACAAAGTGGAAAGGTTCAAGCAGGAGCTTTAGGGGCTCTTACTGTGCCTGTTACTCAGCTCTAAGTGCCCATCCCTGCGCAGGATGCCCCGGCTGTGAAGGTGCTGGAGAGCACCCTGGGTTGCATTGCTGACGTGTTGYGAGTTCAGACAGCTCCAGAGGTTGGTGGAGGCTCCTTCTCTGGAGATCTTCCAAACCCGCTTGGATGCAGCCTGTGCCACCTGCTCTAGGTGACCCTGCGTGTGCAGGAGGGTCGGACTAGACCATCTCTAGAGGTCCCTTCCAACCTTAAGGATTCCATGATTTTCCAAGGCATAACACTAGCAAGCTCTTGGCGTGCACACCTGCAGGACCAAATACAGCTTACACTACAATTATTGAGGATGTAACTACCTTAGATCACCTCTTCAGAAAGCTGCTGTGGGAGTCACTGCTTTGCAGTCGGTCAGCTCGCATCCGAMAGAAGAGATGGACTTTTTCCTCCACTTAAAATATTTTTGACTGTGTGTTTGCATATACGTATGGACACACACATGGACATATATGTTCCTGCTGTCTCAAGGAAGGGCTGTCGCGTGTGCCCAGGCTGCGCCTTGCCCAGGGAGAACGGCCCTGGTGCAGGAAGGGACTTAGTGAAGGGCGCCAACGTCACACACCGAGCAGCCACATGCAGCTATAAATTATTCATACCCATTACTCTAATTATGCAAATGCACTAAAAGCTGGAGCATATGTTTCCCTGACATCTCCCAGCACGGATGTAATGGGGCTCCGGTGGAGAAGACAGGTGAGAAGTAAGAGGCTGGGTGCAAAGGGGCTCACAAGGGGGACATGGGCCCACGCAAAGGGCGACAGAAGATCCCCCTTGGCTAGCCACGCTGCTGCAGGGATGAGGACATTAAAATGCTCCTGCTCGGTAAGATGCTGCTGGCTTTGCTGAGCAGAGTGCTGAGGCTGCTGAACGGCCCAGGCAGATTAAAATAAACCCAAGCAGTTTGGAACGGGAGCGTGTTTATCTGGCATCGCACACTTCCTCTTATCAACCACGCGGAGCAGGGGAGGGCAGAGCGGCGGCGCGCGGAGCGACGGGGAGGGAGAGCTGCAGAGCAGCAGGGCTCGCATCGATAATGCATGAGCCGGAGGCCGGCGAGCAGGGCGCCTGGCCGGCACGCAGAGCCCRGCCTCCCGGGCTCCCGTTGCTCCTCTCGCTTCTGCAGCAGCTGGGAAGAAGCTGGGAATGCAGCGGKGCTGCGGTACAGGCAGCGGGCTGCGTGTGTTGTCCGTGCTTTTGGCTCAGGCTGCTTCTCTCTGCTCTGGATAACGCGGGGCAGTCTCCGGGAGTCACTTGCCTCCTGTTTCGGGGGGTCCAAGCTGGCAGTTTGGGAAGGCAAAGCCAGATTTACTCTGTCACAAACAGTACTGAGCATCAGAAGATGAGCATCCTCTTCYCAGCTCTGCCATTAGCCTCAGATACCCAAGGAGCACATCAGTGTCCTCCTCCAAGTGCCTTCCCTGCCTGACCCAGCGAGGCTGGAATTAGACACGCTCCTCCATGAGTTTGTGCRGGGAGCTCCAAATCCCTGCTAACCAACAGCGTTCATTTAAAATACCATGGATGCTCCCCGAATCCCCCATCCCTAGCAAATGATCAGGCGAGGCCTGCTATACCCAAAGAAGGCCCTACAGAGCAAGTGGAGCATTACACAGTTCTAAGACTAGCTGGAAGATCTGGCCTATGTTTCTATGCCAGTAGTTACCCAGGATCAAAACAGCTGAAGAGAAAACCTTGGCAACTTAGAGCAAAAGCATTTCTTTCCTTCTAGTCTTGCCACTAAAAGAATCTCTGGCTCTTTATGGGTCCCACAAGAGGAGCAGGGCCAGCAATAGTCGAGGTGGATGCCTCGTTTCCTTTGCTCTTCAGGTCCTAGTTCAAAGCTCTGCTAATATACCTATATAGATACACAGTCTGCATCTATACATACACATTTTCACACATGATACATGGTATTCTGGTTCACACATGGCTCGGCCATGCAGGTTTTTGCCTATGGTTGCCTCACTCAAGGATGGCCATGCTCAGAAAATACGATGGAGCATCAGAGAAGCAGAAGAGCCAGAGGGGCTGCAGATGGTCTTGTGAAGCAGGCAAAGGTGGGGATGGCCACACAGGTCCTGCTCACTCCACCCTTAGCCCTGGCCAGCAGGATTTGTCCTTGACTGTCACAGAAGAGCATGTGAGTGGACAGCAGCTCTTGCTGCCCAATAGGGATGCCAAACTGGCAAAGCAAAACTGAGAAAACAGCTCAAGACAACAAGCAAGAATAAAAGGTAGAGAAATAAAAATCCATGGAAGTGCAATAAGACAGGGATTACAAGGACAAAATCCAAGCATTCCTGTGCAGCACTCTCAGCAAAGCTCTTGAATGYAGAAGGCTCCTTCCAAGAGCCACAGTGTGAGGGTTGGCATTACCCAGGCTTGGGGCACCTGGGCCAAGGAGGAGGAAGCACATCCTGTTTTGCCAGTCAGAGTTAAATTAGTAAGGATTTATCCTCTCTTTCTGATGTTCCATGAAAGGGATGAAGTTGGAGAGGAAAAGAATGATGCCCCAATCTCTGAGGGCTGGGTTTTGCTTTTAGAGCCATGCCTGAACAACCAGCAAGCAAATACACTGAGAGGAGCACATAGAGGGCCTAGTGCTGACCTTACTGGTCCCAGATCAACTCGGATGTTCCTCCCTACAGCTCCAAACATGTAGACATTGGGACGTACAAATAGCCCCACCACAGCTGGTGGGACACACAGAGCCATTTGCACTTAAGGTCTTCAAAACCTGACCTTCTAGAGAGCAAGGTGCTATCTCCGAGCTGCGAGGCACAGCATCCCTTCACAGCCCAGACAGCCTCCCATCCTCCTCTCCGAAAACTACAGAAAAACGTTTTCTTTGAGCAAGAAAACATCCAAAATGTGTAAGCTTGGACAGCCCTCCCTGRGGAAGCTGGCTACATGTTCACATGAGCTGACTACATGCTCAATCTGCAGGAGAGGAGGGAAACGGGGACGTCTGACATCCAGTCTCCCAWCTCGAGGAAATGACTTAAGAGTTAAAATAAAAATCACTCTTGGGTGGGCAGCGCTCCAGCGAGATAAAATATTCAGCACCATTATGTTCCCGGACACCGTATTTCTGACAATAAATTTCATGCCTCATATGCCACAACTGTTACGCGATTTCAGTCAATAACCAGAGAGCAAGTCCACGTCCTTTCACAGCAGCAACCCAAGAAAGAAAAAAAAAAAAAATATATATATATATATATATAGCTGGGAAACCTGAGGAGGGCTTTTTTTTCTAACTGTTACTTACTGGTATGTCACTGAGATAGTCAGACCTGCCAGGGACTCTGTGGATATTTACCTTCTCCCAAGCTGAGAGAGCAACCCCAAAAGGGAACATGGTGATTCTGTGAACATGGGCACGTGCCCAGCTAAAATCAGGCTCTAAGGACCAAAYTACCCCATGTTTCTTCATCCCTCCCGTCCCACGGGCAACTATTCCTGCTTCACAGTAGGTCTTTGGCACCCAGAGGTGCTTCCAGTTAGATGGATGTTCAAGTGCAAATGGCTTCTCCTTCTCCCCAGTGCCTGTTCCAGGTGGGCCAGGTGGCACTACAGCTCTGCGAGCCTTTGGTGCCTTCATCCTGGTCACAAACCACCATAACATTGGTTAAGAAGTCCAGATCATCCCAAGACAGAAGCCTTTACAGAGAAGGAAATGCCGACCAAATTCCAACCATAGCAGTTAGTCACCACCCGTGTCGTTTCCACCCTGGTTGCAACAGGATAKGCAGTTGCTTTTCTAAAAATCCTGCCTCCGAGTGGGCTACAGAGCCACTTCTGAGATGAAGCAGCTCCCACCCTGCAACCCAGATGTGCCTGCGTGCGCCTGGGATGACTCCTGCTAAATGCAGCTCTTAACTCTTCAGGATGAAGCACTCTCTGCGAGTGCAGATCTCGCACGGTGAAGCTGTTGCTGCTCTGCACCGGCGAGCGACGCGGTCTTTAGGAGAAGTGCCATTCACTTTACATTCCGTTTAAGTATCGAGATTGAATTCCATATTCCAAGTGCCTCCCGTGGTGATCCACAGACAGCCTCTGCTTGTCCTTATTGATGTTTTAACAACTGAACGCTGCACTTTTCACCAGCTTATCTCCGGCTTCAGGTGCTTTATGCATTCACCAGATAATAATAATAGTGCAGTGATCCCTCCCTTCCTCCACTAGCCCATTCCAGAAGGGACTTCCAAAACCTACAACCCTCCTGTAGTCACTTTATCTTGTACCAATCCATTAAAGCGAGGCACTATTTGCTAGCAGGAGAATTAAGCAGAAGAAGAGAGAAGCACTCTTACCTGTAATTGACTGACTGGCCAACAGGAGTCAAGTGCTAGCAAATTGAATGTGTAATTTCTATTTAAATATGGCATTAAAAAAATGACACCATATACCTATTTATCATGCAAAGGACCAAAATCAAAGCTCACAGAAATAAATTGCAGGAAAGGACACGTGGGAAGTTCAGAAGGTCTTTTGTTTGCTTGTTTTTTAATGTGCTCCTCTAAAGAATCAGCTGCCTGTTGTCCCTATGCACCGCCTGGAAAACTTCCATCCATGGGTCTAAGACCTCGCTGACGTGCAGAGCAGGTCCAATTAACAACATTTGCTAAAACCAACCCGGTGCGAATGCTTTTCATGCTGCACATCGAGTTCATACCAATTGAGTTGAAGTCAAATTGGAACGAACGCAAGTAAAACCCAGATTAATTATTCCGAAGCTCAAATATGAATTTTGAACGAATGGCTGAACTTTGAACAGTTTTGCAGCTCTTCAATTAAACTCATTTTAAAGTGCACTTAACGGAAAATCGTGCTACTTCTTGAAGCTACTACTTGAAACAACAGATTACAACCAACAGCAGAAAACATGATCAACTCTGCTGAAGCCAACACAGTTGCACTGGTGTCAGTAAGACAAGTAAGAGACCCATAAATCACTCATATCAAAGAAGAAAATGCCACCATTGGGTGAAAATACAAACACCCTCCATGCTTCTTAYTAAGGGTGGAGATACTTACCACGCTGCAGAAACCTGCTTTCTTTAGAATAAAACCACCACAACCGTAATTTCAAATWATTCCATTCCAAAGGAATCGGCAGAAAACAGGGAGGGTCTCAAAGGCCCTTCAATCCCCACAGCTAGTGCCCCATGAGGAAGCCACGATGAAGACCCAAGACCCATGGTGAAGACCCAAGACCCTTGACGAAGACCCAACCCAAAGTCAGGAAGCAAGAGGCTGCTGACAGCACCAGTAACAGGTTTTTTGTGTGTGTGTGGTAAATTTTACCTATGATGTGCACTAAAAAACTCTCACTTCTAACAGCATATTACACTTTGAACCACCTGCAATCCTTGTAGGAGCAGTTAGTTGAATTTAAGACGCATTCGGTGTGTCAGAGAGGAAAAAAATCCATAGGAACGTGCTCCGATAGCAGTGACATGCAGCACTAAAGAGAGGAACAGGTACAGAGCAGTCACACTCACACGCACACRGTCAATAAATGCATCAAACGGTCTCGCAAACAGAAGGAGGGAGAGCCACGATCCCACATGGAGAACTGAGGGGCTTATTGCAAGCCATTCCAGCAGATGGGAACACTCATTGCCACGAGGACGGCAACGCGGGCAACGGAAAGAGAGCTTACCCCTCTGAGCTGCTGGACTCCACCAAAAATCCTCATCACTCCATCAATCTCCTGCTCCAGCCTCCTGGCCCAGTACTGCATACTGCAAGAGAGAGACAGGGACAGAGGGAAAGGGAGGAAAGGAAAGAGAAAGAGTCAGAGCCCCGGCGTGAGGAGACGAGCAAGATACCCGAGGGGAGAGGGAGAGAGAGGCGCCCGGGGGGCCCAGAACCACGGCTGGGGGGCTATAAGACCTCCAAAAACCTAGACATGGGGTGCCACAGCGAGAAAAGGTACAAAGAAAATTGCAAATTGCGTGATTTCCACCACCTCCCTTAAGTAATCACACACCAGTGCTGCTTGTATTGGGCCCTGGTGTTCAACAGAGGCCAAGGAGAGGTGGGATCTGTGTGCTGGTGCAGAAGGAAGCTCAGTGCTTCTTTCGGTGGCTTGGGCAGCTCCACTGGGGGCAAAGCTGTTTCCTAGGACAGTGGAAAGGGCCGGGAATTGCAGCATGTTTGACCMAGGGCCTGCCCAGCAAGGCATTTCACCGGGACCTGCACCGTGGTCGGCCCTCCCGGCAGGCCCAAAACGCTCTCACAGATTTCCRCTTGTATCAACAACACCAAGCTGAGGCAACGGCGGGGCCAAAAGCTCTTCTAAACCCACACAACCTCTTAGGTGACATTCCAAACATTCGCCCTCCTGCTAATGGGGCTGCCAGGCTCCAACCCTTGGCCGTGAGAACATCACAGCTCCCGTGTGGCCTACAAGGGCCTTGCTAGCTTGTCCCTAGCGAGCTTACTGTCCTTGCTGGAGCTTCTTCTACAGTCTCACTCATCTCCCAATGTTCCCTTGGAGAAAGCAGGTCAGGAATAGGAAGACTTGGAGCTCAGGGAAACCAAGGAGGCTGCATCCTGACAGGGAGGACCATGGAGCTCCCTTGGCCGCCCACAACCTGCTCTAGAGCAGAGCAGCTCTCCTAGGACTCAAGGAAAGTCAAGGAAAGTCAAAGAAATGGAGGAAACCGGCTACGAAACACGACCACAGAGGACTTGACTGAATTATACAGCCCTGGACACAAATATAACGTCAGAGATGTTCCCAAAACTACCACCACCTTCCCATGGAGAGAGCAGAGGCCTCCATGGGAGGAGTGGGGGGCCACGAGCCAGAAGAGAAGGGGACTGGCAGACGTGTGTTACTCACCCAGGCAACGACCATGCCAGTTAACAGCATACGAGGCTGTGGATGAAAACAAGGTTTTAAGGATGAAAACAAGCCAAATCTTCCAAATTAGTCGTGCTGGGAAACGCTGTTTCCAACACCGAAAGCAGCAAACCCACCTCTCKTCTGAAAACAGGCCAGCAAAGCCTTGGGGACTGTCAACGTGGTGGCCAAGGGCCACAGGGGAGCTGGATGAGGGCTTCTTTCCAGTCTTATTTTAGGTGGCACCCAAGCTTTATTCATGCTGGCCAAAATTACTCATAAAATTACTTAACACTCTAAAATTTTATATTTTTAAAAATACTTAAGTCATGCGTTTTAAAATGTGCTTTAAACTCCTCCCAAAATTATTTTTTTCCCAGTTTCTCCCATGAATGCAGGAAAATATGAATCTTCTGCTCACACTCAAGGTGTCTTGTAAAGACCGTGCAGAGCTGACACTTCTGCTTTTGTTCTATCTACCTGAATTGCAGGGGAATTTGCTCTTACTGCAAAACTCGACACACTCTAATTGTGCCCACCCAGGTCAGATGTTACCTGGCCTCAACCTTACTCATCAGAAGAGCTTATTGAAGACTCAGATGATCTCAAAGAGTAGGAGTTAGYCTACCAAAAAAGTGTATGTCTGCCCCTACTTCTGCACAACTGATGCCAGATTTCCTAAATTAAATAAGTAATAGCAAAAAGCAGCTTTTTCCCCCGCCCCCAGGATAGTCTGGCTATACAGTGATTTCTGCCAGAAGTGGAAATGATCCTTTTTTCTAACTAGCACATGCATTGCCAGCATCCCACCATCGGCAAAAGCCTCTGTGAATACCTCACCTAAGCTCATTCACCCGTTACTATATCACTGTATTAGTAGCATCAGTGCCTGGAAATGCTCCGAGCCGGCAGTATCCCGGAATTTGGAGTTTTCATCTCTCCCTTKCCAAGAAAGGGAAAGGAAGGCGGGGAGATAGAGGGATAAAAGCCATTATTGTTCCATCTTGGTTGACCTTCTGCCTCTTGCTTCTCTCCCATGGCTGCTGCACTTAAAAAATTTATGGGAGAAGGTTATACAAGGATGAAAAGGGTAAGGAAACGGAGAGTTCATTACATACGTGGAGATTTCACATTGCGGCAAGTCTCATACGGAGGCTGTAAGCAATAAGATCTGACAGTCATTGCATGGCCAGGCCATTACTGCACAGCTTGGGTGGCGTTAGAGGGACAGAGGGGTGATACCTCCTCCGATCACACGTCCCTGACTGCCTTCCCGCTCTTGTGAAGTGACACGTCCAGATAAACRGAGAGAAAACAGCCGATGCCGATGCCCACGCACCCATTCGGGATCGATGGGAAAGGCTCTTGYGTTGAACGAGTGGAATTGTTCCCTCCCCTTGTATGTTTTGTAATATCCCACGCATCATGTAACAGGGGACACGAGCCATTTTGGAAAATACATCATTKATCATCGTCTCTCCAAAGAAAACTGCAAAAATGCTAATTGATTTTGGAATTTGCATATTTGATTTTTGTTAAAGAGGAGATAAAATAGGCTCAGGGCTTCAAAACTCTTTGCTGTGATAAGTGGTGCCCGAGGACACAAGTCACTGCTGCAAAAGGGCTCCCTGGCCTGTTCCCACTCAACGGGCACCTCTGCCCAGCCACCACCATGTTCATGGAAAGACTCTCGTTGGCATAGGGCAGGTTTCCTGCTTTGGGTGAAATTTGGAGGAAATTTCTCATTCGGCTGGGGGAAAAGAGATGATGGTAGAAGAAGGAAGACCTAGGTCTCTTCTCTTGCTCCTTGGTGGCCCAAAAAGGAAGGGAAAGACTCAGCCATGGACAAGAGGAACCAGCCCTTGCTAAGTGGATGCAGCRCTCCAGAGCTTACTGGGCGAGCGCCTGCTCCGAGCGTCTACATTTCATGCAGCACCTTCAGCCAAGAACGCTTCACTCTTACTCATCTGCTTTGGTTCAGTGCCCAAATATTCCCGTTTAATAAGGTTATTAATTACTGTGTTGCCTGATTTTTGCTGGAACTTCTTTTAATTGTCTGATTCTTTCAAGATGCTTCTGCCTGCGCATGTCCATGTGTGCACGTTTGCGCTCATGATGCCCCTCTGAATATTCTTCATTTCTTATATATCTAGGCTGGGAAGTGTCACACAAGCTAATATTTACATGTCAAGCAAAAATAAGTTACTGTTTTCTTAAAACGAGACTCCCAGACAGTGCCATTTTCTAAACAAAACAGCCAAATAAGTTACCGTGCTTCTAGACATTATCAAGCCTCCCACAACACCCTCATTTCATGGCTCCTTTTACACATAAAGGATTACACGGGCATTTATAAAGGAGGAGTGGGAAAAAATCACTTGTTGGACTAGTCATTTCTTAAYATTTGTCAAGATTTGCCTCTCCCACCTAACCTCCCTTATAATAATGTTTAATAATCCAATAAACCTGTGCAAGAAGTGAGGGGAAGGTAGAGCGATAGTGGAAGAATTTGTGTTTCACTGATAGTTTTCTTGAGTACAAACATTCCCCCAGGTACCAGTGGGAACGCTGGCATCAACCAGCACCTTGTTACCAACTTGGTTTAAGGCAATAGGAATAAATATCCATATACRGTTTCTGTTTTGGATAATGGAAGCAGGACCCAGAGGCTGAACCCTACCTATGGGGAAAGAGAATAAAAATGAGAGCTTCAGTCATGGAAATGGGGCTCTGGGGCTCCCAAAAGCTGTGGGAATTCTTCAACTGGGACACCTGAACACCTAAGCCTTCCATGTGAGGCACTGGGACCAACCTTCCTTAAAACCATCACTAGAGGCGATCCCAACATCCCTAGAGTACCTTTTTATTTCCCAGTTTGACCCATGTCTTGTCAGATGATTGAAATTTCCTCTTCATATTCACCCTAAATCTCACTTCTCTTTCCACTTATTGACTTSTCTATCCACTTGTTGCACAAGATATGAAAACATCCAGTTTGTTCTTCTTTGGCTTAACCTCCAAGGCCTGGAGAACATTATGGTGTACCTCTTGCACTTCAAGTCCTTTCTGCTCCAAACACCCTCATGTTTCTCCAGCTTTCCTCCTTTGCACTGCTTGCTAAAGACCCCACCAGTCTTGTGACCAGCTCTGGATATTTACGTCCTTCAAGGCTCAGGCCAAAACCTAGACCAGTTGCGCCAGCAGAAGTCAAACCAAGCACGAGGAGGAATAAGGACCATTCTCCCTATTCCATTGCCTAAGTTATTAATTAAATGCTGAATAGAACTTGGTCCGAGGCAGATCCCAGCAGGACCCCCTTGAGATGTCCTCCCCACACGACAGAGAACCAGGATAGCTGTTCTTTGAGAGCCGCRTGTCCAATCACAGTATCTCAAATTCCAAACTTTACAAAGAGCTGCCTTTGAGTATTTGATATGTGAAGGAGCTGGAGGCCAAAGGATAATTCAGTGAATAATTTAAAGAATAAGAGGAGGTTGGAGGAAAACCGCAATCTGCTTGGAGAGGATTTGCCACAGAAAGAGGAGAAAGTCACCGAATGTGTTAGCTGGTGCATTTGCCCAGCAGTAGCGTGAAAGGCCCCCACGCACTCTTCTATATTCACTGTATTCTTTTGATCAAGCTCCTGCACATGCCTCTCGTTGATACAGTAATTAAAAGAGCAAATGGCAAAGGAGTCACAGGAAATATTTCCTGCAGATAGCAACACAGGGAGGAGAGCTTTCCCCAGAAGCCCTTGCAGATATTGACTCCATCAGCCAGCTTCTCCCGTCCTCAACGGCCCAGCACTGCTCTGTAGACCATTCCTCAACACCAACCTAGAAAGGACACCAGAACTGTATAAAGACCTCCATGGGAAGAATCACAGGTACATGAAAAAAGGCATAAATTAAGCCTCTCATCTCCTAGAGATCCATATCTACCACCCCCTATCACTGCAGGGATGGAGATGGCTCCTAGGAATGAAAATCCCGGAACGAYTGAGCTTGGAAGGGACCTCTGGAGATCATCTAGTCCAGCCTCCCTGCTCAAGCAGGCTCACCAGCATCACCAGTTAGCCCACACACTCTGATGTCTCCTTGGAGCACAACAAACAAGGCTCTCCAGGGCTGTCACACAAGCCAAGCAAGCCCAAGGCAAGGGCCACCCATTCCTAGAGCTGTGTTTTGTTAAAACCAGCAATCTGCTATCCAAAGGAATTACCGGCTTTGTTTGGAGCCAAAGCTCCCCGCAAGCTTCACTCTCCCCGTTCTTACACGGCCGTGATTTTTTGCTCTTGTTTTCCATACTGAAACCCAGGTTTCTATCACACGCTTGCTGATGCGCATCAGGARCGGCAGAAGCCCGTGGGGTTCTCCCATATTTGCGCTCCCATCGCACCRCGTTAGACCTGCGCTCCTCACCTCGGCGCCTGTCACAAATTTGGACTCAAAACATAATGAATTAATAAAGAAGCGAGGAGGTGTCAGTTTTATTAAGCACACTACCTGGATAAATTTCACCCAGTGCAGCCACTTGTCATGTTCGGCATCTCGGGAGACGCAGCCGCTGATAATTCCTGCACGCTGCTTTGCAGCCCATTAGAGATAAGTTTTAAGATTAAACACCTTCCTCCTTGCTGACGCCTCCTGCGTTTCACAGATGCAATCTGAGCGGAGAAGATGCCATCCATCCCCCACTGTGGAGATAGGGTTACAGAGGGTAGGTCTTAGTGAGGATTTTGCAGAGCACATGAATTATTGAAAGCCTTTATGATATAATGACAGACATATCAGGTTATTTGTTTATTCTGTGTATAATTCATGACTCCCTCGGGAGGGAGACAGAGAAGTAGGGTAGATTGTTGCATCTTGTTCATTCCAGGAAATCCTCGTCACCGGACGGAGGCCTGAACTACCCCACCAGACCACAKGCCTATTCCTAACAGGATCTGCACCTTCAGTTGGGGATGGGAGAGCTTTCTTCACAGCCTGCAGAGCTAATCAAGTGTCATTTGACTACATCAGAGATGGCTAGGAGAAGAGAGCTTGGCTAAATTTGACCCAGATAYGAAGCAAAGCCTTGAAGAGCCTTGGCCTGGTGGCTGGAGTGGAGTTTTAGGTACCTGYGTTGCAACCATCTCGCAGGACATGCTGTTCAGAAGATATGGCAGAGATCTCCTGCTCTAATGGCAAACAAAGCAGTAGCCACAGCATCAGGCAAGAGAGAGCTCCCCAAAGGGATCTTGTTCTCCCAGGAATACCCAGCCCAGAGATGTTGTTGCTACCAGAAGAGCCATTCTAGTCTGAAGAGCTTCAGAGAAACACAAGGCAAGGCTGAAAATGGCAACTGGGGATGCTGGGGGCCTCCTTTCAGCACCCAGCCTTCCCAGGATGATTCAGCTAATTGGTATTGGGCTAAGCAAGCAAGGATGGATCAGATCACTAACATACAAGCCGCATGAAGGCATCTGGCAGTGCTAGATGGACCTGTGGTGGCTTTGTGCCTACAAGTCCTCTCCATCACCAAGCCAAAACGCCATTAGCCTCTGCCACAAAGGACCTGCTGCTCCAGAAGCTCTTCCAGGGCCTCTAATACCATTATTCCTCGCCCTCTAAACATGCAAATCCYGAATCCGCCGGGATGTTGGGTCACGGAATCACACGCGACGCTTCCTCGGGGCCTTTGCGGCTGTCGCTGTCACTAGACGCCCGTCTAGTTAAACCCCCCACCTTAAACAGCTCCGCTTCCCCCACCTGAGAAGCTCCTGGCTCCTAAGAGACAGTGGCGTAATCATTGTTATTATAAAGCACTTAGCGCTTCTCACTCATCGCATCCCTCACCAGCCAAACAGCCAGAACCCTGTTATTTCACACGCAGTCGCCTTCGCTTCCCGACGCTGCTCATTGTATTGCTCCTTCTCAGCAACGAAAGCAGAAAAGGGGGTGGGAGAGCGTTTCAAAAAAATAATTAATTTGCTGCATTTTATGCCATCACCTCACTCCTCGGGGATAAGCACCTAAAAGCTGCCCCTTCGCTGTGGTGGCTTCCAGGCGCGCGCTGAGGTGGGATGAGGAATAAATGGAGGTACTGTCCTGCTGTTAATGGCACTATGGAAGCTGTCACCTTTCCTGTGTCACCAGCTCCTTCTTCCCAGCCTGCTCCTTCCATAGGAAAAAGCAGACATGTCCTCTCAAAAGGAGGACAAGCGTGTTGGGTTTGGTGGACATGTGTAGAAGGCACCACCGGATTTGGCACAGAGGCCCAGGACATTGGTCCCTCGGGATCAGCGTCCCCATCGGCAGAGCATCCAGCCTTCCCTGTCTAAAGGGCCTGACCTTGGACTGTCCTGGAGGAGCCAAATGGGCTGTGCTAGAGACCCAAAAAGCTCCTCTGCTACCAAAGAACACCACTGTGCAACGAGCTGGTTTCTCTCTACGAGGGTCACTGGGAAGTCTGGCTGGAGCCCAGGCCCGTGGCCCAGGCCAGGCCCAGGCCCATGGCTCTCCTCGCCAAAGACCTCAAGCTAACAGGCGGGCAGCGAGGCAGAGTTGGGGACACAGCAGTTGTCCTTACTGCCCTCACTCCACACTTCAATAACCTGGTCCAATGTGACACAGATACTGCACAAGTCCATCAGACATCACTTCCAATGGACCCATCCACACAGCCTCCTAACATGTCCAACACAGAAATATTTCCCCTTTTTTCAGGAACGGAACTACAGAAGCAGAAGAATATCCCCAAACCCAGACATATTTTCAGTAGCAGAGCCAGGATCACAACCCCCAACCTCCTGACACCGAGCTTGATGCCCACACTTTGTTCAAGCAGCAAGGTGGGACAGGCCCATATGGACCGGGGCCCCGGGGCGCTTTTCCCAGCCCTCACMTATCACACCCTCAGCTGAAACCAAAGATTACCAGATCATTCGCTTTTTGGCTTTTATAAATGAGCGCTGACATTAAAATCAAAAACATCAGGCATTCAAAAATCCGGTGAATATAATACCCAGGACCCTTTTTTTCTGTAAAAGATATATATAAAAAAAGCAAGTCTTTAATGTGGTCCTCTCAATGGGTCTTGCGACATCACCAGCCCCTTTCTATTTAGAATAATGACTTCTTCCACACACCAAGAGGTTTGAAATTACCTGTGAAATATATTTCCCTAGGCACGGGCTCAAGAAGCATGTAAATTACCCAGCTTAATGGTCTCTAGAATTCCTCTCTCAGACACACGCACGGAGCGGGGAACGTTCAGATGGTATCTCAGATAGCCTGCAAAGGGATAAACATCTGAGTGATGGACGGGAGCTGCTGCGGTTCCCCCAACCACTGGTCCCACCAGCGAGTAGCTGCCTTGAGGAGGCAACAAGCACCAAACCAGTGCACCAGCAGCAAGAAAATGTAATTTTGAGGAGAGTCTTTCTTGGGCAAATCCYCGTGCCGATGCCCACCAAGGCTTTGGCAGCTGGTTCTCTCACCTTCCTCTGGAGSAGACTTTAATGGTGGGAATACGGCTCTGCAGAGGAGTCTTCTGACCCACAAGGACAGCTCCCGTTATTCCAATGGTTAGAGAGGGAATGGCATTCCTCCTGGAGCCCACATCCTCCTGGCTACATTGCATARTATTTCATAGTATGTTTCGTTGAATCTAAGGCCTTGTTAGCAGGAGAAGTACATGCCAAGATGAAGAACATCTTCAAAGGAAGAGATGAGAAGGAATTACATGATCCAGTATGTTTCCTGCTTCACCGCTGATGTACCTGAGTCCTGGAAGCTCCAGTTTCATYGGCAAAAATGAGCAATGGGAAAACCCAAGCTCTGTCACATTGTGCACATTGAGAAAGGCTTAAGGAGAAGATGCTCCTGCTGCAAAGGGGTGAGGGACAACGATGGCCCAAAGGGCTCCGTGAAGGTAGAACGCTCTCAGGGAAGAGGCCTGAGGCACMGACAGCCTCAAGATTTGCTCCTGATGCTTGCCAAGGCTGACAARCTGCTCACCCTTTAACATGTAGGTGATGAGAAGTAGGCCAGAAGATCAACTGGGGATAAGAGAACCACAGAAAGATGGGCCTAGCGATGGAAAGCACAGGCCAAATTCCTCTGGTGTGGATTTCCCCTCAGGAAAGGCACAACTCCAGGCTTTGCGAGGCTCTTCCTGCCTTTAATCTCGGTCACACGCATCTTGCTGACCCACATAGTGACAGAAGCTGGGGCATCGCAGCAAGATTAACACAGAGGAATTTCAACAAAAAAAGAAATCAAGCTGTTTCCTTTGCTCATAAGCAGGCTACCAAAACCAAAASTCTTTCTAGATTCTGAAGGTGTCTGTGTTGAAGATTAACTGCAGGTCGCAGCCAGCAACGCAAGCACTCTGCTAYGCAGAAGCTTTGGGGAGGAAAATACTAAACCTGAATATTGTAGCAGTAGGAAGAAATAATGAAGAGCAGGAATGACATTGCAATGAGTATTGCAGGCAAGCCAAATGAGAAAGGCAGGTTAGATTGATGTGAACGCAATACCCAGTGACTTGGACCAATGCACGTTTGGATCTGGACTCCTACGAAACGCCCTTTGCCAACTCCARAACACTTCAGCAAATTGCCATCCACTCAGGTTTGGAAGGTGGCCACTCTGGCGTGGAGAGAACCTGCTCTGTTCCACCACCGATGCCACCCAGGCTCTTCAATCCCAGGCTTTGGATAGGGATCCTTCACCCACGCAGGGGGCACGTGCTGTTAGATGGGGAGGTTGCACGTGCACCTATTASAGGTGGCCGCAGAGCTGCAGGAACCTCAGGCTTTGTAAAAGCAGATCATCTCTTCCATGGCCCACAGCAGGTTCATTTGCAGCTCCCTGGCATCATCCTCATTCTCCAGTGCAAGAAAAGGGACCATTTACGGCATCTTCAACCTCAGCAGCCTCTTGGTTTTCTCTGGAAGAAACTTCACCCCTAAGCACGCTAATGCTACCTCACAGCATCTAATAACAACTTTGAAACAGTGCAAACATGGGAATAAGTAGATTTAACTAAGAGTCAAGTATTATACAAGCTACCATTAGAAAACCACGTCTTTTTGGACAACCAGCAAGCCCACTCTTCCATCACGCAGCCGCGACTCTAGAGAACATGACAGGCTTTGGCAGCCGCTTCCTGACGAGAAGGCTGTGCACTCAGTTACCTAAGAGYCACCAAATAAGTGACATTTATTAAGTGGCTCTTATGAAATGGGAAAGGCTGCTTTCCGTACGCAGGATCGCATTCACGAACCGCGCGAAGCAGCGGCGCTTTCGGTGCGAGACTCCACTTGGAAGGGTGAGAAAAAGAGGCAGGAAAATGAAAAGCAGGAGGACTCCCACACGCCGGCATCATTAGGGGCAGTTCTCCATGCAGGTTCCTGGCCCAAGATGCCAGCTGAGCTCCAATCTGATGACCCTGAATCTCCCAGAAGAAAGGAGGTGCAAGCAAGGCTGTCAGAACAGAGGGGTGTAAAAGGTACTGCAGGGTTTGGCAAGAAGGCAATTAAGTCATCAGCTACCTCAGCACCCAAATTGGCGTCAAGRTGCAGCTCTCAGACCCCCTTGGTGCCTCCACAGGAGGTATTAGAGCAGCATCATGCTCCACAAGGAGGTTGAAGGGAGCAGGAAGGATGTTAGGGCTGCAAACTGTCACCATGGGTGTCCAGGGACATGGAAGGAGCCGCATCTTGTGACACAACTTCCCCAGCATCATCCAGTGGGGGAAAGAGGAAACCAGTTAGATTTTTTTTTCTCTAAAGGAAAATTAGATCAAAATAACTAAACTTAGCAAAAAAAAAATAACCCAGCTCTGGTGAGGCCACATCTGGAGTGTTGTGTCCAGGGCTTCTCAGTACAAGAGGGATGAGGAGCTACTGGGACAAGTCCAGCAAAGGACTCCTAATAGGATGAAGAGCCTGGAGCATCCCTCCTACCAGGAGAGGCTGAGAGCTCGTTAGCCTGGAGAAGAGAAGCTTGAGGAGGATCTTATCAAGGTGTGCAGCTATCTTCTCTATATAAAAAGCTTCTGGACCGTGATGGCCACAGAGCTCTGGTCCAGGTTGCCTGGAGAGGTTGTGCATCTCCTTCTCTGGAGACCTTCCGAACCAGGATCCTGCACAACATGCCCAAGGTGACCAGGCTTGGGCAGGGGGGGACTAGGTGACCTCCAGGCCAACCTCAACTGTTGTGTGATTCTATGAGAGAGAGAAAAAATAAAAGTGATATAGAAGGGATCATTTTAGCCCTAAAATGATGGGCAAAAGGGCAGAATTGATGTCAAACATTTCTGTTGCCAGGTCAAACAGCRGGCAGGTTTTTAGAAACTAGTTATTTAGAAACTAGGGCTATCGCACAAGCAAATAACAGGTGTGTGGGATTGATTCCTTTCCTTCAGTCCGTAATAGAAACAAAATAAGAAGTAACCACAACTGCTACCATCTTTAAATATTGAAGGACAAAGGCCTTAAAGGGATCCCTAGCTGAACCCTGCCTCTCCCACCACAGTCATCAGGGATGGCCTTGGCCCAGGGTCTTCCAACCTCTTGGATGTTCCTYAGCTCTTTCCAGCTTGCAGACCTGGAGCTGCTGTTTCTTCCACCCTTGTCCCCTCCTGCCCCTCATGGCCGGTGCTGCAGCAGGTTCCTTTCCACGCGATCCGTGAGTTCCCATGTCCTGGCAGAGACCCTGCAGCAYGTGAGCACACGTCCTCACGCAAGTGCTCACCTGGTGTTATTTTTCTGCAGACCAAGGCCCAGAACGCGACTGCAGGAGATGCTCAGTAGCAACTCCAAACTATAAGGCTCCCTCGGGCACGAGGAGATGGTTCTTTGGCTCCTCTTGGGTCTACTGAATTTGCAGCTGAAGGATGTTGGACCACCACCGCCCAGGCTTTGCCTGGCCGTTTGACACCCGAGCACATTGCACATTAAGTGTTTCCCTTGGCTTAAGCCTGCGTCTTTCTTTCTCAATGACCACGTTACAGCTGCCAAAAACCAAGCTGTGACACCCCAGACGCAAACAGGGCACCACCTTCCTCGCTCCAGCTGCACCGCGCTGGGCAAGATGTGCACCAGCCACAACAAAGAACATAATATTACACAAAATTCAATAGATTTGAGAATTCAGACACATGAATCTCCGATTCCGAGGAAATGAAACGAGTGAGAGCTTCATACATCTCTCCRGAGCATAACTGGCTTGTACAGGGGAACCTCAGTAAAATATTTATACAAACCATTATACAATTTATACAACTGCCACCCGCTGACTTGGCGCCCCCGATGAGCTGATGGGGCTAAAGCACCAGTCAACCTGGGAACCGCTCTGCTTTACAGCCCAAGAATCAACGCTCTGGCTAAACACCCCCCATTCCCTACGTAATTTCCAGCCTCTAATGATGTTTTCGACCAAAAGATGACGAGACAGAAGGGATAGACCTGCTCTCAGCATCAAGGGAAAAGCTCGTGCGCATCCCTGGAAGACCCAACGCTTGAGCCCGAAGAAAACGGTGCCAACGGCTTGTTGATACAAACCCAGCCTCCAGCAACAACAGTCTGTGCAGCCCCGCTCCCCGGGCGACAATAAACTCGAGAATCAAGCCGGGATTAGAGGAACAGCTCTTAAGCAAAGCGCTACCGACACCCAAGAGAGGAGAAGATAATTTCGCTAACGAAACACATTCTGCTTTCAAGAGGCTCCTGCAAAAGTAAATATCCAAATGTGCAGATAGTGTCCTTCCATGCTGAATATTTCGCTCAATATTTTGCTTGGTAATGACTTTTCCCTTTTATTTCATCCCACTTGAATATTTCATCAACTGGAGAGAAACCATTGTCTACATTTCACAGCTTATTGCACAAGGCCAGCGGCGTGGCATGACGATGCCCCGGCACTTGAGCCCTCCAGAGCTTTTCTACTGGCTTTTTGGAGCCGAACACCGGGATAAACTCATGGATAAAGTTTTATGGATTCATTTCGATGCTGCATGAGCCCCTGCAGCTTCTGAGGGGTTGTAATTACAAGCCCAGGTGAGAAGGGGCTTCCTTTGCAGGGCATCCCACAAATCTAACGCTCCCCAAACAGGCATTTCTTTCCCCAGCAGACACTGCCAGCACCATCAGCCTCAGCCGGGGAGGAAGAGCACATCATGGGAGTCCAGGGSACAAAAAAGCCCTGCAGGGAAGCGAGGAGGGGCCACTGCTCGTGTGCCCATAGTGCCCGTCACCCAACATCTCCTGCAAGCAGAGGTTGCCGCTACGCGGCCACCGGCATCTTGCTGCATGGTGCTTAAAAGAAAAATAAGCAGCAACCTGCAGTCTGATTCCCCCCTTCTTGGAGACTTTTTTTTTTTTAATTACTCCCATCATCCCATAAATACATTTTTTTATGAAGCCCATCGAGCCGATGCCGCGCGTTCTCCGACGTGACCCTGCCGAATAAAGAGCCCCRGCGCCCGCCCAAACGGGCCCCTTCCGATGGGGAATTTGGCTTTTTGAACCTCACCGAGAGAAAGAAATTCCCCTYTGGACAAGTGGCCTCCGTTGTGTGAGGGGATCAAGGCTGCGAGGAGAGGGAAAGGACACGGCGAGGGGCACGGGCAGGAATCAACACGTCGCACCGCGGCTGACACCCGACATCCCCGTGGCTAAGTGGAGGAATAAACACCCAAATGCAGAATAAATAACCAAATGCAAAGGATTCCTTCTCGTGCTCTTTTCGTTTTGCTTTTGTTTTTCCTCTCTCCTCCTCAAGCAAAACGTCCTCCTCACCGAGGCTGCCGCCTCTGCGAGCGACGCAGCTCGGGGGCTGCCTGGAAAGAAATGCAAAGCGGCCGCTTTTTGGAGAGTCCCGGGGTGAAAAATGACTCCAGTGACTCCCCGAGCAAGCCGGCAAAGAGAAACAAGGTTCCTAATCACAACTCGGAATTATTCCCGGGGGCCGGACACGGCTGCGTTGTCCAAAGTAGGAGAAAATTGGAGGAGATTTTAGCTGCCCGTTCATCAGCTCGGCTCCGAGCTTCKCACCGACAAACCTTCCAAAAAGGCTTGGGGTTTAGCCGGTAACTTTAGGAGACAAGAAGGGTGCAGTCGGGATGCTCGTAGGAGGAGAACGGTCAATAAACAGCTGTTGTCCAGGTGTTGGGGCTCTTTCTAGTCCCATTAAATAACTGTACACGGGAGCCCCGGGGCAGCCGCAYGCGGTGCCGGCATTAACCCATGCCCAGCACTTGAGCATCATCACCAAAATCCCCTCGCACCACCACCTTTTATTTATTTATTTATTTTCCGGGCTCAAAAAACAGGTCAGAAGGGGAATAAACGAAGCAAAACGGCACCGGGTCGGGCTGCGGTCTCGCATCCCTTCTCCATCTCTTCCCATGCAGAGYGAGCCCGCGACGCTGCCCATCCTCTGCCGTCACAGGCAAACATGCAAAATTGATGCCCTTTCCAAGGCTGCTGCTTTGTGGTTTTGAGAAATTGTAGTTTCTTGTTGGCTTTGGGGTTGCGTGGCCTCGCTCGGCTCAGGATCGGGCCCGTGGTGATAACACGGGGAGAGCCGAATCTCTTATAATGAATGTGCTGCAAGAAAACGGGGCTTATCTGGAAGGAGGCTGCTTGGGCTGAAAGCGTGGGGCCCTGTTAATGAGAGCAGCGTGGAAAAATGATCAGCTGGGGAGAGGAGAAGGCCAAGGCGAAATGTTCTGCGGGTAAAAGAGCCTCGCGAAAAACTTCCTGCAGCTGCAAAGAAAATCTGCCTGGTTTGCTATCGGGAGGATTTCAGGAGGAATTGGGGAGTTGAAGGAGTAAATCGGGGCAYGGACAGCGGTGCCTTCAGCCACGGCCGATGTTCACGGGGTAAAAACGGAGTAAACAGCCCCTATTCCTGCCAGCATCGGGGGCCAAAGAGGCGCCCCTAAAAACGACGGAAGAGCCAAAGGGCTTGTCCGAAAATGCTTGTTCCACACAGAGACCCGCGGATTTCGGGAGCAAATGAGCGGGGCCGGGGGAAGGACGGCGGGGAGCAGCCCGTGCCCACCGGGGCAGCGCCAAGTTAAGGGCAGCGCTGCTGTTATTAACTCCGTGTCATTGAAAGCGGCGCCCACCTTGAGCGAGGCGGGCGGCGAGGACGCCGGGCCGGCCCCTCCGCGCGGATTTGGGGTGGATTTGGGATAGATTCGTGGATTTCCTCGTGCGCTTTGGGGTCACCGACCCCCGGCATTTCGTAACAGAGGCGGCAGCCGCCGAGAAGCCGCGGCGACCCCGCGGGCTTTGCGGCGGCTCCGGGGCTGTCCCCCAAGGCAGACTCCCTAAAAAATACCCCCAAGCCTCCCCCCAAATCCCTCTTCCCGAGCGCTTTTGCAGCGCGCCCGCCCCGATTCTCCGCGAAGCGGCGGCGCGGGGCAGCCCGCGGGACCGCCGCGCTCGGCGCACCCCGAACTCGGTGGGAACGGGGAAAACGGCGGCGGGGAAAACACACGCAACCCGCTGCCCCCCTCCCGCGTGGGGCAACTTGGATCGGCGGCAACTTCGGGGCGCGCGTGGGGAGGGGGGGGCGCGCGCGCCGCAGCCCCGCGGGTGGCGGCGGCGGCTCCGCAAGGCCCCGCGCTGCGGAACCGGGAGCGGGACCGGGAGCGGAACCGGGAGCGGAACCGGGAGCGGAACCGGGAGCGGGGCGGCACTTACGTGTGCTGCTGGGGGAAGCTGTAGCCGTGCGCGGCGGGGGCGGCGAGCAGCAGCAGCAGCAGCGGGGCGAGGTGGCCGCCCAGGGCCACCGCGCTGCCGGTCGGAGCCGCCATCGCCATGTTGCCATTAAAAACCGCGGCGGGGAAGGGGCGCCCGGGGCCGCGCGGGATGCGACCCCCCCGCCGCCGCCGCCACTCGTGCGCTGAGCGCGGCGGTGCTCGGCCGCGGGGAAGGGACGGGGCGAAGGGAGGGGAATGGAGGGGAAAGGAAGGGGGGGGAATGGAGGAGAAGCGCCGCGGCCGCTCGCCCGCCGCCGCCTCTGAGCGCCTCCGAAACTGCTACTTTCCCTCAAATAGGAGGCGAGGAGCGAGCCGGGGGGGAGGCTGCGAGGAGGGAGGCCCGGCCCAGCCTCCGCCCCGCCCGCTGCCTCCCCCCCCGCCCCGGCTCCAGCCCCGCGCATGCTCGTGTGCCCCCCCCTGACACCCCCGACACCCCCCGACAGCCGCCGCAGCCCCCCCGGGACCCCCCGGCTCGGGGCCGCCCGGCTTCTCGTCGGGGCCCCCTCCCGGCCGCTGCGGTGCCTTTGGGTGCCACCATTTGGGGATGGGGGGGGGGGGCAGAAAGCGGGCCGAAAATTCAAAATTCAAGCAAAATTCAAGCAAAATTCATAAGCGTGCCCCGAGGCCGTGGTGATTTTCGAGGTGCCCTCTCCATCCACCCGCATTGGAGGCCAGCAATTTAATGGGACGAGCAGCAAACGCTGCAGGTGCGGAAGGGAATGAGGTCTGGCCTCCATCCGTGGCCTCCCGMTGAGCCTCGGCCCCAGCAGGAGCAAAAGCCTCCCAGGCTGGGATTGCTCCTGCTGGGATGGGGCTCCTCCCCAAAGTGCCCCCTTCCCACCCTTGCAGAAGGTGCCTATTCCCAATGGGTGGATTTGCCTTTATCCTCAGTTTCCAAAGGGCAAAAGACTGCAAGATGGGACTTGGAAAAATATCCAGTATTGACCCAAGGTGGTTGACACAGCGAGATATGTGCAGTAACCCAATGTTCTTCAATACATGATCACCAGATATCTCTCTTCTGGAAGAGATGGGTTAGTACCTGTCTACCACGAGATCTAACCCAAGATATGGGCCAGATTTCAGGCTCCTCTTCCAGAAGGATCCACCRCAAGTGCCAAACATCCTTTATAGGAAGGAATTTTCTGTATTCTGCAACTAAACCCTCTGTTTTCAACCAAATCTCGACACACCACAAGAGAAAATGTGACCTTGCAATCCTGGAGCAGGAAGGGGCCCATGGATACCTAGTAACTCTGCTCAAATGTTGCTGTCTAGGTTTGTTACCAGTGAAGCTCTGTCTGGAATTTCCCCAGGGATATTTCGGGCTAGTTCTGCTGTTGTTGTTTTTCTTTGCAGATCTAAATGCTCTTGACAGGGCCCAACCTGTTGCCTTGAACCCTGTTGCCTTGAAGACTGTGGTCCACAAAGGGCCAGGCCAGAGAGGGGAAAATGATGGAATAAGCCAAGGGATGGGAGGAAACATGGGGGTTCCCACCTTTCCACTATGTTAATCTACTACATAAATCGGCTTCTTTGAGCTCATGCAAGTGGACTCATCCCCCAAATCAAGGCTGCCCTTAAATCCAGATCGGGCCCTCCAAAATCCCGCAGGATGCCTGGAATACTGCAAAAAGAGGCAGCCCCGTGGCCATTCCCCTGCTTCTTTTCATGGAAAGAAACACGTAGGAGGAGCTGCCAGAGCTCTTCTCACGGCTGATTTATTTGCAGATGCAGGTGAGCGCTACAGCAGGTAGGAGTTTAACTCTACCCTCATGCACCCTTGAGCATTTGCAGTCGGTAGCTGCAGCAGTGACACRTTTCTTCCCGCATTCCCTCACTTGAGTGTGGAAAGGAGGCCTGGAATGATACAGGTCCTACCTGCAGGTCACTGGGTCTTTGCTGGCCCTTAAACTATATATTTTGAGAAACATATGGGGGTTTTTTGCCCAGAATGCTGCCAGGTCAACACAAAGCCCCATCTGACTCTATAATTAGAAGTAATTCCTCAAAAAAGGCTACAAAGGCTTCCCGGACAGTGTGTTAAATACAAAGGTGTCATCTCAAAGTGGCTGATCTCAAGAGCTTTCTGGTCATACACTGGAGCCTTGAGCATTACTGAAAGCTTTGAGCATGACTGGAAGCTTCTTTGAAGTGGAGTTGGGAGCTGACTCTTGGCTAATCCATTATTATTATTATTATTATTATTACTATTACTATTACTATTACTATTACTATTACTATTACTATTACTTATAATTATTATTATTATTATTATTATTATTATTATTATTATTATTATTATTATTATTATTATTATTATTATTATTATTATTATTATTATTTTCATTATAAGGATGTCAGGGCCTCTCCATGACTACAGACTTCACACCTCTATAAAGACCTAGGATTGCTGGTCTGCTAAGCAAAACTGAGTATAGCACCCCATATATATACTATATGTATATATACATATATACACTATATATAGTATATGTATACATATACATATATGTATACATATATAGTATATGTATATGTATATATACTATATATATGCACACTATATATTGAGTATATATATATTTGAGTGTGTATGTGTGTATATATAAATATAAATATAAATATAAATATAAATATAAATATAAATATAAATATAAATATAAATATAAATATAAATATAAATATAAATATAAATATATGTGTGTATATATATATGTATATATATGGTTGGTCACCAATCCTTTGCAGTCATTCACAGGTATATTCTGGAAATATATGGCGATATTCCCATAAGGAGGACAGCCAAAACACAGTGGAGTTGAGTAATGTGCCCAAGGACACACCAGAAATTCATGGCAGAGAAGAGAATTTCCTAAAACAGCCCTAAAACAGCCAGTTCCTCAGGAGCCCTGCTTGGCCATTGGGCTCTTTTAGGCTCTCCTACAAAGCACATACATACATATGTACTATAAAGTACATATATATGTATATCTTCTTAAATTGAAAAGACCTAAAGGTGATTTGATTCGATCACMTAAGTGCCTTTATCACGAGAACATAGCAGCTTTTAAAGGACTCCTTAATCTAGTGGCAAAAAGACATTTTAAAAGAACCAGCGGCAGGAATTTAAAGCCAGAGAATTCAAATTAGAAACAAGGCACAGAATGGAGGGTTGTTTTTTTATTATTATTATTYTTTTAAAYGGGATGATTAACTTTTGGARGAAGTCTCCAGGGATTATTCGCCTTGTGAATGCCTCGAATCCAGAGGAGATGCCTCGCCAAACATAAGTTGCCCCCTCCATACCGAGGTAAGTGGCTGAAATGCTCTGGCCTCTGCTGAGCAGGGGGTTGCGTGAGATCATCGAATGGTCCTTTATAACCYTAAATTCTATGAATCCATGAATAATAATCGTCATCGCTGCGAGTTTCAGCTGGTAAAACAGCGCAGAGCACTGCTACATAGCTGGGAGACAGAATAAAACACATTATAAAAAAAAATAGAGCTTTGCTCTGGAGCTAAGCACGTGAGTGGTAATTATTTAAACTCCATCCGTGCCTCAAAATTCTTTCCCCAAAAGAGTCTTTTAATTAGGTTTCAAATTGCAGAGCAAAAAGATATTAATCTATGAGCCACAAAGGTACTACCACACCCAGAAGAGCGTTATCAATAATCCGGGCCCACGTTTAAAAGCCCAAACGACACAGAAATAGCTCCTGATTTGGAGGAATTATATATAGGCAATATCTAATGGGGCCCTCTAAAAAATTATATACAGGCAATATCTAATGGGGTGCTCCAGGAGGGTTTTATGGGCCTGAGCCTGGGTTTTYTACATTACATTTGAGCACCTATAAAAACTTCCGTGCCACATCATAACACCCTGTAGCTGTGACTGCCACAGATTTTACAGAAGATCTATTTCAGAAATATCCTGGGGGATTTTTCAAACCAAAACGCCGGTATTGTTCTGTATTTCTCAGCCCGTAAAGCAAAATTCTGTTACTGCCACGCTCCGGCCTCAGTGTTCTGCACGGGCAGAAGGGTCTACCAAAAACCAGGACTTGGGGGGTCGTCGCTTGGCGCTTTAATGTCTTCATTTCCCCACCACCTCTGTGGTGGGAAGGCAACRAGTGTCCTATATTTGTTTGGAAACTGAGGCATGGGGTAGAGGAAGGGATCTGCCAACATCAACCTAGACACCCACAACACAACGGGGCCCCAAATGAAGCTCTCCTCGTTCTTGAAGGAATGACTTCTCCTCTAGACCGTCTTTCTCCTCCTTTGCTCGGCTGAGAAGCAAATGACAGAAGGGTGACACGGAAAATCATGTCACACGAGCCAACTGYGCCCTGCAAAGTGCTGCCTTTTTCGGGGAGGGCTTCCTAGGCTTGAAGAGCTTCTAAAAAACCACCGCAAATCTCCTTCTTAAGGCTTTGAGTCATTGATGTGAATTTTGGAAGGAAACGCGCACAGACACGCACACCCTCCGAAGCCCTTCTCTTGGAACAAGAGCTAAAGCTATAACAGCGAGGAGATGTGGAAAGGAGGCCCGCAGCGCTGGGGGTTGAGATTCTGCCTTTAAATCATTCTGGCACTTGTTTTTCCCCCTCGAGGTGGAAGCGGAAAGCGTCAAGGCAGGACTGCCGCAGCCCTAAATCAGAATATTCCTCTGCTTCTGGGCTTGCGAAGCAGACCCTTTGCATTCCCAGCTAGAGGTCCTGGCACTTCTATACGGCACTAGAACCACCCTTCCCATATAGGTGCTCCCTATATAAAAAGCCATTCCTTCCTTCCTTCCTTACCATATATATTTTACTATCACTGCTGCCTTCTCATTTGACGAGGACCCTTTTTCCTGACCACGTATGGGGCCACCAAGATCCCAATCCATCGTGCTGCTTGTTGTGGAGAACTGCAAGCTGTACAACCCCCCTCATTTTATAATATAACCTAAACTGTGAATTCTTTGCTGTTTGAAAATCCTTTTTCCTTTCTTCTTTTCTTTCCCAAATCGTTTCCTATCTTCTSCACCCTCTCTTCCACCATTCATCTTCCTCTTTCCTATCTTTCTTATCCTACTGGACTTTGTAGTCCAAGGACGATGTGACAGCGCTGTCTCTCCTCAGATATCCTGTTTTCTTCCCTTGGTCTTGTGTCTCTTCCGACTCAAATGCTTCCTCTCTTTTCTTCCCTCCTCCCCAACAGTCCATCTCCATTTCTCTCGCTCCTCTGATCTGAAATCCTCCTTTCAAGCAAGAGGCTCTGCCTCCGTTTTGATCTTCTCCATCTCCAGAACGCCGGGAAAATATCTCCAATCTGCTCATCATCCCGGGGAGCCTCGGAGCACAAAATAAGCTGCTCCGGCAAGTGTTGACGGAGCGCAAAGAGGAGGCTGTGCACGAGGTGCCCCCAGCTTCCACCCCAAAGGGTGCTGAACCACAGCGTGCGCCRCTCACCGGGCAGCAGTAACGCCCTGTCACGATGCCATGGGCTAAGAAACGCTTTAATTTGGTCAGGTCATCCCCAAAACACCCCCTATAACCTACCAAAGGAGCCACAACTAGGTGTTCCCCACGAGCTACAGCGTCCCAAGCACTTGGGCTTTGTAGACGTGTGTCCAGTGCCGCTGCAAGCATCTCCCAAGGTTAATGTTCCTGTGAGCCGYGGGTGGCCGTGGCATTGCTCCAGAAGATAGACATATGCCACAGCTCCCTGAATGATGGCCAAGGTAGCTCATGATTCATGCGTGCCCGGGGGCTTAATGTAGGAAGCGCTTGGCAGGGCTGAAGTGTCAAATGTGGTGAAAAGACCCGTGAGAATCACAGTGGGTCATGGCGTTCCCTGCCTGCGGATGCAATAAGGGCAGCGAAGAGAAAGCCAAACACATGGTCTCAACAAAAACGTTCTGTATTTAGCGATCGCAGGCGCTCGTCTCGTCCCTCTGAACACATCTCACCTTTCACTGAGTGTTGTCCTGTTGCTACAAGTGAAGCTTTGGGGAAAAAAGCACCAATGTCCACGTCCCAAAGCATCCTGTGCGTCAAAAGGGTGATGGGATTTGCCTGTAGCAAACAGGCACCGTTAGGTACCAGTGCTAGGGAGGAAAAGAAAGGTCTTAACCACGGCAAATTGGGGTATTTAGCATTCTCCTTTGGAGAGGCATCTCCTTTCTTGGGATCTTGCCCTTTGCCAAAATGCCTCCTGACACATCCCTGCAGAAACAGCCCCTTGCTTTGCACAGGTCCTCATGCCCGATGGATTCTGCCAGGCTCATATTTTACCAAAGGATGTTTTTCCATATGATCCAGAGCCGCTTTTCCCGAGCCATGCGCCGTCATTCCTGYCCCTGGACAGCAACATCGCCTGCTAGCTGTGGGTCAGGAAAGCAGAGTGGAGTTTTCGGTGTGATTTCCATATTTTTGCACTCAAAAAATACTAAAAAAAAAAATTGTCTATGCTCACATTAAGCTAAGAGAGATAACAGGTCTAACGGTTAGGCTAAGAGTATCAGGAGATCTAGCCCTAATTATGTCGRAAATTACGTGTGTTTCCTTAGGCAAATTCCTTGATTATCTATTGCCACAGCTCTCCAGGGATTAAGGAGACCTGGAGATGTTGAACCAGGAGAAACTGGTGAAGATTCTCGTGTGTGAAACTTGTGGCCAAAGTGGACGGCTAAAGTTTGCAGGGTTTTATTCAATTTTGAATTGTCTCAGTTCAACCCCACTGTGAACATTGTATTTTACGAGCCCCGTGACACTTTCCCTAGACATTGGCTTATGCTTTCTCGAGTCCATCTAAGTTTGTAGCTATCTTTATTGCACAATGAAGATCAATAAGGAGGGCTTTAAARAAAACAGGAGCCGCATTATATGTTTAGATAGAAGGGCAAGGAAATCCTGTGCATCTGCACTGCTTTTAAAGCTACCTGACAATAAGACCTAATCTTGGCATGGAAATTGAGCTGCTCCATAGCTCCGTTGCTCGGGCCGCATACAGTGCGAATCAACACCCCCAATCAACCCGCACCCCACGTTTGCTGGTTGATTTTGGCTCCCGGCTCCACCATCCTGTTGCAAAGAAAGGAGTTATCCAGACAGCAACGTGATTCAAGGGCTAGGAAACCACCGGGGAGAAAAAGGGTATTTTCTGAATCAGTTCCCCATGAAATCGCTGGAACTCGCTTTGTCCTGGGGGATAATAGAATGGATCATTAGGTGCCTTAAAAAGTTCACATTGGATTTCGAAGYCACCCTGCACAATGAAAAATCACTAGTTTAGGCAAATAAATATAAGTCAGTGAATCCTCTTTGCACTGTGAAGACAGGGGCAAAAGGGCTGTAAGAAGAAAGAGATTCCGTTCTTCCCACATAGCGAGGTTGAAATTCCTCCCCTTCCATCTCGAATCCTTCTTTCTCTTCCCTGGTGATTTAATCACACGAGATACCGTAAGTCAAATTGCTTCCTTTTCTCCTCAGGTATGAATTAGCTCTTAATGAGGCTATTGGGCAAAATTTCCAGCTAAAATGAAATGCGTCCTATTAATAGCTTGGGATCTCCTCCGTGTTACCATAAAGGTTAAAAAACGTAGCTTTTATTAGCATTTCAGGAGTGTAATTCTGGCCTCACAGACAGACGCTTTCCCCGCCGCTGAACAGAAATGAAAGAGGAATCAGGCCCGCTGTGTTTAATTTTTCTATTTATTATTTCTATTGCCAGCTTTCAGATAAGAGCAGTGCATGCGCGGGACTGAATGTCAATTTTGTCTGGGGGACCATTTGGGCTGCATCATTTCTTCTATATTTTATGTACATCGGGGGAAGCCGGTGCAAACATTACCTGTGGGGTGAACTTTTCAGCCTAGAAAATCCAGGGATACTTGCAGTGACCTTGGGCTGGATGGAGAAACGTGGTGGCTCTTGTTATGTGACTTGGGTGATGTTTTTTCCATCAGGGTTTCCAGTTCTGCAAACGGCAGTGCCTCTAAGTTGTTTCTTCCCGAGATTCCTGTGTTTCTTCCTGAGATTCCTTTGCTTCTTCCTGGGATTCCTGTGCTTCTTCCCRGGATTCCCATGAGGCAGATGTGGAGCTGACAGGAGCTGAGTCAGTTTGACAGAACCAGCATCTGAGCGGAGCCTCTCCCAGGCTGGCCTGGGATAATGATAATATATATCTCTATTTTACAGCCGAGAAAATAAATGCACAGAATTACATCAACATCTGGGAATACAACCTAACAATTCTGGTACCTCTAGACGGGCTGACTAATATTTACTGCCAAGCTTACCCTTCTCGGGGAGATATTTACAGTGGCTCTTATAAGGCTCAATTATGAAAACTTCTTCCCAGGCAGGACTTCTCATAGGATGATTGAGGATGCCCAAGGAAAAGGTGGGACCTTTGCAGGCTTCTTACATGGTRTTGAATTGGGTTGTGTAGCATCCTACACTCTGTTTTAAATCAGTCGCTGCAGTTTAGGACGGCTCTTTGCAGCTAAAACCCTACCCAAGACACGATGCTGCTCCAGACGCCCAACAGAGTAGAGCAAGCCTAACATTTATGCCCTAAAATTGGTCCTTTTCCACTGCTGGCTGTTTTTCATGAGGCAAAATGGAAATGATTCCTGCACTAGCTCGTGTGACTCGCCTCATAACATCAAACGGGAAGCTGGAGAACAAAACACGAGCTTCACACTAGCTCCAGTCAACACCATTAGCGTGGCTGAGAGCTGGAGCTGGGGCCCAGGCAAACGGAGGTCTTTGCTCAACAACGTCAGCCCAGTAACTAAAATGTGAGTAACTAAATCATACGCCGTGCAAATTGAACCACCAAAGGAAAGCAAAGCGCTGAATTATTTGAATGCTCTTCAAACCCAATTTAAATTTCACCCACTACTGAGACCTCCATTTGCTGGCATCATAACTAATAATGGGAATGCTGCTGAAACGTCAGTTTTAGCAAGAAGCCCATTAGGAGAATGAGGGGGAAAAAAAATAAAAAAAAAAGAGACATCACACAAGAAAACCAGCCGTTTACAACATATAAGCTCCTTGCATAGAAACAGAAAATAGCTGGAAATAAAAGGCAGGCAGTAAACTGTCCTTTCCCCGACACGTTCAGCAATCACATCCATCCAGAGCAGCACACGGGAAGCCCTGAATATAAATATTCTGCAGCAGATGCTGTACGGGCATTAAAGTTCTCTGTTGGGGGGACAAGAGGATTCAAAGGGGAGCAGAAAATCTGGAGGCCTTTAAGATCCTGGTGGGAACCGGCCCAGGTTAATTTGGGGGCGAGAGGCATTTCCATCGRAAAGGGTTTTGTAGCCAGCTGGAAGGAACGGGTGGGCTAATGCGTTCCCGGCCCAGCTGGCGGTGTCTGTGGAGATGCCGGTGTATTGGGGGGGCCGATCTGCTCCCCAAACCCCATGGGGTTTGCRCGAGCCCGGGAGCTGCTTGGGAAGCAGGCGGCACGACGGCTCACTCCAAATCCAATGCACGGAGAGGGAAGAAATCCCTCCATGAGCCTCTGCTGCTGGCTGGGAGGTAAAACRGGTTAACAAAAAGCAAAAGCCACCCCAAATGGGTGGCTCCAGTGGCACCCGAGGGGTTGCTCAAACCCTCCTGCCAAGGGGGAATTGCCCCTTCCTCCGCCTGTGCCCGAGCTCGCTCCRATATTTAGCACAAATCCACACAACAGGTCGCGCAGAGGGCTCGGATCAGTGTTTCCAAGCGGGTGGACATGGATGGAAATGTGTTTTCCTGCTGCCTGGCTCCGCTCTAGTTGCTGCCACCAAGGATCTCCAAGCCCAGGGGGGCATTAGAGCATCCCACTTGCCCGCGTGGCCCCGCCAGCTGCGCGATCCTGGGRTTTTCAAGTGCACATTATCCCATGCTCTCTGCCATCGGCAGCTCTCTAGCCCGTTCCCCCRGCACATTTTGAGCTTTTGGAGGGAAATCTTTGAAATTAACCTTATATCTGATGTGTGGTAAAGAAAAGGAAAGGTTATATGGTAGATGCAGCCTCGCTTCTAGGCAAGCGAGCTGTGAAACTGTGCTAGGTTGGGCTGCTGAGGGACTTGGCAAGTGATCGCTGCCTGTAGGAGCCCCGTGCAGCCTGGAATAACCCCTCCTTGCCCACATTTCCTGCCCAAATCCCTGTATTTCCTCCCAAATCCTCCTCGTTCCGCCGGGAAGTCCAACCCTTTGATGGGAGGTTTCCTCTCAGCAGCTTTGCTAAGGTCTCAACAAACAGGAACGTCCTAAACGTTCACTTTATCAGTGCTCTTAGTGACCTCACGACAGCAACTACCTTGTTTCTGTGGGGTTAATTTTGTGGACAATTCCCTGGATCTTCTTTTATTTACAAATCTTGGCTTTCTCAGCCCATTCCACCAAAACACCSAGGATAACAGACTCCATGGGGCTCCGTTCTCCTCCTACAGGAGGGTAAATCAGGGAATTTCATTAAATCAGGGATCAGGGTAAATCAGGGATGTTCATTGCAGCAAATACTGCCTTGCCCATCCAAAAGCAGGTCCCAACGATCAGGGCCTCAYCGTTTCACCCAGGACTGAAGCAAAAAACAAATGAGCGAGAGCTACACGGCTGATAACTCTTTTAAGCTGTGTTAATACGAGATATCAGTTAACAGGAAGAAAACCCCAGCAATGTGAAGCATTGCACTCCCGCTGGCTGGTCCGTTGCCCCTTGTCTCGCACGTCCCAAAWATATCCCAAGGCAGACATGCCACATTGCACACAATATGCTTATTAGCACAGCCAGGAGCCATTAGGGAGAAGGAGCAGCGCGTTGTTAAAAGGCTGCATGACAAGGAAAAGAAATTCGGGTGCCACTCAAGCAATGCAATTACACTGCGGATGTCACGGGCAGCCTGGGCTTGCGCCCGTTGCTGATAGCTGCGGAAAGGGGGAATTTGGTGCCAGGATCCAGCAACTCGGAGCCTCCCTGAGTACTCCGGAATGCAAATTCCTTGAACTCGGTGATTTATGAGGTCTATGGTTTTGCAACAGAGTCAGCACGAACCTGATTTCTCCGCTTGTAGACTCATCAGGGCAAGGACAGCCTGCAGAGCTGAGGTCGGGGCATCCCGATCCCAGCTGGTGTTACCAAGCAGCGGTACCAAAAAGGCATCGAGACCTTCATCCTCGGGCAGGCTTCGTCACCATCCCCATCCTCCTCAAAAAGCATTTATTCAGTTCCTGTCTCTCATATATTGATCTTTTATACACCAATAAACTCCACAGATTCTTCCAACAGGGATACAACATCTCTCCTTACACAGGGACAAAACATCTCTCCTTGCGTTCTCACTTACTGTGTTTTCATCTGTCCTGATTTTCGGCCACTCTTTCCTCAACTGTTGGGCGATGGTTTTTCCTTCGGCAGCTCATGTATTAGCCTTATAAAGGCTTAATAAAGGAAAAGGGATTGCATTGAAAACATTTGGACGGAGGCGACCTCCTGGGAGCTGGCCAGGGGACAGAGCTTGGCAGTGAGCACTGGAAGAGAGCTGCAGCGTAATTTGRAAATCGGAAGAAAACACATAAGCACAGGAGAAAAATGTGAAAAAGATCTCACCCCAAATTCCACCCTCACGTCCCTGTTTTGGACCAGCCTTCCCAGCGTTAAGAGCTGCTGAGATATTGCTCTGGTGAGAGCTGACATTCTTCAACCTCAGAGATTCAACCTGATTCACTTGTGGTTTCCCAAACTAGGGGAAATCTGCCCTGAGAAGGACTGATAAGAAGGTGAGCTGTCGAGATGAGCRCTCAGAGCATCTCTGCCATCACCCAGACTCACAGCATTTGACCATGAGATTAACTGCCCAACTGAGCCAAAGATCTCACAGTCCCTTCGTAGTGTGAGGTGCAATGACTTGTGTCTCTTTCCTACCACAGATCTCAACAGATTTGCTTTATGCACAAACAACCGTGGCAATTTTTGTTATATTTGAAGCCCTTCTTGGCAATTCCACTAGCAAAAGGARGCAATGTTTGGCCTTGGAGATTGCCATGCAACCAAGTGAACTTTACACGTCTGGAATCCAGACAGCAAAAAAGGAGAGCTGGGATTTATCATTTTTAAGTCAAGCTGATGAAATTCAAAGATTTGCCATTTTTGAAGGCAAATCAATGACCTTACACTTAGCTTTATGTTATAGCCCTGGGAAATGCTGACACTGTTGCGCCGGCCTCCCTGTTGTTGGAACTCGGGGAAGGAAAATCCCACTGTAAAGACATTGACACCAGTCTTGGAATATAAGCCTGGAAAAGACCGTGAGAAGACACCTAATGTGCTGCCCACACCCACGGCAGGAATAGTCACGTCTAAACCTAAACCTAGYTCTAACTAGGGCTACGTAGCAATGACCTAAAGATTGTAGTTTTAAACAGCAGCTTTCTTACCTAAAAGAAGTTGGTATTTGTAATCAGCTGCCAGTTTTGACATGCTTAATATCTTCTATAAAATGTTCAGTGGTTAATCAGACCCACAAGGGCTGATGTCCTGACCCAGCTGGGGAGTGGGCTTTGTCTCTTAATATTTATTAGAATTTCTCTTTTTTCTTACCGTGTGCTTCTCTTCCGCTTTTTGGCAGGATAGGAGGAGTAGYTGGTTAGTTCTGGTGCATCCCTGACGCTGTGGAGAGGTCAATTCCTTGATCTGATCAGAACAAACTTGAATATACAATACCCACTCACCACTGCATGCTGTCTGTAAGCGCTTTTCCAGTTAAGTCTCAGATGGTTCCTTGGAAAGAAACCATCTTTTCAAAGATGGAAAAGAATGGAAAGAAGCCCAATTCCAAT
>NW_020455666.1:17701-95239 GCF_003342845.1 Nothoprocta perdicaria | reverse complement strand
GAAAGAAAGAAAGAAAGAAAGAAAGAAAGAAAGAAAGAAAGAAAGAAAGAAAGAAAGAAAGAAAGAAAGAAAGAAAGAAAGAAAGAAAGAAAGAAGACAGAAGGAAGTACATTGATGGAAGAACGCTGTGAGAAACTGCAGAACTAGAAGCCAGTATAAATTTTGCTACATATGTAAAATAAGCACCTTGGAAATGGGTTGCTTCTAGCTCAGAGATTAGTTAAAACACTTGAATGTCTCTGTCCACTCACCAGACCAACCTGCAAACAACTCAGGGAAAAATTACTGTGTTTCCATAATTTCCAYGGCACTTCTATGTACCCCTTAACTGCAGGTCAGTCTGCAGCAACCTCAGTCTGCAGCAAATAAATTCACATCCAAAAATGCTCTTTGATTTGGTCCCGTTGCTGACATTGCCCACAGAAAATTAAGTAGGGCTCACAGACCAAGTTGGTTGTGGTCTGTGTGGTCAACTTCCTACAAGCAGGGCTTGGACATTTATGATATTTATATGTAAGCTGCAAAGCTCTTGTCTTTCATTAGTATAAAATTCTTCATAAATTCAGTCAATCTTCCAAGATATCACAGCTCTACTGGCTTGTATTCTCTGACTGACAGCTTTAAATCCAGTCCTTGTTGCTGTATTCCTAAAACCAACAGGTTTCSGAGAGCTCTGGAAACTGGCCCAGCAGCTACAACGTGAGACTGAGATGTAAGTAATGTTGGTTCAACACTTTGCTTTACTGCTCATCCTCTTCGTCACGTTTCCTCTCCCTGGAATCCTTTCAGCTGTGCTCTCTTTTATAGGGATCGCTCAAGTGGGCTTTAATGCAGGAGCCCGAATAAAAGCAGCACAGAAGGCAGAGGGCCTGCAGACTCCTCTCGCTCTGCTCAGCGGTGTGAAAGTTTCTTGGAAGCAAGCGGAGGTGCCAAATGGAACTAACTGCCTTTCCCACCGAGAGAACCCGGAGAAGCCAAAGCCGCAGGATCATCCTACCTCATGGGAGGAGGCCTCGAGCGATACCTTGTGCAGGAGATTCTTCAACACTGCTGCTTCTCTCTTAGGAAATTGAAGCAGATGAGGAATGGGGAGGTAGGTGATGAGCCCGGGATGCAGCGGGAGATGAGTTGGAACAGGAGGGTTCCCAGCGCCTGCTCCGTTGCTCAGCCCACGGCTCGTTCTTCTCGTCCCTCTACCACAAAACAGGAAAAAATCCCTAAAACATCCCAGAATAGGGAACAGAAATGGGAAACACAAGCAGAAACATCATCTGGAAGAAATCAAGCAACATCTGCCTGTTCATTGAGAAGGGTCCCAGAAGATGGCACTTCTGAGCGGTTTGGATGGATGCCCAACGGAGCTCAACCTGCCCATACCGTGCTCTGCCTTGCTTATAGCCTCTCCTCCAACCCATCTTCTGTGTTTTTACCTTCACATGAAGTTATTTGGCTTATTTAATGTGCTGTAATCCTTTGATCTACTTCTTCCCCAATAAAACTGTGTGTCTAAATAAAATCTAAACACATTTGGGTGGCAGCAAAGCCTCTGGATAAGGTCGCTCAGCTTTTCCTTCTTCATGACAGTCTTTTCCTTGCTGGCAACTTTGTCAAAACTTCAGCCATTTAGGTGAATTTCCAGGCTGCCTCAGGCGGAATTATTCGGAAGGCTTTATCGAACCGATATGCCTTATTATCCCATGTCTTATAAAATACAAATGCTGCTCACAGCCTCCTGGCTGTGGATTCTTTGTTGTCTAATAGAACGTTTTGCTCACGTCTGAGGCTTTCACGTGGGCACAATCATTTAGGTCTCTCTCTGTCTACTCAATTCTCATTTTTTTTTTTATACTGCTTTTAGGAAATAAATACCTTTCAGATTTTTGCTTTTCAGAAAAAAAAAAATCTTGACAAGGAATGCAAAACTACAACTGAGGAAAAACACCTGTTTTTTTTGTAAATCTGACAAAGGAATTGTACCAGGATTGGGAATCTACAGGCAAAAATGCCTAGTTCTGTGGAAGGAGGAAAAATACAGTGAGATGAAGAAAGGGGTCTCAGAGCAGGCAGGTGGGGAGCAGCAAAGGGGGCCTAGAGAGAGAGGCACTGCAAAGCAGTAGAGTAGAAGGTAGGAGGAGAGAAAGATTTAAAATGGGGCTAAAAAGATGCAAAGAGGGTGGGAGAAAGAGCCTCAGAACCAGCTAAGGGAACATGGAAAACTGTTATGGGGCTGTTATGGGGCAAGCAGATGGCAGGAGATGAGTTGAGCAGAATCAAAAGGTTCAGAGGGAGAGCAAAGACAGGGTGACTACAGACTAAAAGGGAGGGAGACGACATCAAAAAGGGCAAGAGAATTGATGAAATTATATTTGTTGATGCAAGAAATGGGAAAGAAATGGAGAGAAGGAGCTGGGCAAGAGCAAGGGGAGGGACTGCAGCAGAGATCTGAAAATGCACACGTTGCTCCTGCTTCATCTGCTGTCATCCGGGGCTGTGAAATTTCCTGATAGCACGCTGCTGATTATTTCTTTATTCTGCATCCTTTAATGTCARGATCATATGGCACCTAACAGTAGCTCAGCTGATTGAAATCAGTACTACAGATCTGAGAAAGAAAGAAAAATAAAAGCAATGTTAAACTATCGAGGCAAGAATTGCTACTGGCCTCGCCCTGTCGTGGACCTAAATACCAAGGTCTTGGCAATGGGGGAAAAAAATCTCTCTCCTTTAAGAGAGAAATGCATTATAAAAGACTTTAAAGACTGGTAGTGTTGCAATATCAGTGATCAGGAAGGGACGTACCCATCAGATCCCAAAAGGGAGGAAGTTTCTTCTTTGCAGGCAGCACTCGTGTGTCCATAAAACTAGGGATGAAAGTCACGGGGGCGACTCTCAGGCCTGCCAGAAGAGCTGCACGACCTTGGGCAACCCATCAGCTCAACTTGTGCCTCTCTGGAAAAGAATGAGGATGRCATATTTTAGTGCTTGACAGGTTTGTAGATCACCAAGACCTACGCGAGACACCCGAGGGCGGCTTCGCAATAACCAGCTAGTCTCGAGGCGGGAGAGACTCTTTCCATTTGCAGCACCACCCAATGCGGTCAAAAGCGTGGTCAGAAGTCAGCTCCTGTCGCCCATTAATACACACCCTGGCACCTCGCAGTGCTGCATTCAAGAACTAATCTGCCTCCGGTCTCGGCTAATTGGAAAAGGGTTTTTTCCCCCCTCCATGCTATGCGGATTTCCAGAGTTAAATCTTGAGTGATAGACAGTGCTGTCACAGCAGCATTAAGTGTTTAGAGAGTGATTATTCTCGAAAGACTTCCATTTTTCAAACTTCTGCTTTCAGAAAAAAAGAAAAAAACTGTGCAAATAAATGAGAGCACCAAGGGCTAAACAGCACTTTGAGCTTTACAACCATGATCCCCAAAAAGAGGAAGCAATAGCCCAAAGCTCTGCCTATTGCATTGACAATTACYGAGATCTGCAGGTTTCCTCCTATCGCTGGTAGCATTTATGGGCTTGCATCATGTAAAATGCTATTCAGAACAGTCAATGTGCTCCTAAGAGGAATCGCTCCCCAAACGTCAATAGACTTTTCTGTAACCTTTCTATTTAATAAAAAAGAGACAGCTTCAATTAGTGAGGAATATTCCGTCTAAATTAGATTATTTTAAAAGCTCTCGCCATGTTATAAGATATTTTTAGTAAATGAAGAGCTGTCACTTTGGTTACATTCGTAGCCTTTTACTTTTTTATTTTTTAATTTTGATACTTGGTCCCTTTTTCTGCATAAAGCCACACTCTGAATTCCTTGTGCGGTCCGCAGAAACTCTGCAAGTTGAGAGAATGATTAAGAAATACTCCCTATTYATGATCCCTCTGCAGTCAGAGGGCTGAATGCCCAGCCATGTGCAATCCATGTGCATTTGATCCACGGATTGGTACAAGCAGGAGCCRCTCCAGGGCAAGGCAGCAACTGCCCCACCGGGGCAAATCTGCCCCCATGCCCCACTGATGCACGACAGCCCATGCTGAAAGCACGAACTATCAGCCCTGCGGATGCCCAGATGATCATGTCATTAGATTAACCCCCAAAAACTCGCTATCAGCTCACATAAAAGCAGATCATCTCCGCCCGGCAGCACAGCTTTGACATTCCTTCTTCCTCTCCGATTTCCCAGCTTGCCCGTGACAAAAAGCCAGAGGCCACCACAAGGCTTTCTTTGCTCTTATTCCCCAAAGGATCCTTTGACTTACATTTTAGCTAAAAGCTTTTATTATTATTAATATTAATATTATTATTATATAAAGATTTATCAGCGAAACTCTTCAGGGGGAAAGCTTTTGTCATCCGTGAAAGTGCCGCACAAAGAAACCTGGCCTTATCTCCCTAATTACTCCAGTGCCTCCCCAAATCCTATCAAGCTGCTTGTTATTAATCAGTGAGAACAGTGTTGCCTGAATGGCAATATAACACATGCTGCAAAGGGCTCTGTTTACAGAGCCGCAGCATTGGCAGCGAGCAGGGACATGGCCATGGCAGCCAAAACAGGCTTTTGGTAGCCCACCAGCTGGACCAGGGGCCAGCAGAGACGTGAGATCTCGGGCGTCAGCTCTAGGGTGCTGTGGATGCCACCCCCAAACCTACCTTTCCCATGTGGTACCTACAGAAACAGTGTATTTTGTGCAAGTCTTCAGCCCAGAAGCAAATTTGCAGGGATGGATGATGTGGTTGGGACTCCCTCGGGGATGTGGTCGATGTCCCGTGGCCACAAAGAGGGAGGCTCCAAGACTCTCCTGCCCTTCAGCCTGCTCCCTGGTTTCACACTTGCAACCCAGCACCGCGGAGGAACTGAGAAAACCTTATCRCAGAGCTGTTCTGCTGTCATCACCTGGAGTTTCTGTGTGATAATATAGAGATTATATTTAGAAGAAAAGTTATTTTCACAGGTTCCACCAAACCCATGTCTTCTCTGCTGGAGAAAAGTTTGGGAAAAGCTGAGAAATGCAGCAGTAAACGAATAGATCCAAGTTCCAATGTACTAAATGATAATACAGAGTGTGTGCAACCCGCCCCCAYGTCAAAGCTAGAGTCTTGACTTAGCTTTTCAGGCCAAATCCTTGTTTAAGGCAGTGAAAACTTGTTGCCCCAGGAAAAGCTGCTGCCACGAGGACAGAGCACGAAGCAAATCTGCAGCGTTCCTGTAAAAACACAAGATAAATGTCCAGGGAGGACAGAGCTGCACGAGTTGATGGAGAGAGACAGGCAATAGGATTTCACTGGAACCGGGACATGACTGTGAGTTTTGCCAAGTGCAGAAGAGAAAGTCTCGAGCAGATTTGGTTACTTTGGGGGGAAAATAAAGGAAACAGGGCAAGCATCATGTGAACTTTCTCTTGAGACCTTGCGCTCTCTGGCCAGCAGTGATTCAGAGTGAAGGRGCCACCGAACCCATCCCTCTACCTCCTGGGAATGTCAAAACATTTTGCTAACAKTAACCGGTCAAGTTTCACACGCAGGTTGGCAAAAACAGCACGTTATTTCTATTGCTATTTACAGGTCATGAAACAGAGGCCCAGGGAGAAGGAAAAACTTGCCTCGAGTCCGTTAGTGGCAACACTGAGAAGAGAACCCAGGAAACCTTGTGGCGAATCATCTCCTTTCTGCAACATCCCACTTGCTTTCCTCAGTGGGCAATGCCCATTTATAAGTACATCACATCCACTAAATATTATTCAAGCATTAGCACAGTATTTTCACCGCAGTGTTTTTCCTCATTTCTTTATTTCCCTGAATGATCAACATATCCTATAGCTATTTGGATGTTACATACGTCTCTTTTCCCATTCCAAGATCAATGCTTCCGCAGTCTGGAGTTAATACATTGTTTTTGCCTGAAAACATAGAATCAATTCTGACTTCCAACACAAGCTGATTTGAGGCTTTTGTAATGAAAGAACTCCTAGCTAGACATATAGGACTATCCTCCCCTATATTTAAGATACGCTGTAGGACATGCATGTAGGCCTACATTTAATGTAGGCCTATATTTAAGATGCATGTAGGACATGTGGACAGGTCTGGGATTCAGTTTAACATCCTTAAAGCACTCTTAAGTGCAAGAAGGGAGCATGTCTTTGAGTCTAAACTAAAGCTCTAGCACTGAACTTAAACCTAAGTCGACCTTCTGGGCAAGGAGTAACAGTAATATTGAGTCAGCGGCAGAACAAGGCAGGGAGAGATGGGCATGGCTCATAAATTTGCATTGCATTTGAGCATGCCATTAATCTGCTCATAATTAGGACAAAGCACAAGATGAACGCCCATGCAGCCACTAGTGCTGCCCTTATTACCTGCGGATTGATTCTCCTCTCGCTTCTGCTGTTGTTCCTGCGTTGATCTGCTGCTGTTTCTCTGGTTTACTCTGCCGCAGAGGGGAGAGGAATCTGGCCCAGAGCTCTAATATCTGTTCTAATTTAATTCCTGTCTCTGGCTCCACGTGGGAATTCTCATCTAGACACAGCCCCCTCTGGGCCTTGTGCTATTTCCAAATATAGGACCTTTTCCCATCAGTGCCTTTTTGCATGGGAAGCCCACCTAACTCTAGCCCTTTCAGACGACTTGCCCCACGTTTTAGGGTTAGATTCAAGACATTTCTTTCCTTCAGCCGGCAGCCCCTTTTAACTGCATCACATCTTCTGTAGTTCTGTGTGGTTTTCTTGCACATAAATCAATATATAATGAAGCTGTGCACTTTTACACTTGCCAAGGCACTGTGCAGACATTATCTCTTCTGGCCTCCGGGGAGGTAAGTAAAAGAAAGGGTGTTATTAGCCTCTGTATCTAGGTCTTTCCAGCGCATCCAGCCGCAGAGAAGGGACAGGCCATATTTTATAAACAGGCAAAACGAGGCTGGGAGGTGTAAGGAGTGAAGCGCAATAGGAAAAGAAAGAAGAGGACCCAGAGAAATCAGCATGTGGGCACTGCAGCAGAGAGCCCAGAGCCCAGCRTGCTATGAAACTGCAGTAGACTTTGGGTTGCAATTTAGATGCCAAAGCTGGTGGATTTACGCAGACATAAYGCTCATTTTCCAGCTTTATCCCACCTTTGGATATGCCTTTGGAAAGCAGATAGCTCCAAAGTCTGATGGAGATGACTGCCTTTCTTTCTGGCCCATGCTGAAGGTACAATGATATTCAGCCAAGATTTCGCTGCGGTGAATTGTCCAAGGAAATGTGACGGAACAGGCCAAGGAATGGGAATCTCGGAGGCTCTGGATCTCGGCTCCAAGCTCAGTCAAGCACTGGATTATCTCAAGTATTGTCTGCTTCACAAATGAACAGATTCATGTTTAATACATGTACCRGCTTAAAACCAAGCAGGTGAAAGGACAAACGTGGGAAATTAGCTATTGCTCTGTTCTAACAAAATAAAATGCCACAGATGACATGTCAGAACAGCACCTTTTGATAAGCAAACACCTAGGAAAGTCTAAGGAACAGCCTATGGGGGAGGAAGGAAATGTCCTGGTGGAACCTAGAGGGGGGCATATGTTAGAAGRCCCCCTCCATGCCAAACCCTAGAGGATCTGGGCTTGTTAAAACCTGAAGCTCACACAGGAGGAGCTCAAAGTGGTTAATTCTGGAGCACCAAGCTCAGACTCTGCTGCGTTGGTGGAGATGGGAGGCCAATCACAGCAGCAGACAAATCCTTTTAATAGATAGCGTATCACTCCAGTAATCCCAGACAAATCTCAGGGAAGATTTTGACTTTTGCAGGAATATTTGAATCACTGTGAAAACGATTCCAGCGAAGCAATGTCAAGACATCATCCTCATTTTACGGAGAGGGAAACAAGCACGGAGGGCTGATTTGCTCAGCCCATCAAGCAGAGCAGGAGCAGACACAGAGCTACCAGCCATCCTTCCGTGTTGGTCTGGTCCTGAGGAAATTGCCATACCCCTTAACTGCATTTTTATTTCCTTTTAGAGAGCACATAGGAAGATATGGAAATTTAGTAGCAATTTTTGAAAGTGCTTTTGGGGAAAAGAATATTTTAGCCACTCGTTAAGTAACTAAATTAATGCACACAGAAAGGCACTCTCTTATGAATATAAAATATGGCATATACTCCACCTTTTAGACCGTCTAATATTTTCGCTGAATGTCTGAATCGAATCAAGCCCCTCAGCTCAGTATTTTTTACTATTTTTTTACTTCGTTTTCAGCTGGGGAGACACCTCAGAGGTTGTCTTCAGGGCACAACTCCACTGATGTCACCTGCAATAACACTTGACCTGGTCTTCTATGGACTTCTGCCAACCTCCCTCCTGATGCTCTCTAAATACTGATCCTTACCGGTCTCACATCCAAGGGAAAACTCGAATCAATCCCACTGCATTTTTCAAGATACGTATTTAGCACCCGCTCTGAGCAATAATTTCAGAGATTTTATCTCATCGTCTTAAATCTGTCTCAGCCTTAATCCAACGATTCAACAATATCCATTGATTATTTGCTTATAGAGAGTCACTTCCCACCCATCCAAGTAGGCAGGCATCATTCTATACATTTAGTTACAAAATCAATTTAACAAATATTTCCAGGAKTAGTGCATARWTCCCCCCMAAAATTAAACACAACRTCAGGCATYGTGACAAGACACTGTCAAAGCAAGAGATATTTATTAGTCAAGCTAAAATAGCTGGAACTGAGTTGATCCTTCTCCTTTCCTTGAGTCCTGGAGAGGGGCACACAAAACATGTGTTTCCCAAAGCTTTCCCAGTACTTTCCAGGTACTTACCTGTTGTCTGGACACGGGGAACAGCTAATAATTCAAGRTATTTAAAGCTGCATACCAGAAGAAAATAGAAAACTGCTTTACCAGGTGAAGCCCATGGGAGAGCCGGAGGAGGCAAACAAGGTACAATTATATTCCCTGGAATTTGGCCAGAACACGAGATCAAATATTTYCAACCATCATGTTAAAGCCTTAAGCGGCCGGCGAGACTTTAGCCCTGTGTGAAAAGCCGGAGTGTTTCCTGCGTGGAATCACATGTGGTCGGGTCACGGTGCCTTGCGAGAGGCTTAAGAGTCTCTGTTACACCTAAGAGCAACGCACACCTATGGATATCGGGATCCAGGGTGTCGGGAGAAGCTACTTACCACAAATTTGCATAAATATGCATCCATTTGCATAAACCCATGTAAACAGCCGGTTGGTTCCTCCCYGGCACCCACTCCATGCAGTTACAGCTCCCGAGGAGTGGGCAGTGGCTCCTTCTTCCCAAGTCCTCATGCTGACAGCAGGGATGGAGCCCCCAGCATCCTCATCCTCCCTTTCCAATATCCCACGCGCTGTCGGGATCCATTTGCCACCCTCACCCTGCCGCAGCGCCCGCTCCCTACCAAAGGCAGTGGGATCCGGGAAAGCTGGGCCTTGGGATGCAGCTTGGGGATCCAGCGCGGGTGCTGCCGGGGCCTTGGGATCCAGGATGGGTGCAGGCTGCAGGATAGGAGCCTCCGGAGCCTTGGGAATGCACACAGGTGCTGTGAGGACCTTGTGATTCCRGCCCAGGGATCCGGGACTGAAGCTTCCAGGACCTTGGGATGCAGGGCAGGTCCTCCAGGGCTTTGGGATCCAGGACAGCACCTTGGAACCCAGCTTTGGGATCCAGGCTGGGTGCTGCCAGGGCCTTGGAAACCCAGACGGGTGCTGCTAGGACCTTGGGATCCAGGAGGAGTGTTGCCAGGCCCTTGGAAACTGAGACTGGTCCTGCTAGGACCTTGTGACCCAGGCTGGTACTGCCAGGACCTTGGAAACCCAGACAGGTCCCGCTATGACCTTGGAATCCAGGGCAGGTGCTACCAGTCCTTGGGGTGCCGGATGGGTGCTGACAGGGTGCAGGATTCTGCCTAGGTCCCTCCATGTCCTTAGGAACACAGATGGGTGCTGCAAGGACCTTGGGATCCATGTTGGATCCTTCCGGGACCTTGGATTCCAAGGCAGGCGCCCCTGGGGCTGTGGGATCCGGGCAGGTGCTGCGAGGACCTTGGGATCCATGTTGGATCCTTCCGGGACCTTGGATTCCAAGGCAGGCCCCCCTAGGGCTGTGGGATCCGGGCCAGGTGCTGCGAGGACCTTGGGATCCATGTTGGATCCTTCCAGGACCTTGGATTCCAAGTCAGACCCCCCTAGGGCTGTGGGATCTGGGCCAGGTGCTGTGAGGACCTCGGGATGCAGCTTGGGGATCCCATCCGGGCCCCTCCAGGTCCATGGCCCCTTCACAGGACACTCCAAGGGCTRCACCAGGATCCCGCCCCGGACAGAAGAGCCCAGCCCCGTGGATCCTCCATCCCCACCATGGACCAGGCCGGGGGACCTCAAGGCCACCTTGTCCACCCTCCATGAAGGACAAAACCCCATGGGAACCTCCACACGAGGAACTTGTCCCCTCACGGGGGCCGCCGCGAGCAAGGTAGGTCACGAGGCCCCAACAAGGCCCCGAAACACTCGTGGCCTTAAGGGATTTGCCTTAAACGTATTCCCAAACGGATTCCCAAAGGCCAGTGGCGGGGAGCAGGGTGCCTTTAAAAGGCCCCGCCGAGTRATTTTAAATATAGTTTCAGCGCTTGCTTGTGAACGTCTCGCGCAGCCCTGCGAACGGTTTCTCTCCGTACTGATTTTGGCCTTTTTTTCTCCCTTTTTCCTCCCATTCACTGAGCAGCGATTATTTGCCATGCTTTTAAATGCGGCTGAAATTAGCTTGGTTATTTTTGTTTAACAACAACAACCTCGCTGCATGGCGTGCTTTTATCCTGGGGAAAAAAATATATATAAAAATAGGAGCTTTGTTTGTTCCCTGCCTTTGGAATGATGTCAGCAAAGCTCCGGGCAGAGCCGCTGCTGATGCCGAATTGCTTTGGGACCGGCCAAGGCGATCACGGATCTTCGGGAGGTGCTGCAGGCCCGAGGTTGTGTCCAAAACCACATTTTTTCACCCCAAAACGGTAGCACGAAGCAGTTTGCTACGTGTTGAGGGGGTCCCCGGGATTGTGTGTTGTTCCTGCGCTYGGGAAGCTGCCGGGCAGCTCCCGCTTTGCGTGTGTCTGGATRCAGCTCTTGAATGAAATGTTGGAGATTGTGTAAATGGGCCCGTCCTTTCCGATCGCTCAGTCCCGCAGCTTAGGCTTGGTTTTGTCACGTTGCATCAGAGAGGGGAACCAGGCAGCATTTTCCTTTGTTTTTTTCCTCCTGCATCCCTCCTGCATCCAGTACCTTATCCATCCGTCGCCCTGCTCCTGTTAACACCAGCGAGACGGACCCTGCGACACGAAGGCCGGAGCTGAGGACTGTGAAGAMGGAAGAAAATGCCCCTTAATTCCCRCTGGCAGCAGTTCAGAGYGTCCTGCCAGGTGCTAAGGTGTAACTGCGGAGCGGTGACCAGCCCTCATGCAGGAATTCCTGGTTTTTGGCACACTAGGAATGGGTGGAACGGTGACTCCCCAACCCTGCAGCCTCATGAGCCGAAGGGTTAATTTTCATTCCTGCTGCGGTTTCGCCGCTCTCCGCTTTGATGGAATCCGCATTCAGATTCACTAGCAGTGAAGAAGAGGGCAGGTTTTTCCCTTCCAGGCTTTCATTATGTTGCAGTTTTCATGATTTTCCRGGGCTGCTGGGTTCATGAAAATTAATGCAATTCTGCCAGACTGTTTCCTTCGCTTCTGATGTGCCCTGATGCATTATGAAACCATTCAAGGGACTGAAATTTCCTTTCCACTCAGTTCAAACCAACAGGACTTGATTCATCCTGTTTCCGGAGACTTCATTCTCACTCTGGAATTGTGTTAAGTAGCCCAGCTGAATAAATGGGAAGATCCCTCCATGCTTGGGACCTTTCCCTCCAAAGATTCTTGCAGGCTGGTTGCATCAGTTCAGTGTTAGGGAGTGTTATATCTACTCAACAGGCAGATTTTGCAAAACATCTCCRCGTTGTAAAATTTCCAAAACATTTGTTGTCCTTTCTCCTCCTTTTCATCTATGGGCAATGAGAAGGAAACAGATTGTAGACAGGAAATATTTAGCAGGTTGGGATTTTCAAAGGCAGCAAGAGAACGATGCGACTGGGGTGACGATAACCKAGCGCTGCCTTCTCTCGTGTGTGTTTTGCAGTCCTCTGGTGATGGCATCTGAGCTGATGGTAAACTCAATTTTAGCTAGGGGAATATCCACTGCCACCTTGGCTTTAGTATAGTGCTTTATTGATCGCTGTAAAGTAGTTCTATATTTCAGAGAAAATCTTCCGTCAGCGGCTTTTAGTTTGGATTTCTTGTTTATGCTGTGCGTGCRTCTCGAGACGGAAAAGGCAGAGCATGAAAAAGAGGAAAGCTGATTTGGAATGTAAAAGAACGGGGGAAATCTGAGCTGATCTTAATCGTGAGCACTAAAGGGGAATAAGGATTTTGCAAGAGTTGTTGAGAAAACACCTCTGAGGAGATGTTCATGCTGAACGTAAGGGTGGTYGGGAGCTATAAGCTGCTCTTGGAGAGAGACTGAATGTATATATTGACGTGCCATGAGGGCAATCCTGGAGTATGATAATAAGTTATTTTTCCTGTCTGCCTTGTGAGTGTATAGGTTCCATCTAGGCTCCTTTCCTTGCGTTTTCACAGTGCTACTCAGCTGCATCCAAGCACYCCCGATAGCCGGAGAGCAGTAAAAACGAGGCAGGCGTTTCAGCGACCGCTCCTCTCCTTCATCAGTGGCAAAGATGCTGCGTGGGATGAGGCCGTGCTGGGCTCCCCGGCCTCCACCGCCCCTGCTACGCGCCCGGCCTCGCTGCAATCACGTTCCTGATTGCTCCGCAGCCTGCGGAGGAGCCGAGAGCATCCCAGCCCCATCGTTCACATGGCAACATCGGGTGGCAAAGGACTTGCTCCCGGGAGCTCTCTCCTGCCTCCCTTCTCGGCATAACTGCGTTTATCAGGTGGGTTTGTGCCCTGCAAAAGCGGCCAAGGAGCAGCTCAGCTCCCTGCCTTTCCSGCTCTCAAAACCTTTGCAGAAAGGAGATACAATCTAGTGAGCACCTCCTCTTATGCACACAGAGGGATAGATAAAACCTATAGATAATTAAACTGCGCAAGGAACTTCTTTAGGCTCCCACGTCATTCCTCAGTGGTTTAACAGCCCCGGAGCACACTTGGGATTTTTTAGGAACACAACTGAGCCGATCTCCCATCTTTTTAGGTATTTCTAAGGGAGTCTGAGGCGAGCGCCTCCTATTCCAGTGATTATATGTCTGCTCTGCACTGCGATCCCCTTCTTCATTCCGCGGGGACACCTCATACTGTTTAGCAGTGGGTGAATAGCAGGGTGCTCGTGACACGCTGACATCCACTTACATCTTGCAGCTGAGAATCCTGGTTCCAAAGAGAAAATTGCTGTAATTTCAGGTATAAATGCATGAAAATTCTTGGTGCCAATACTGTCTTTATAATGATGACTGATGCTTTTTCTGAAGGGGTAGGGTAAGAAAAAAAAACAATGTGTAAGCAGTTAGAGGCCTTATTTGCTGGTTGGGTAAGTGCCCATTGGGTAAAGTGTAGATAAAGCAGCAGCCCTATGCAGAAATCTGAGGGTCTGGGTCTAGCAGGCAGAGCACGGATGGCTGGTAGAGCTGGACTAGGWATGGGAGGTCTCCTCAGCCTGTCCCCTGCCATGGGGCACAGGGCCTGGGTTCTGGTGGTGGCAGTGACATCCCTTTGGTGCCCCATCAGCTGCACTGTCTGCTGGGGACATCATCCACCACGCAAGTACCACCTCCTGCACTGGCCTTTTTGTTTAGACACAACAACGTCACCTTGGCATCCTGGCTCGTTAGCACAACATTGTGGTGGCAAAGCCTGAATTTGGGTTTAAAAAAAAAATGCCCTTCCTTGCCCTTTCCCTCCCTTCTTCTCATTTCTTCACGTGCCTTTCTGCCCGCTTCATGTTTTTGATTTTCTCTATGGCTTGAAAGAAGCAATAGGGAAGCGTCAAAGAAATGGGATAAGGACTTACTCATTTCCAAACTTCCTTTTTTTTCCCCTTTCTTTCTTGTTGCTGCTAATTGGATTGCTCATAGCCAGTGGGCTTTTGATCTGCTTAGCTGCCCCCGTGGCAGGGGAAGGGAGAGGAAAGGAGAGTGTTTGGAGTGTTATAAATCACGCAGAGATGCAGAATGCTTTATAATGATCAATAAAACAAACAATTATCCTGTCATTACCCAGTGCACTGCCATGATGGCTTCAAGCACTGGCAAGGAGGATATAAATAACAGTCACATACATAAGAAGGGAAAAAATGGAAGCCTCATGAGTGCCTGCAAAACAGCCAGCGAATCGACAGAAGCTGCTGCAGTTACTCAATATTATTTTTACTTACGTTCTAGCAGCACCTTTAGGTCTCAGCTGAGATCAGGGCTCCCAGTAGGTTCATCACGGAGACGGTCCCTGCTTGGGGTGCTTCAATGGAAGCAGGTTCAGTGGCCAGTATCCATCCCAGGACTATTTTTCCTTCCTGATGGAGGCACTGAGGATTTAGGACTACTGATTCTGATGACTCTGCACAGGCCCAGGTGAGATTTTCCTCTCTTTGGGCTCTGGAAAGAGAATCCATGGATGTCTGCCAATCTCGGAGCATTCTTCGACTGCTGGCAATACTGCTTCTGGTTGCAGATAGAGCAGATTTAATTTGCTATTTTACACGTGCTGCCAGAACCAAGACAGCCAAGCAGAGATGCAGAGAGCTCTTATGGTGGGAGCATCGCTGCAAACATGGGAATTGCCGTGGCAAGTGATGGCCCTGGGCCAAGAAGACCTTCCCCAATTCCAGGTGTTCTCCTGCTCGTGCAGTCCTTGGAGGAGACCTTGTGATCTTGCATAGCCTCTTCCCCTGACCTGTGTCCCTCCAATGGATTAAATTAAGGAATCCCAGCGGGATGAAGTGCTTCATTGAGGTGTTAATGAGGCTTCTGATGGAATTAAAGCCAATAGCCACAGCACTGGTCCCTACATCTTTACAGCCACTATATTGTCCCATCCTGCTGCACTGGGATGGATTCCACCTCTACAAATCCATTGCTGGTGGCCCTGGATCCAACTAACGTGCACCTACCACATCGACAAGCAAACCAGATGCATCCCTGTATCAAAAGTTCCCCCAAATGGACATTTCTTGTGGCAAAATAGGTGCTTTTGTGCCAAAAGCAGCCTGCATATACCCCRAATATTCCCCAGGTTTCCTTGGAAATCAGCCAGCCCAGCAGTGGGTCTGAGAGACCAGCAGGGAAAAAGTTAATGCAATTGAATACAGAGAAGAAAAAGCATTCAACTTTTCAGTGGTATTTTTCTGTTTCTTTTTTTTTTTTTTAAATGCAAGCGCTTAAAACGATATATTTATAACAGCTGGAGGAGTTTTATAGCGCCGTAAAATGCAGAGTTTTACAGACTTATAACCTGTTGTGTAAGGGGTGTGGGGGGATGTTGCTATGAAACAAAAATAATGATGTCACATTATTAGTGCTTTTGCCTTCGGTGTACCTGGTTGCTGGAAAATTACAGTGTTGGCATTAGACATTACAAGGATAAACACCCCAAATTTGGAAGTAGAACTACATGGGTAACCTGTTAAAAGATTAAACCTGCTTAGAGGGGCCCTTTCTGTGTTCTTGCATCTCCCGTGGTGGAGGAATAGAAGTGACCTGAGGCCACCTCAGTCCTGGGCGCCTCTGGGTGGGCCTGGGACGTGTTTCAAGCACCGGTGACTTGGTCTTCGTGCATCCCATGTAAGGAAGTYGGTCCAAACCTTGGATGCAGGAACTCAACGTGCATACGGGGCTCCTTCTTTCTCCATGCTGAGCCATGAGCACGGCTTCCTGGAGCTCTGTTATCCGTTCCTGGCCAAGGAGAGGAGTCGGGAAGAGGATGGATAGAGGCAGAAGGGAGACAGGGACACTTGGGAGAAGCCCCACACCGGAGCCGAGATTAACCCCAGGCAGGGTTAATCTCGTGCCTCCTTGGGCAATCACTTGTGATCCTGGGATTGCCGGGATCCTGGGATTCCTGGGAGAGCCTGGCAGGGTTTGCTCAGTGCACGTGGCCCTCCCAGCCCCCAGCTAGGCTCTGTGTAATGGTCATCAGAGAGATTCTGCCTCTCTCGTGCAGCTGATCTGCTCATCGGGGTGATGTTTGGCSGCTGGTGTGGTGTCATCGACCGTAAGTGGAAGCCTCAGCCCCCACGAGCTTATCCTTTAAATAGAAAGCAAGGGCAAAGGAAGGATTATTCATCCTCTGCTCGCAGCTGAGGCGCTGGGGCAGGCAGAAACTAAATGTCTTGTGTAAGATCTTGCAGGGAATCTGTGAATGAGCTGAGAACTGACCTCGGACCTCCCTTGGCCCAGCCTCCTTTTATCTTGCCTTTATTTGCCACTTCCAGTCTCTTCTTTTGCTTTCTTGCTGTAACTGCTTAGTTCCAGGTTCAAAGCTGGCAGTGATTGAGGTCCTTGTTGCATTTTAAGTTATGCTTTTGGGAAAGCAGCCAGCGAGGGAGGTGTCTTAACAGCATCTCTTCCTTGGCCATAAAGGCAATGCTGACACCCCCGTCCTCTGTCCTCTGGCAGGGGTTTAACTGCTGCCTATTGAAATACATGGAAATCTATTTATTGGCTTCATTAGATGCATGATGGCCTCGGATATTTAACCTATAACCCATCGGCGTAGGATATTGTATATGGGCATTGCATTGTTTGATCTCCTCACTATTTTGCTCTTTGACAGTTTCGCTGTCCTCCTTTCACAGCGGGAGAGCTGAGGCACGGAGAGACTAAACAGCTTGTCCCAAATTATGGAAAAGGTCAGTGGGAGAGACGAGCTTTGGCTCCAGGCTCAGCCCTGAAGCAGCCGTCATGCTCCTGAGCCTGCACATCTGCCTCTTGCACTAGTTGCACTTCAGCAGGGAAACTTTATATAAAGTCATATAAAAACAGAGGGAGGGAAAACCTGCAGCTTTGGCCACCTGGCTGTGTTCTCTGGGAGCTTTCTATCCTCCCAGAGAGGTTTATATAAGGGTAGAAGAACCCGTATTTCTGGCACTTGCTTGTTGCAGGATTCACCAGTATTGACAATTCAACCCAAGCACATGAGTTTTATGCAGAAAGGAGGCCCTGGTTTGAGGCTGGACCGGCCTCCATGCAGGCCTGACRGCCCCCCCGCCTGCACGCTCTGTAATTTGACATTTCCTTTGGCTCCTGAAGCTTGTGTGGTTTTTAGGAGCCATACGTGTTGGGTGATACACGCCTGTGATCCGCTTGACACATTACTGCACAATTTTGCCTTTTGTGCAGTGTGGGTGGGACTTGTCACATACGTTATGGGGTAATTTCCCCATGACGCTGCTTTTGACAGCTTGGGAAGAGCTGCCTRGAGCTGGGAAGGGCTTCAAGGTGACACAGGTCCAAGAGAAGTCCCTGTGCGTGGCTCTTTGGGAGCAAGAAAGAAAAAAGAAGCTCAGGGTCTGTCCTTGAAAACACAGTAGAAAACTTCTTTCCAACCATTTCTTTTTCCCTGGACCAGGTGCAATGTGCTGAGAGCTGCTGTACAACAGGAATCCCAGGGAAGCAGAGGCACGGGGGCCAGCACAGGCGTCCAGGTTGTAGCTACACCCTTTATCTGCCTGGAGATGGTTTTTGCTTCTAGGTGATGAGGCCCTTGAGCAGTTACCCTTGTGCCCCCCTCGCTGGTGATGGAGCTGGTGCTCCTTGTAGGGCCCCTGTCTCCTCATGCTGTAAACCCCAGGTGACCTTGAGGTGTGGGCAGGAACGTTGCAAGACAGCAGGGAAATTATTAAAAAAAAAAAAAGTGACAGTGGAATTGGGGGTAATAATGTAGGATTAGGAACATGCCTAAGTGATTCAGTGTTGAATAGAACCCGATCCAGCTCTGTTAGGGTAATCTGTTAGTGAAAGGATGCCTCACAACTGAGAAGGAAAACAGCTGCAATCATTTTTAAAGCAGGGCACACTTGGGCGGGCTGTAAATATTTGTATTGGTCTACCTAGAGTCCTGCTTCTGTTTCGGTCCTGTGGCTCTTTGCTGCCTCTTCCTAGTGCTGTTCCTGTCTCTTGCTGCTGTGTCCTGCCAGCTCCGCTGCAGAGCAAGGTGCCCGGCGGCTGTAGCAGGTAAAGCTGTTTTCTTGGTGCACGTTGCTGCTAAAAGGATCTGAAGGAGCCTTGTGCTCTGAAAACGAAGGAATTGCTGTTGTGGCTGCTGCTCTTTGGCTTTGGAGCTTCCTGAGGATCACTGCTAACCAGCAGCTTGGCAGCCAGTGGAGAGAAAAAGCTCTCAGATGCTCTTCTAAAGGGAGAAGAACTGGAGGCTCTTGGCCATCAGCAAGCAAGGAAGCAGCCTGCCTTGACTTGTGCTCCGGAGGTGTCCGCAGGGATTACTGGATGCTCCAAACACATGGAGTGAAAGTGGCAAAAGGAAGTTGTGCATTTGAACCCACGAGCTCTGCTTTCTTCATGTGACTTTCTTTCAGGTCCCTGGCTCTGGGTGGGAATGCCTCCGAGCAGCACCTAATTAGTGGTACTTCATCTTCTACATTCCCCACCATCTTCTGGGGTGAAGAGTTCTCCAAAGGGGGAACACAAGCAAGGAAACAAAGCTGTTCGATGAAGGAGTATTGCTTAACCCCACAGGGATAAATTCTTTTTTTGAGGGGTTGGCCAGGGCAGTCAGAAGYTGCTCCCCAACTCAGAGCAGACCCAGCCCAGGGAGGTTCTGCTTTGGCCACCAGCCTCTTTTGGACACCTCGTGAGTCTACGTGGAGAGAAGTGAAGACGTGAACCTCCTTGTATTCATTCTGACTCATTCAGAGAAGGCTGGAAAAAAAAAAAGGAAGCAAACCCACAGCTTGGGAGAAGAGAACCTCCCATTCCCGCTGGGATTTGTGTTACTCCGTTAGGGGAGCACTGGGTTAAGTCTGTGGGCAATGAACTCGGTGCTGGTCCAGGCAGCTGGACCACATGGCCTTGGTTGTGCCAGCAGATCTCACCATGCCTTATTCAGACACAAAAATGKATTATACTGCCCAGCGGGTATGGAGGAGCCCTTCCTGGCTCCATTAATGCTTCTGATGCAGCAAGAGGAGTGGAACTGAGGGGTTAAGTGCAACCCTCCATGAACACCCATGTTGCACCGAAGCAAATGGAGGATGCAGAGTCAGAGCTTCAGGGACCACATTTTGGCAGGTTATAACCTCATGTGGGGCTGCTTCTTGCCTGGTGGTTCCTATCCCTGAACCTGTGTCACGAGATGAAATGGTCCTGTGTGATGCACAGCTGGAAACACCTTTTCCCTCCCAGGTTTCTTCTGCTGCCTGCCCCATCCTGCAGCATCATGCGCTGCACTGTGTAGTAAATCTCCTCCTCCATCTGACAGACAGATACAAAACAGAAAGTGATTTATTATTCCGTCCTGTTATGCCTGTTTTCATAGAAACTAATTATTCTGCATTGTTGTATTAGATACTTTAAGAAAGATTACATTTTCTTACTTTTGGCTGATAAAAAAAAAATTAAATCCATCAGTTTTCCTAAACACATTAGAGTAAAGGCAGAATTTCTGGTCCTAATTATTAATCAGTCGGATTTGAGGACACAGAGTATTTGACTTAAGCTCAATATATGCACGAACAATGTCCCAATATCACATTTTGTATTGAAACAATTTTTTCACTTTATTAAAGTCTGGCGGAGAGGAGCCCAGGCKGCGGCTCGCGCTCAAGGTCGCCAGAGCTTAGCGCAGCCTCAGCGGTGTAACAAAGCTTAAACGTTATCTTCAGCTTTACAGGCACTGGAGGCATCTTCTTCCCTCCCCTCCGAGCCCCTCGTGGTGCCGTCGTGGTGCAGGGATGAGATAAGGGAGCTGGAGCTCTCCGCCGTGCCTGGAGCCGAGGTGGGAATTCCGCGGGAGAGACCGAGGAGCTGGGGCAGAGCTAAGGTGGGGCTTGGGAATCTTAATGGAGAATTTCCTGGTGATTGTTTTTGCGSTTAGCTCTGCCCTGGGTTACACTGGAGCACCCAACTGTGCTGAAGACCAGGGGAGCACAGGTCTAAATATTGCCCTGAAGCTGATCTGCTGGGTTGGCTCAGGATGGGTCACATGCTGCAGCCATGGGACCTCCTCCTGACGGAGCACAGGACAGGGGACAGCTCTGCTCCCCGAGCAGCGTGACCGTCCCCATTGGCTTCTCTCCATGGGATGGGCCTTTCATTAAACGAGCAAGTCAGCAAGTCAGAAACGTGCTGTGAAACCACTGGGCTCGCTTTGTTGCGCCCCTCAACCCGAGCAAAGTAAGGTCGTGCCTCCCATGCTCAGGTGATCCTACCTGGAGCAGCTCCCTCCGCTCGGCTCTCAGTGGGCTGAACCCCGCTGTGTTTTGCTCCTCCTGTGGTTGCTCCTCCACTCTTGCCATTGAGTTCCYATCACCTGCATTTCCAGCGGAGCATCGCTGCGTGTCTCTGCGACAGCTCTGTGACCCACCAAGCAGCTGCAGGTGCCCAGTGAGGTCTCACCATGGGAAGCAGGATAAGGACTCCACTTTGGGGTGCCAAACACCCCCGTGTAGGGCCCTTATTTGGGGAACTCTGCTGAAAATGCCCCTTTTGAGGGGCATTTTGAGGGGCATCCAGCTCACCCGCTCGGTGCTTCTGGACCTCCCATCCTTCAGCATTCAGGGCTCTGATTAGGTTTGTAAATAGAAGGAGCTGCAGGGGAGAGAGGGGATGGTATCTCTTCTTCRCCTTCCTTTCCGCAGGCTCCTGGTTTTGACTAATTGTTCTTTTAAAAAGAATAAATCAGCTTTGGGACCATGCGAACTGGAAACCAAGGTCTCAACGCAGGGAAGTTGTGTGTGTGGCTCCTTTCCCCTTTGAAAATCTTTTTCTTCATGGTGGTTCTCTGGGGCAGGGGTGATTTTATCTGAAGAAATCAGTCCTAATCCTTAAGTTAATAACCACCTGGTCTCGTTAGGCTCTGCGAAGTCCTTTGTGAGTTGGGAAGTCTTCCTGCACCTTGCTCAAAGCAGAAAGGGGAGCCACTAGCCCCACTGCAGCACTGCAAGGTTGGATGAAGGCTCCTCGAGGRCCTGTTATATCAAACGTGACTTTCTGCCATATTTACAGTGTGTCAGCACTCCTTGAGCTGGTCCCACTCTCCATCTGGAGTCTGTCCCATAGGACTAAGCCTTTGGTGACAGTTGTGCTGAGCGGCAGCAAGGACGTGGGCACTGCTCAGTGCTGGCAGCACTGGTTACCTGCATCTCCCCATGCCTCCCGTGCAAGTTCTGCTGTTCTCCTGCACAAGGACAGGGTTGAGGAGGTCAGATGCTCTGCCTGGTGTGCGGGCAGAGCTGACATAAATATAATTTGTTCCCTTTTTCCCTTATTCCATGGGAGGCAGCCTAATCTTTGCAGTTTAMAAAAAGAAAAATGCAATTGAGTCTTCACCTGACCGCAACACGGCATGTCCAAGAGATAGTGTTTCCCACTTTGTCAGCTCTGTTGTAAAACGCTTATCAATGGGATGTTTGTGCTGCACTTAGATTACGGTGCCCTAATGGATGGCAGGGGGACTAGGAGACCTGAATTTTAACTCCACCTCCGCTCCCRCTCTGCCACGTGGCCTTGTGAGGATCCTTGTGGGGCTGTTTCCCTTCCRTTCTCCAGCTTTTAGGTCCATGGGGTTTCCTGGAGAAAGGCCCTGGCTTCTCGGGGGTGCAGAGTCCTGCATGGTGGGACTATCTGGGTACCTGCTGCTGCTTTGCTAGAGCCCGCTTTGATATCTGGGCTTGCCTGGGGGTCTGATGTGCCCAGGGCAGGTCCAAAAAGAAGCTACACCCTTGAGTCTGCATGTGAAGAACTGGAGGGAGGGCGCAGAGGTGAATTCAAAGCTGGAGAGGGAGTCTTTCCTCCACGAGCTTTATCCCTGTTTTCCCTGAAGAAGGTAGAAGAGCTGTCAGAAGCGTCCAGGAATTGTTTCTGCAGCACTCATCTCTCCGCCTGTCCCTTTCTTTTCACCTATAGGTTCCTGCCTACTATGTATGGACTCATCGCTCTCGGGCTTTGCGTTGCCACTTGRGACCTTCAAGAGAAGTGTGGGCTGGTAGCAGGCACTACTTGGGGTGCTCCTGAGGACAAAAACCCACCAATGTCCACAAAGAAAGCAAGGTAGGAGGCAGATCTTGCCAACTTGCAGCTCTTCCCGAGCTCCCTGTCCTTCTGGCTTGTGAATATTGGCCTGGGGAGAGTTCTGAGCAACCCAAACCCAATGCAGGCAGGTTGGTGCCACCCAGTGCCCCCTCACARGCCACCTCGAAGCTGAAGAACAGGCAGAAGGACGAAATCACCACCCAGTTAGCACCAGTCCAGGGCATCTTTACAATATATTTGTGTTCTTTACAATATATCTGTGTTCTCTTCCATAACAACCTCCCCAGGTCTTGCTGATCCCGAGGAAAAAAAAAAAAAAGAGCTAGCTCTAAAAACAAAAACAAAAAATAACACCCGGCAGACATCACAGGACTGGGATCAAGAGATAACGACGGAGAATTCCGCTCCTGCATGCAGGTTAATTAAATGACACAGATAACCTTGCGCCTGCCCAGGGAAAGTGTGTTTTCTTTCAGAAATCATATCAATCATTTAATTATCCCGCTTCTCACGCAGCCATTATCTAGAGCTAAAGGCTGCCTGACTATTTCTTCATTTATTTATTTTTTTAATTCCCCYCTTTTTTTTTWATTTAACATCTGAGTTATCACCCAGTCAAAGATTCTCCTATAGCTCTATATGTTGGCACTTGGAGCCCACATCTGACCCCTAAGCTTCTCCCTCCTGTGTTCCCACGTCGCGTTTCTCATCACAGCTTGTGCTAACGAGCTCTTGGTGGCGGTGGCGGCGACTTAATTGGTATTTGTCACGCACGGACAGGGGGGATGCTCAAAGTCACAGGGGAGGTCGGTGTTGGGGGAAGGATTCGCTCCCGGTTCATGTCTCACCTGGCTGGCTTAGGGAAACCAAAATGACAGGGAAAGGAAAAGGCAGATGTCAGGCTCCGAGTGCYTTCGTCTAAGAATAAAAAGGTTTAATTAGTATCTCAAATCAAAGGGAGAAAATAAAAATTGCTTATTTCCTCTGGTGCTAATGCTGCAGGAGCCTTGGTACGGGTGTACGGCACCTGTGTGATGAATGAGATGGTCTCTGCTCTTGGGCTTGTTGGGAAGAGCAGGGATGGCAGCAACTGTGTGGGGCAGGCCTGGAAATGGGATAGGGCTCAGGAAAGCAGAGCATCCTTGAGTCCCCAGGGATCCTGCTCGGTCCAGGTGGATTTGAGCAGCATTTCCCAGTGTCCCGCGAGGTCTTTGGTCCTTGTGCACCGGGGCAGCGCTGCTGATGGGAGCCCAAGGAGCAGCTCGGAGCAACGGAGAGAACTTCCCGTGAATTAGGAGGAAATTCTTATTGGCTGTGACTGCAACTGGGCCTTGCCAGCCCGGGTCCCTCGCCAGCTGTTCCTCCCGCGTGCAGCGCTCGGCTTGCTCTTGTTCTCCTTGCATCCTCCGCCACTCCATTATATTTTTATTTTTTTCCTTAGCCGGAGAGCTGCCAGCTGGTGTTGTTGATCACACCCCCAGCAGCAGGCACAAAGGCCAGCGCACACTTTACACAACACTCCTTCTCTTCCCCCTTCTGTTTTAGCAGCAGTAAAAACGTTGCCGGTTTATACGAGCAGCTGGGAGAGCCGCTGATTTCCGCCCTTTCATTAAGGTGCTTTGGCAGAGTCTCCTCCAGGCAGCTCTTCGTGCCCTGGACCCGTGGCTGGGCCCACAGGGCTTGGCCACCACCAAACCCTGCCCCACGTGCCGGGCCTTCCAGCTGCAGGAATTTGTAACCCAGACCTGCCCACGCTGCAAAAACATCTTGTATCAGCTGTGCTCTCCTTCCTTCCACCCCCCGGATGCTCCCCCTGTTTTCCTCTTCTTCCCARTTCCTCTGGATGTTCTACCAAGCTCCCTTCTTCCCATCACTGGCCATCCATGACACCAGATGAGCCCAAGTCACTGACTCTCCCTCTGAGAGAGAGACATCCTCTCCATCCCCTTCCCATTCCCATTACCTATATCAGTTGGGACACATGCTGGAGAGCGGGAAGTGCATTTTTTATCCCCACCAGTGCAGGCTGAGCATTCCCATAATTGTTCACGGTGGATGTTGCTTCTAGCAGGTGTAAATTGGGTGCGTTGTGTGGCACCACCCGTCACACGGTGTGTTTAGGAGCTGCTGAGGCTGTACCTGCACTTGCTTGTGTTTTAATAGGGGTGTCATTGAGAAGATGTGGATGAGGGATGACCTCCATCAGAAGTGTCTTCGGAGRGCCAGTGTGAGCCCTCACACCACCAAGGAGGTGAAACGGCTCCACGTCCGCTCGTACTTCCAAACAGCGCTGGAAAATCCCAACCCTGGACAATTCTGGGCTTCTCCATCTCCTCTCCCACTCACCGCCGTGCAGAACTTGTCATCCCTCCATGTGCAGAGAGCCGAACCGCAGGTAGGGACCCAGCGGGAGGGAAGGCCGGGGGCTGGAGCCGTTCAAGCTGCCACCAGCTCCGTCAGTTCCTTGGAATCACTGAACAGAATCCCAGCGGCACCAAAATCCCACTCAGCCTCCCATCCTTCTGCCAGGATACTGCGTTTTCCAGCTTCCTGGCCTGTCGGTGTGCAGGGAGCAGAGTGGGTCTGTGTAGCCTCACAAGGATAATAGAAGTATCTTAGAAGGATCTATAGGATCTAGAAGGACCTATGGAAGTTTTTCTGCTGCTGGATAAATCAAACCCAAACAGCAAAAGCCCTTTGCACCCCCCTCTTTCCTTCTMTTCCAATGGGTTACTGCTGGTGAGCGCCGTAATAGTTAAGGATCTGTCAGCAATTCCAATACACGGAAGAGCAATCTCACCTTTAAGCAGACTTTTCTATAGCAGGGACAGGCTGTAGACTATCCGAGTTAAATAGATTCTTAAAATCCTGGCTGTTAGGGCTGGGAAATCTTTCAGCACTAATAGCGCGTGACGTGCAGCGATGAAACCATCAGGGTAAGTGGTTTGCTGGCGAGCAGCTCCTCAGGGCCAGGTGTCCTTTGGGGTAATGGGTGGTGCTTTCAGAGGTGGTGTCCCCATGGCACCCTCAGCGAGGGGGACAGCCCTATGGCACCGGTGGGCTTTGGCTGTCCCTGCACTTGGGGCATCCATCTCTGTCCTTCCTGAGTGATTTATGGAGCGTTCCCTCACACAGGACTTAGGACARTTAGCATGGAAAGTACTTCTAAGGAGGGAAACAACCAGCTGCTTTTCACTGTTCCTCAGCCACTTCCGAGGTGGGATCCATGATTTTTTTGTGTGGAGACTTGTTTGATGAGACCTTGCAGGAGGATGGTGGGTTCCGATACACAGCTTTCCCTCTGAATATCTGTTAGAAAATACAAAGGCAAATCCAAGCAGCTGCTTGATTTTAGGTCGCGTTACAGTTGGCTAGAAGTGAGACCTGGTAAATAGGCTGCAGCGTCTCATGCAGGGCTGATGGAGAGGCAGTGTGTCTCCTTTCTGGTTTGAGAGCATTGGAAGAGCAGGTTCCAAAACCTCGTTTTTATCACACAAAAGGAAGAAAAAAAAATGTTGCAAGAGACTTCAGAAAGTTTATTAGTAAAATATCCCCCCTGAAGTGCCAGGACCACAATCGACACGAGTTGACACGAGTGGAGGAGCCAAGTGATGGTGCCAAGCAGCTCGAGAGCAGAAGCCTCTCGGCCTTCTTGGGGGAGTGCGTGGGGCAGCCCCCCACGTGCAGCCCTGGCCCTGGGCCCTGCGGTTTCCCTYGGCCTCGGGTGCTCGCTGCTCTGCTGCTCGTGCCGTAGCTGCTGCTGCAGCAGGAGATTAAATGGCCTTGTGGAAAGCGAGGAATTCATCTGCTTCCTGCCTTTTCCCCGCAAAAAAACGCTGTATTTCTGGCTTTTTGCTTGGCATCCTACTGCTTTTCCTTTCATGCAGGTGAACGTCCTCCAACAAAGCCACCATGAGCAGGGAAAGAAAGAGATCGAGAAGGAGCAACACGGGACAAAGTGCGTTCACGTTGGGAGGCCCTCATCCCTCCTGCCTTTCTGCAGCAGCACCGAGCTACCCCATCAGTGCGGGGCAACCTCTGTGTTTTAGGTAGGTCTCAATGCACAATTATGAAGTTGAGAGTCTCCTCAAGGGGACACATCTTTCTGGGCAAGCAGAGAGCTTTTCCTCTTTCCATACACCTCCAGTGTGAAGTTATGAGTCTCCTCAAGTGGAGGCATCTTTCTGGGTGAGCAGAGACCTTTTCCTCTTGCAACACACCTCCAGTGTGAAGTTATGAATCTCCTCAAGTGGACACATCTTTCTGGGAGAGCAGAGACCTTTTCCTCTTTCCATACACCTCCAAAATCCCAAGCTGACGTGCTGCTGGGAACAGGTATTTGGTGCTCCTCGAGCAGGATGGCAATTCTGCAGAGCGCGAGAGCCGTGATGAGGAAGCCAGGACTGCTCGGCTCGCAGGAATCCTGCCATTGTCTTTGATTGCATGGTATTAACTGTAAATTATACCCTGGCGGGGACCGCATGTAAAAATAAAATAAAAAAAAATTGTCAGAAGACAGAGAAAATATTGATTCTGGTGGCAGTGGAAACTACGGCTTGGTTAAATTAGAGCCTTTAAAAATAATAACAAACGAACATTTGTGAGGCTGAAATAGGAACTGGGAAAAGAGGCTGCTGATTTTCCCTTCCCTTGGRCTTATGTGAATCTCAGGTAGCTTCGCTGCTGCCAAAGAAATATCTSTGGTTTAGGTAGGAACCAGCCTGGAGGTGCCAAGGAGGAGACAYGGGGCATGGACAACAGCGTTGTGGTTTAGATGCTTGTGAATTTGAAGCCTGTTTAGTTGAAACACAAAATATAGTTACAAAAAAGAAGCAGTTACGGTTTGAGATGGCTCTCAAGAGGTCTTTCAAGAGGGCTTCTGGCGTGGTATTCCAGGGGTTTTAGAGGACTTATAAGACACTCTGCTGATGATTGATGGCATAGCAGGTCTATCGGTGTCCTCTCATTGTAAATAAAATAAATTGATTGATTGATTGATTGATTGGTTGGTGGGGAGAAGCAGGCCAGAGACATTGACCGTTCCATTTCGGTGGTGTTCCCCCTTCTTTCCGAGCTTGTCCCTCGCTGGGAATGGTTGCACATTTCTGGAAGGCAGGCGGGCTCCTCCTTTGACTCCTTATCCATCTCCTCCAGGGAAATCCAGAGGATCCCTGGAGAGGAGGAGAAGCAAAACCATGGGATTCACCAGGAGTGGATCCAAGGCCAAGCCGGCTCCGGGTCTCCCTCCTTGTCCCSGGAATGGACAACACTTGTTACCTGGAGCTTTCACCTCCTACCACTACTCCTTTCTATCCCTTAGCAATCACCTGGAAAAGTTGTTCTAAAAGAACTGGGAAGCAGGGGCAGGAATTACAGTGGGTGGGTGAGAATGAAAGGAGCAGAAGCAACGAGCACCACCCGCTCTTACCAAGCGCCACTTTTATTTCCTACGTTTACAGAAAACAGCTCCCAGTTTATGGCTTTTGTTCAATCAGAGAGAAAATGAGCTATAAACGCAGAGGGAGGAAGGAGTTAACCCATTTCCAATTCAGCGCGTTACAATTTGCTTCGGTAATAATAATAAAAAGAAAGGAACAATACAGGGAAGCATAATTTTTAAAATGAAGACTACTAAATCAATAGGCRCTACATGACTAATCATTTTCTGTTTTCTTAGGGGAGGAAGGTGGAGGTGTGATCAGAAATCGAAAGCAGAGGTCCCGACTTCTCTGCCCTTCTGACAAGTTTCTGCTTTTCTGCAGTCCCCCCGAAAGGGCATTTTCACACGGGCTAATGCTGCTAAATGGCCCTGGAGTCGCCGCTCACGAGCATCACTTCATTACATGGAAAAACAATGAAATCCACGTGAGGTGAGATGAATTTGTTCCCCAAAGACCCTAATTTGTGGGCAGGCGAGTGTGTCAGGGTGAGACCCAGAGGCCTGAGGTGGTTTCAGCACTTGCATGGTCTTCAGCTGGGGTGGGACTTGCTGCTTAAACRTGTGTTTGACTCGAAGCAGGTCAGCAGGCCAGGGAGACCACAGGCACTGTAAGCAAGGCAGGTGCTTCAGTGCTTCTTCAGCCTGCCCCTCCAGGGGGAATTTGTAAAGTCCTATTTGTACAAATAGGGCTTCACGTAGTGAGAAAAGGTGAGCAAAGAGTCTCTGTAGACGTTAAATATCCCGGAGTCTCGCTGCGTGGGCCGAGGGCTGGGAGGAGACACAAAGTGATGAGATCTGAGCGCGCGTCGCTGTTCCTGAAATTACTTTGAAGATTTCAACCTAGATTTTGTGACATCTGCCCAGAGCCCTTTGGCATTTAATTGTCCCTTTGCTCTTCTCGGGCTTGATAATGGAGGTCTTTGATATTGCAGCTTCTTAGAAGAGGAGGAGAGTGTGCTGGGTAGTGATTGCAGTGTTTTTCTCCACAGTCTCTTGTGTCTTAAAGACCTTGCGTGGCTCTCCTGAACGTGCAGCCCAGCTCCAAGGGCAGCACATGCCCAACAAGCTGTGGCTTAAAGGCTTTAATAGCCGTGCCCTTCCCATTGTGCATTCCTGGAAGTGTGTTCCAGGATGGATTCACTCGCAGACCTTCCTGCCTTGTTCCGAATTCAGGTTCGAGTCCTTCTGGGTTCAAGTTCGAGGGAATGGATCCGCTGCCCTGGYGAGGCTCCTGGAGCAGAAGGTACCTAATGCACTTGCTGGAGCTAAAGCCTTGGCTTGAGCTTAGCCTTTCCCGGAGAATTGTCCATCCAGCAGCCTGATGGGTGCACAGGAGGCTTTCATTGGAGACCTCTTCTTCACAGTCTCTTCTCCACATGGGCATCTTGAAGGTCCTTGTCCAAGCAGCTCCGTGTTGGTGGGACCCACAGATGGTGAACAGYAGTGAGAGCTGATCATAAATAACATGCAGGACCTGCCCTGTAGACCCTCGTACACGAAGTGATGTCCAGTCTTTGTCCTTCTTACCCCGGATAGGGGCTTCAGCTTCCTAAAGAAGCAGGAAACATCTCACCCTGCRTGCATGCTCCAGAACACGATGGTGTTACCAGCTCCTTTCTGCTGCCGTTCACCATCCTCTCAATTTTCTCAGCAGTTTTTCAAAGCCCCATGCTGGAAAACACCCCAGAAAAGACACAGGTTACAGCTTATTTTACAAGGTCTGTTTTTAGTTCCGTTTACACYGTGGTTCCACAGCTGATCCAGGATGAAGTGTGGAGTGTTCTCATCCACCAGCTGCAAGGTCCTGGGCAGTGGACAAGAAAACCCCAACTTTGCTGCTCCTTTTGCAAAGGAGCCTGCTTTAATATACAAAAGTTTGTGGGAGATTAGTACTTATTAACTAATATCCTTTGATTGTGTTTATTCCCACAGCTGCTTCGCTCAGGTGTTTGCCACATAGAAGCAGAAATAAGTCTTGGTGACACAGTCGTTCATGGTTCAGTCTGCAGAGTTTTGCAATTTCTTGGCAACTAAGTGATGGATTATGATTTTCTTTAAAGAATCTTCTCTTTTGAAAGGCCTTTCAAGCCAGGACTCTGGGGTAATTAGAAAAATAATAACCTTGCAATACCCTCTTGATCTGGTTTTAATGAACTGAAGGACGGGGAGGCTGCTTTGTCCGCAGTCAAACAGTGAGGAAGTGGCAAAGCTGAAAATAAACCCCACGAGTCCAAGTTTCTCCTCCTCGTGCCTAAGAAGCAGTCTCGACTTGCATGAGCAGTTCAAAGGCTTTAATTGTTCTTTTTTTTGCACAGGGCTGGAAAATCAAGCATACAAGGAGGAACGTCTTGCCTTGCAGGTGCTGGATCAGATTAGTGGTCAACCTGCTTGCCCTGGGTCCTCGGTGAGTTTTCTCTGACTCAGCCATCCTTTCCTGGGCACATTACGACCATTCACACATATTACCTTTAAGACCGTCATGTGAGAAGCATCATCTCCCTTTTGTAGATAGAGAAGTAGGTGCAGAGTAGATTAAGTTCCTTGCAGGGAAGGAATCTCTGCTTCACACTCTAGGTTTACTGAAAACTTTTTTGACCAAGTTTCTTTTCTATTAGACTGTTGATTCCAAAGTGGAGAATATTCCTTCCTGGTGAGGCATGGAAACCTGGCTGGAGTGTCCAGACAGATGCATCAATAGCTTCCAGCATCTCAGTTCTGAATTTAAATAAATAAATAGATCTAGAATTATAGTAGAAACTTAGGAAATGCCAGAAGCTTTTGATCTGAAACCARCCCTTTGGGAGGTGATGTTGCCCTTGAGAAGGCCACACTGTGCTGCCCATATAKCTGTGCATCAGAATACATCAGAAAGGAGGGTTAAGAGAAAAATTTGCACCAGCAGGCCTAAATTTCCAGGGAAGCTTGTGAGATTACAATGAAGAAAAGCAAAAAGTTGCACACAACTGGGAGTCCAGCCATTTAACTGTCTTGGTCTTAACTGCAGGGTTTGCTTTTAGAAGGGGAGAGGGAGTGGTATTCCCTAGCTTGGGAAACACAGCATGGGATCTTCTTTCCTACCCTTCATTTCTAAATCCTCTGAACCTCGTTTTCTCTTTTCATTGCTGGGCTGTAACTGTAAGCTGCCTGAATTGCTGGTTTTCAATCCAATTTCCGMGAGTCCTGTCACAAAGGCTGATAGACCAAATACCCTTTTCTCAGTAGAGGTGGCAGCAGGATGAAGTCTCACCTTCGTGTCTCGAGCTGGAATTGCTTGGATAATGTCTCTGCAAACGCTCCTTGCTTTACTGCAACCCATCTTCTCCCTGTCCTAAAGGAGTCACCTTTAGCAAGAACCCACCCTCCACGGTCCATTTGTAGTGACAGCTCTGGTCCAGTCATCATCTGGGAAGGCTGAAATCAGAAGCTGTGATTTCATAACAAAATGCTGTGATATTTTGAAAACCCACTATGCTATTCCAGCAGACTCTTGCTCCTGTGATGGACCCGGCTTCCCTGTCATTCACAGCATATTTAATGTAAATTTAATGGAAATATCTGTCTGCTGGGAACGGGACTGATGCTATCTGTTTTTTACATGCTGTCCTTTGGTTCAGGAAACAGGGATCAACATTTACAGAGTCGTGTTGGACCTGGGGTTGTTTTGTACCTAATAGTGCAAGACTATCCCATTCCCATCTCTTCCATCTCTGGAGGAGGGGGAGTTGCATGCTAATTGATTCCTTGATGAGCACTAATTGCTCACGGGAAGGGGASTGTTACCTCCCGCAGGGCGAGACGTATTTATTTTCCTTATTTTCTTCATCTGTATCATGAGTCCTGAGAAGATGGGGCCAGTCATTGTGCCAGGTGCCTGCTGAGATGCGTGGAAGCCCATACGGCATTTGGGAGCATCCCTATGGCATCCATCACCTCCTCTTCAATCCCTGCTATTCCTGTTTCAAGGAATGAACCCCTATTCATGATCCCCACAACGAGAGTGTCCTCACTCAAGCCCACATCTATAGACTGCACTGACAGAGCAGCAGCTCTGAGGAGCTCGTGACCTTGTGCCAAAGTTTCCCCCTCTAAACAGCAAGTGACAAAAACACCCTTCTACAAAAAGAAGCCATCCAATTTTCTGAGCTTTTTGTCCTTACGAGTGTTTCCATGGCATTCCAGATAGCCTTTCTTATATCAAACTACTTCCAGAAATCATACAAARGTGCTTGACAAATATTTTAATGCACTGGGAATGTGCTCAGGAAACAAAAATATTTGATAATACGCTCACGTAGTTTTTTGACTTGTTGAATACGTAGCATTCAACAGATAAAAGCTCCGATGGGCTTTCAAAGCGAAGATGATAGAAAACTATTGGCAAAAATGTCATGGGATGAAACGGGTCTGTTTCGAGCCTTACGAGAAATTAAAGTGAATTGAAATGTCATATTCAGAAGGGCTTCTTTTTTTTTTTTTTTTTCTTTTTCCAGCTATATTGGTTGCTCTTTTAGAAGATATTAGCTCTCCCACCTAGGCTTTGCAGAGCGGGCACGCTGGCTTTCCTGGGGCTGGACTTTGCTCCTGCTGCTCGCCCTCCGTCTCTGGATGCTGGGGATGCTCCGGCGGAGCCAGACGCTATTGGGGTAAATATGAAATGAATATGAAATGAAATGAAGCTGCTGTTCAGCTCTCAGATCCGTGTGCAGGGCCTGCACGTCCCCCTCGCGGCGTGGGGGGCCTTTAACAACACTGACATTTCGCRTGACCCTTGGAGGAAAACTTGGTTGCTAACCAGATTTTCTACCGAGATGCTAATTCCTGTTTAATTTTCTCCCTTTTATTACTAATCATATCACTGCAAAACGGAGTTTACAGCAGTATAAATAGGATCCRTTGCTGGAGGGAATTGTGCGGCTTCTGTCAATTCTTCAGCACCCAAATGTGAAACAGAAGCAATTAAACTCCGAGGGAAAAAAAAAGTAACAGTGTGGAACACATCAGAAACCGGGTCATGAATTCACACAGATGGGAAAGCCGGGAAGCAGTGGGAAAGCAGGATTTTGATTGACTCACCGTCAACAGTAAATGAGCCATTGGCAGTTTACTGTCAATTCCTTGCCTTTTAATCTGCAAGCTCCCGAGGTGATGGCACCCTCCCCGACCCAGTGCTCGGTGAGRGAGGAGGAGGAGGGAGCAGAGGGCAGGGAACGGGTCAGCACCCCAGGGGAGGCAAAAGCACCATGTTATCCTCTTCCAAAGGTGACGTGCGGAGCAATATCCAGGGAATGTGGTCCTGAGCACTAATACGCTACCCCAAGGGGAGCAGGAGGTCTCTGTGGATTGAATCAAGAGCGCTGCAGTAGCACCCGGGGGACTTGGCCAGAGCCAAACCCACTTTAGGGACTGCTCTGCAGCTATAATTAAGGTTAATTTTTGCTCCACAGAGCCTCTARGGCCAAGGGAGCATCAAGGCGTCCTCGCTGAATGTGGGAAGGGGGATGGAAGCCCAGGGCTTCCGAGGGACTTGGGGATGTGCGAGGGGCAGCCGACGATGGCTCCTCTACCCCTGCACAGGACCTGGTGAGGAGGCTGAGAGGAAGGCGGAGGTAACGATGATGATGACGACGACGATGATGCTCAATCACTGCTCTCCTAAAGCAGCCCCCTCTTCTGCCCTGGCAAGCCAAGATACAGCCAAAAAGCAGTGAGTAAAGCACCTCAGTGACTGTTTGATGTGCCCAAGGCCTGACCTAAGTTCAGCTGGGTCTGCGGGCTTCTCATTCCTCACGGAATAGCGTGACACTTTGCCTGATTTTTCTCCTTTAGCATGCAGATGCTCGGTATATCTTTTATTTTCAAGCAGCAGCACGGCACTTCTGCGAATGAAACAATCAGTTATAAACGTAACCTTGCAGCAAAGCTTCAAGGGGGAGTTATATATGCTAGCAAATTTTCCCTGTTTATTCATTCTAGACATACTTAGGGGCTAATTCTCCTCTTACTCTGATTTTATATCAATTATTCACCATTGATTGAGTGGAGTTAATTTAAATTTACAGCAGGGTAAGTGAAGAAAAGCGGCTCATAATCAGGAGCAAGTTGATTCTGCCACCTTTACTCACCATGAATAGTACCTCACTCGCTGAATAATCGTATCGATTCCTCTTGGGGTTTCTCCCAGGATAGGCTAGGATGTGATCTGAGTGAGGATGGCAATAGACTTCTCCTACTTTTCAAATCAATTGCTTCAGGGGGCGTGGGATGGCACAAAATTCTCTGTGAGCACCCAAGACTTTGTGGAGAAAAATGCCGTGGGGCTACCGGCCGGGCTGCAAAACCGTGGTAAGGTCATGTTGTGATTTGTGCCCTTGGATCAGCGTTAACACAAAGAATTTAGGCTGAATCTGAATCTTTAATGGCATTTGCTGCCTTGCCATTTGGAGGATGTGAGAGGGAGCAAAGAAAGGAGCAAAATGCTGCAACGGGAGCTGCTTGGTCGGACACTGCTGGACCCTGTAAGAGACAACCACTCCTTCCAATATCGCTGCTTTTCTTGGGCTTTTCTTGTACTTCTGAAGACTCTAGATTCCATCTTGCTGCTGGATAGTGAATCATATTAGACCAGGGCCATATTTTCATTTCTTTTTCCCTAAGAAACCAAGTTCTCTATTGCAGTCCTTGTGCTGCACGTGCACCAAAGGGATTTGCTCAGCCAGGACTAGCCATGGTAGGTTTGACTTAGCCACAAAAAATTAACAGAGACTAAGGTTGGCAAATACAGAACATGCTTTTTAAAAAATATTTCAACATTCTTTTAAGCCTAAAATGGTCATTTGTAAGATTGGCAAAGGGAAACTCAGGATTTCTTAGTGGGAGCCCAGCTACAAGCTCAATATTCCCATTTAGCCCAGCTGCTAAATAAAAGCTCAGACACTAAAAAGGATATTAATTTGAAAATAGTGTGTTTTACTATTCTCTGACCCAACCCAATGGAATCTTGTTATCATTCCGAAGACAGAAGCTATAAAATAATTAACTCTGTATTTATTAATATTTCAAGAAGGATAATGTCTTGGAGACAGGCACTCCATAGGCCCAAATTACATTAAGCTTTTAGGCAAGCAAAAGAGAGCCTGAGGTAGCAAGCCCTTCTGCAGGCTTATCTGTTGTGATCAGTGTATATCAATGTATTGATACAATCAGTGCCTCGGGAGAGGGATGCACATTCCTGCCGCTGAGCCATCCCATTTGTCCCTTTTTTGGTGCACATATATGTCCAAACACCTCGTTATATTTTGGCATGGTCTCCAATGGAGGGAGGCACAAATATGGAAGCGCAGAAATTTTCTCTATCAAACTTCTTGCCTCCCCGAGCCTAAAACAAGTGTTTGGTGCATGTAGGCAGCATGGGGACGTATAGATGCATACATGTCTGTGAGGCTTGTAGTGGGAAAGTTAAGGAAAYAGAAGGAGGAGTTTCCAGACATTTGGACTCTTCTCTTGGAGTATATATATATTCTTGCACTGGAAGCCGGAGGGCTGCAGGAAAACCAGATATTCCTGGCCCTGCTCCTGATCTTTTACATGATTTATTTGACCTTCTTCTGCTTCGCTTCAACTGCCACTCATTGTCTTATCTGCTTAGTTTGTAAACCTTGCAGAACAGCGATTATTCCTAGCCCACAGGGTCCTTGATCTTATTTGGAATCTCTAGATGTTTCCGTGATACTAATAATAGTGAAGCAGACAGAAAGCCTCTTTTAAAAACATGACGGTAAACATAGTTGAGAGGGAAAACCTGTGGAAACTAGGAGAAATGGGGCAACCTGAGATTTTTTTATGCTGGAAATTGAAAGATTTCTAATCATGAGAGGAGAGCTGGGAATAGGCAAGTAACAGAAGCAAACAACCCACCTGTATTTAAGGAGGAACTTATTAAATTGATCTGGTTGTGGGCAGTCATGGGATTCCATTGGTGTCCTGTGGTCTTGTGTCCTACGTACACGGGGAGAGGACACAAAGCCAGGGAATAGCATAAGGGCATCCAGAGTTATTCCCTACTCTCTATTATTTGCGTCTGCCTTAGCTGGGAAGYGAGGAAATGGTCTGAAATGGTACATAAAGCCAGCATTATAAATTTTGCAGAGGAAAGCAGATTGACAAAGACAAAGCGACTTCCCAAGCAAAGAAAAACTGTGCCTCACTAATCAACTAAATTGCAGTTTTGCAGTCTGCAAAAAGAGAGGCAGAGGAAAAGCAGGTAGCAGAATTTACTTGCCTGCTCAAAATGAAGGCACGGAAAGCGGAGGGGTCAGCATAAAATGCGTTATTAATTCCCAACATAGAGATTCCCAGAAGCAACGGGCTGCTGGGCTGCTTAATGCCATGTGTTGAACAGCGAGCTGGGCGATCAGCAGAGAGCCCAAACGTGCAGAAAGTGGCTCAGTCGTGAAGGCCATTGAAGACAAAGAGGGACATTAAGGATATGGAAGCAAAGAAAGGCCTGAGCAGCCCMAGAGCAGCTGGAATTGAGCAGAGCAGCTGCTTCCAGGTACTGGATGCTGGRGAGAGGGATTAAGCTGCTCTTACATATTCCTGTGCACAACGCAGGGAATTTCCTTATTCTTCCCACTCGGGACCTTCAGCCAGGTCCCAAGACCCCTGGCCTCTCTCCATGCACCTTTCTTGGAGCATTTGAAGCCAGTATTTTGGGTCTCCCTTTCCCTGACAGAAAACACAAAGGCTTCGGAGCTGATTAACACTTCTCAACAAAATGTTTTCCCGTCAGACAATGTGGTTGCAGCTAAACTGAAATTTGCAGTGAGAAATTGTCACTTCTGACAAAAGGAAAAAAAAAAAAGGCTGGGAGAAACACAACAAAATATTTATTTCGGGGCTGACGTTGCCATTGTATTGTTTTGCAGTGTTGATTCAAAATTAAAAATGCCAGAGCTGAATGATGGTTAGATCATTCTGTTTTGATATCAAATGTCTGCATTTTAGCATTTATACTTCTCCCCAGAATTTTAACTTTCTGCCCAAGTTTGAGATAAGAATTATTTTGAATCTCTCTGTGGGAGGAAAATACCAAACGTTAGGAGGAGAAGCTGAAGGTAGGAGAGCTGGGGCAGTCTCAGTTTTATATCTAGTTTTATATGCCATAAATTAACTGTGTGCATTTGGGCAAACCACTTTACTTTTTAAGACCCCCCCCCAGTCATCTGAGTGGCTTTTTTCTGCTGCAATCGATGGAGAAACGTTGGCTGGATCCCCAGTAATGCTCTGGAAAATCCTCCAATCCTATTTGCAAATTGGGAATAGCAGCACTTGCCTGGCTCGCATGAGAGGGCTGTGAGTCTTAATTAATTGGTGCTTATGAAGTTCTCTGCGATTCTTGACAGGTGCTATAGAAGGAGAATATGATATTTACTGAAATGAATTATTTAGGTGTCTTTGATACAATTGCTGAGCAAACCCAGCTGTTCCAAGGAGGAATTTTTGGGGCAGAAGAGGGAACCTCTGGGTGCTCTCTGCCAGTTACCAGCTCCCTTCTTGGGATGTGTTTTCACACCTCTTCTGCACCCTCTTTTTTTTTTTTTCACCCTCTTCTGAGGGTTTTCTCCCCCTCTTTTTCACACGTAAATATAAAGAAGCACTTTTCACTAAGCTCAGCGTTGGCAGTGATGATGAGGAGGGCTTCTTCTGCCATTGATGGAGTTCTGCAAGGACCTTCCCCACCAAAGAGGAGCGAGGAGGAGCGAGGAGCTTCCTCCTCCAGCCAAAGAATCAGCCTCCATCCATTTCTCCTGCTTTTCCCCCCTGTGTGGCCCTACTGACATCCAGCACGTAGAGGTGGAGTGGTAAAAGTTGTCTGATGGGGACAGGGAACCCTGCAATTAAAGCAGATATGGTAGAGGCTGTATCCAAGGCTGCTTTATCCTGGGTTTTCATTCAGACATTGAAGATATTTTTCCACAGAAGACTTAAGACACAGAGCATAACAATATAGAGAGAAACAGTCCAAGGGGAAGAAGATGGGATGTAATTCTTGATTCTGTAGCGCTGTAGGTTCCTGTTCTCTCCAGTTCAGGTCCCTTGTGCCAGTAACTTGTGCTGAGACCAGGCGAGTTCTCTAGGCTCCGTGTGAGGAACGACGCTCCCTTCAGGCCACATTTACACTCAGGTGCAAGCCACTCCTATGAAGTTCAGTGGGAATTAGAAGAGATCCTTCCTTTTCAGGAATCTTTGGGTTCTTTTTCCTCATGCCTTTCCTCCTCAATCTCATCAGCGTCTTGCTCCATGCTGGAGTTTTCGCATGGATTTTGTCATTCGTGGCACAACCCTGTTGTGTCGCACGGCCCCACGTTGACCTACAACGCCAAATACCATCTCTCCCAGCCTGTCTCTGCCTTCTGCAGCTGAAAACAGCTCTTCCATACACCCAACCTTGAAGGCTGCTGTTTATGAGGGACATTTTTGTCTGCCTGCTCTTTAACCTCCGCTTATAGTTCCATCTGATCCTCCCCAGCTGCAGACTTAGTCTGAGCTTCCATCCTGCCCAGCAGCMTCTTCTTTGACCTTGGGCTTTAGCTTCTTTGTATGAGAAACATTATGCCAGAGCTCTAGTGCTCGCGCCTGTTATCTAGGCACAAATCTAAAAGCACAGGCACATATAAAWTAAAGCACTAGTCGTCCCGTTTCATTTCACTTTGCTTCTCTTTTCATCCCTCCCGTTTCTTGCCTTCATATCAGGGAATAAGGTTGTATAAAAAATCACAGTAGTTACCGACTAATGTTATTTGACTGGTCTCCCTCACGGAAAGCAGCACCCTCTGATTTGAGTGGATATCTGGCAATTGCATCTCCAGGAGTGTTGCAAATGAGTAGGAAAGAGCATGTGTAAAACTCCGATTTATTTTCCCYAGCCAGCCATTGACTTTGGTGGGTTTTGTACCTGCTCTTCTGGTCTCTTGGCTGACACAGCGGCCACCTCTGGTAACAGTAGCATTTTGGTCACTGCTGGTGCTGCATGAAGGATGTTGGGGCTGTSTGATGTGCCTCGTTTTGTTAGCAGGGTCCATAGCTGGTGGCAGCCACTGACTCTAATGAATGTGTGTTAGAAGAGAGARAAGGAGAAGGAAAAGGGAGAATTGTTCCTACCAGCAAGTGCAGTGCAGAGTCCCGTGGCAGGTACCAGGCCGTGAGAAGAGCAGTACAAGAGAAGGAGCAAGAGAACAAAGGAAGAAGGACGGGAACAGCAGCATGAGAAGAAGAAGGGGAAGATGCTGCCGTASAAGTTGAGGAAAGTGCTGCCCCAAGAGCTTCAGTGAAAGGCGGCAGCACTGAGGACTGTGAACCTGTAGCACTACTGAGGCACCTAAGGCCCTCAGCAGCGTGGCGGATGCTCTGCTTTGGACTTGTCACCTTGTCTATAATCCGTCCTTTCTGCTTTCTCTGGCCAGGACATCCCCACGTAAYGAGGGCAAGGTGCAGCCTTCCAGGGAACCTCATGTCTGCAGCAGCTCCCGCCTTCCCATGGGGGCTTCATCCCGCCATGCAGCAAAAAGGGAATGTTATCCCRCTCCGGAATGCACCCGCATATCCCAGGTTTGTCCAGGTCCTGTCGCCAGGGGTTATCTGCCCTCTAAAACCCCATTAACCTGCTCTTTGGGGCTGCCACGTTGTTAATAATCACTGCCACTACAACAGGACCTGTTAAAGCTCTTCATTTTCTTCCTTATGTTTCAACCAGTTCATCCTTTTGTTGGTGCTTGCAGGCAAAAAGTCCCTGTTGTACATCACATGGAGATAAGGGGTGGTAAAGATTTATCACGGGGCTTTTCAAAAGAAACTAAGGGGATTAGGTTGTTAAATACCCTTGAATTTCGGGGGCTTAGGCGCTTTCAAAAGCTCAAGACAAAGCCACTGGTGGATTCACCAGAGAATCGTATTTAATGTGATTCATTCCGGTTTGCTGCCTGTTCAGAGTCTACCAACCCCTCACATTGGGCTCTGTGTCCTCGCTCCTCTGTGTCCTTCCATACCCCTGTGTACGCCTTATTCCTAGGTGCACTTATCTCCCCGTGCTTGGTGTAGTGTCCTACTGAAGTCAACTAGAAATATTAGTCTGCAAGTGGCACCTGATTCGCGCCGAGCGCTTCCTTTGCCTGGTTACATCTTTGTTTCCCCGTCGAGAAGCCTCCGATCGTCTCCGTGTGCAGGAGAGGGAGGAAAGCAAATCCCGTAAACAGGCCCGGTAATTAGATCTGATGCCTGGGCTCTGGAGAGGAAATTGGGAGATAAATTAAAAGTTGGTCCCACTGCAAGGTTCCCCAATGGATATCGATCAGGCTCAGGTGAACTAGAAACAATCCGAGGAGAATTTATTAATTAGGAACTGACAACCAATTGCTTCTTCCTCGCTCAGGCTGACGCTTGGAGTTTTGTTTGGAGAAGGCAGCTGCATTTCTTTACCTGGGCTCCTTTGTCTACGTCCGAGGGGCAGCACGGGGACGCACGAAGGCGGGTGGTGCTGGTGGACCTCGAGCTTTGCCCCGGAGCGAGGGCCTTGCTGCCACTGCCCCCAGAGGTGCTCAGGTTTGCTCAAAACACCCTCCCCAAACTCTAATCTCTCGCCCTTCACGTTACACAGTTGCCTGGGGGTCAGCTCTTCGTGTRCTCTCTCTGGAGCACCTCCTGAGGAAGGAGAAGAAGGAGGTGATGAAGAAGAGAGGACAGATAATCTGGAGATTTTACCTGCTTTGTCTGCGAATCTTGCCAAGGATCCAGAGCAATATTTTCCCCAGCCTGCAGAAGCCACCTGTGGTGTGAAAATGAGTTATCTGTTTGCCTCTCACCATCTCTTTAACACTTTACTACTGTTAATAGTTTCCAGTACAGCTGAAATCAGAAAGAATCAGAGGCCCCATTCTGACTAATTCTGAATAACACAGCAACTCCGCTGCACGCAGACACGTTCTCATCTACATGCATGCACAGCAACCAGGGTGGAAGAACGTTTTACAACTTGCAGTGGACACTTTTAAACTTAGAAAATGCCAAAAATGAAGTTAGCAAACYGAATCTTGAGCCTTTGCTTGTATAGACCAAAAAATCTTTAAATATACCCCTCATACTGCTTTTTTTTTGTTACTACTAGGTTTTGCCCGGCAGCTCTGTCTCAGGACAGTGCACAGAATAGATGGAGCTCTCTGAATGAGCAGCTAGTCAATATTTTATTTCCTTCTCGTAGTTTGGCGTATGACTTCAGGCGTTACTTGCTGGACACCATTCAAATCCCGCTCTGGAGAGAAAATTACTCATTTTCACATGGACCTTTTTTCGTGGCATCCATCACTGTAATTGCTAAATGCTGTACAAGAATTAATTAACTTAACGCCACAGCATGCCTGCTTGGCCAGGCCATRCTATTGTTTCAGGTTCCTGCTTGGGAAGCTGAGGTGGAGGAAATTTTCATTAGTTTTGAGTTACTCAGTTTGGAACCTCTGTGGTTAATTTWTAGGGATTCTATTTTAGCACTTGGAGACCCTACAGACAACATCCCGCTCTGTTTTAACCTCTGGCTCTTCCCAAAAGCAGCTCTGTCTTATGCAGGAGGTGAGTCAGGCTCTTGTAAACAAATTGTTCGTGATAGCTACAGAAAGGAGCAGATCAACCCAAATCTGCTTGAAGAAGCTGGGTTTGCAAGGTCTCCACGTTAGCTTTGTACTCCTCATTTCCTGCCTTCTGAGTACTTGACTTTTCAGGTTGAGTGTCGGTAATTGTTTCCGTACYACTGTTGTCTCTGGGTGTGCGTGTGTCTTCGTAGCATTTTTCAGCAGCAAAAAACCCTGAAACTTCGAAATTTCCATCATGTGATTCCAGATCTGGGTTAAGGGAGTAGGGGTTTGAGATACATGTTACCCTCCCTGTAGTGGGTGAGGGTGAAAATCCTGAGTTCTGGGTTGTAGTCTGGGTTCTCAAGGGCAACTTGTGATGCTGAACATGGGCTTTTCTGCCTCTTCTCCCCACATGGGCTTAGGTGTCCTCTCCAGCTTCTCTGCTTCYTCCAGCTTTAACTTTGCCAAGCTCATGCCCAAAGGCAAGGGAATGGAACCCAGGTAGCTCTAGGTCGCTGCTGAAATGTTGGAGCTTTCTAACAGCTTCTCGGAGTAACATAAGGGATATGATCATTTGCTCGTGGTTTATTGATGTAGGGAAATGAGCCTCAGACAGCTCGTACGATATTGTCTATGGTGCCTGCTGCTGAGTTTGAAGAAAAAGCAACTAAGCTGCTTTGCCCTCTCTTAAAAATAAAATGTGCAAAACTTCAGGAAGGTTTTTCCTAGATTTATCTCCAATGGGTTAGTAGCCGCTAGGGCAAGATGTTTCCCTATGTGATTTATATGTCTTTTCAGTGGACCTGGGAGTTAATGTTCCCCCCTGGGTGTTGGCCATTTGAAGCACAGGCGGAGAGAATGAGAGTGTTTTAAACTCTCGTTTCCATCTCAAAGTTGGGCTTTCAGCTTCAAAAATGGATTGACTTGGAGTCCGAAGTCCTCGCTCGGAGGGTTCTGGGGAATGAGGGTCTTCATTTAGTGGCAGAACGGGTGCTTCACGGGCAGCAACGGGAGCCGTTTCCCTGTCCCCGCCTCTGCTTCCAATGTGACTTGCTCCTGAACAGGAGGTATCTGCTGTAGGGAAGAACTGATGGGGATATCTCAAAGATCTGGTCAGTCTCTCTGCTATCTACCCGACTATCAATTAATAATAGTTTTAACTGTGGTTATTTGTAGTATAGATTCTTGTCTATGAAGAGCTAGTTGAGCTAGATGTCCCTTCTGCAATTTTCAAATATACATATATTTGGTAAATTAATTAACTAGCATTGTCTGAATGAAATGATGAAAAGTATTTGAAATTCCCGAGAGAAATGTTTTTCAAGTGATTATGAGTTTCCCTCTTTCATGGCCAGAAGGTCCTATATGAAATCAGTATTTATGGCAGGAAGGTTCACTTAYAGTGTCTGGATTAAGAAAGAAAATCATAGAAAAGAAAGTAAAATAGAAAAGAAACACCCAAGTGTTCTGATCCATTTCACCAATTTTAAGTTTATTGAGTTGAGGTTAATATTAGAAGAAACGTAGTGATCAGAGAGGGTTCCACTGATGTCCCCATGCTTCTTTTGCAGTCCCGAAGGACTCTTGTGGGTTTGAGGGATTTGCAACCAGTGTTGAGTGAAAAGCTTCCCATTCCATGCGCCTTGTGAGTAACAGCAAGGACTGGTCTCCTCACAGTACTGAGGAGAACAGCAGTGATCAGGAGGACCTTCTCTTGTGTGGACTGGCTTCATGTTCTGTTCCCTCGGATTTCTTCTGCAGACGCTGATGTTTTGCCTTGCAGTGACAAAGATGTGTCCTCGTCATCCCCTGCAGACAATTCCTGATCCTCCATGCTCTCGGAAAGAGGATGTGTTAAGGGCATGTCAGGCAGATGGGCTGATCTAAAAGACAGGCATGAACGAGGCCCAGAACCTCCATTTCTCTCATGTTCCTGGCCTCCTGTTTCTGCCTATGGGAGGGAAATCTGCCTCGGATTGTGTCTGAGTTTCTGCTGGAAAACCTCATTAAAGCCACCTGCCAAATTCATCTCTGAGGCGAGACATCTCTGTCCGGCTTTGGCATCTTTACTTGAGGGAGAGGTTGTGTCCTGTCTACTTACATGTGCTAAATGGAAAAGAGAGGCCTTCTGTTGATGTTCCCCACTATGGTTAGGTGAGAACGAGAGCCCGCAGCCCCGTGGCTTTTTTTCCCAATGGGAAACATGCAGGAGCAGCGATGGGATGGCTCCTGGTTTTACCTGAGGGTGCCATTTCAGTGCTGAGGTGCAAACTAATTGAAATTTTTAGAAGAATTGGAGGAACTGGAGTGAAAGGCAAGCTAGCACATTCCTGTCTCCCGAAGGGTCTCAGCCTGGGGCTTCTGAGGACTGGCATCATTGCAGCCCTCCTGGGCTACTGACTACTAAGAAAATGGAAGAAAAACAAGGGAAGAAGGAACCTGGACAAGATTTGCTCCTCTGGTGGCATCCTGCACGATGGCGTTAGCCAGTTTTTAGGGCAGCTTGGACGCCTTGTGTGGCTCTCCCACAAGAAACCAGAATACGGTGGGTGAAGGAAACTCAAGTCTCCCCCAGAACACCTCACTGTCCCTCACTAACCAACTTCTCCTCTGTACTTCCAGCTAGAGACACAAGGTGGCACTGAGTCAGCAGGACCTTGGGTGACAGTTGCCTCTGCGTTTGGTTCTATTTCGGCACCGGGAGGGCAGTTCGSAAGGGCTCCTTCGTGGCTAGGTTGCAATTGTCCCTCACCATGTGCTGAGGCCAGTGCCAGGGACCACYCAGACTCATTTATTTATTGCAGGAGTGACTTTATAGAGTCTATAGAGGCTATAGAGTCTATAGGGTCTAGTCTATCCTCTGTAGTCTCTTCATGTGGTGTATTCACAGTTTATTCAGGAATGTGGTGGCAGAGTAACCAAGCACATTGACAGTCTCAAAGACTGAATTCTTACGTTAGAACCTCTGAAGGAAAAAATAAGGATATCAGAAAATCCAAGGAAACAGGGAGCTCACGCTGAGGGTCACCTGGATGGCCATCTACTATCAGGCCCAGCTTCTTCATCCTTGAAGATTATTTCTGCTAGAGAGAGGCCTTAATTGCTAGACTCCTTCTCAGCTCCCTGTGGGATGGGTGTCCCGTAGGACTTCTGCTCTCCCGTAGGAACAAACACCAAGGGATTATTAAATGAGAAATACCAGTGGCAGGGTGATGGGGTATATGGAAACATGGGCTTGCCCACCCCATAATGGTGACTTGCAGCCACAGCAAAATGCAGAAGCACCAGCTGGCTTTTGTATTAAGGCACCTAATTTATGGCACAGCCTAAACTGGAATTTGCCTACCTATAAGATCTGTTAAGCGTAGGTAAGTGTAGGGTTTATAATGGAGAACTGTCTCTAGCAGGTGGAGGTGGGAATAGGGCAACAAATCCCTGAGATCCATTCCCAGACTTTTATAGTAGCCCATAGGATATATATGAGGGAACTAAGCTCTCCTTCCCCTGGACACCAGTGCAATAACATAGAAGTGGTTGATAAAAAGTTGCAGGCGATGTGCCATGCAAACAGTTAAAATCTGTGATGCCGTTGCACCCGTACCCTTTCGTTACAAGGGTTTGTTTGCCTGCCTGCAGGCACAGTGTCATTTTGTGTCACGGAGCTTGTGCAGCGGCTCACCGAGAAGACAGCCCCTCCTTTGGAAGTTGGATTCTTATTCGTTTTCCTCTTGGCTTCTCCCTTAATTTGCAGGGAAATCACTGAGATGAGAAGACTAAAGTGCAGTGAGCGTTTTGGCTGGACGATGCTATGAAGGTACAAAAACAAATCCTTTTATCATCAGCTTTGTTCAATTTATCTTACACTTTATTGCTTTCTAGCCCCAAATCTTACSGTGTTTCCCTATATATGAAGAGCAACAGCAGCCCCCAAATAGCTGTATTCTTTGTGGATCAGCTCTCCAAGGCTTCTCTTGACAGTGGCCTTGGGCAAGTCCCTGGGCTCAGGGAGGGGTTTTGCTGTTCCCCATGGCCTGTGTTTCCCCCATCTTGCCCCCTGGCTCTGCAGGGCTCCCTTCCTCATCCTCTCCTGCCAGAAGGGTTTATTTAACCTTGAAGTTCTCTTATCAGCCGCATCGCTCTGCTGTAGCTGCAGGGGCTAAATTGTTTTCCCTTCTCCGTGCACATTCCTTGCTCAAAAGGCTGAAGCGCCTTTTGTGGAGCCACGAGCTCCCAGCACCCAAAGTATTCCAGGCTTTCCCCGAATATCCCAAGCTTTCCCCTTCCAAGGGCCACCCTGTCCCTCAGTCCTGACCCACTTGCACTGTGGTCCTGTGCTGTGTCTTATCATTTGAGATCCCCTCAAGGCTCTAGGCTGAATGCAAAGAGAGATGAGAGCTTTGATGACTTGCTTGAATCCRGATTTCAATTTTCAATTCATTTTGCAAGTGGGTTCTTGAGCACTTAYGGTTTTGGTGTCCCTCACCACCGAGCTGGACATGGTCTCTAAGAAAGCAGGTTTAATTATGAGAAGGTCTTTTCGTGCTTCAACACCAGCAGGAGTGGCCTCCCTCTTCCTGCCTACCGCAAGACAAGTTTATTATACTGGTGAACTGCAAGTGAACTTAATTAATTATTATTAGATAGCATTAAGATAATAGCTAATATAAGATACATACCGCTGTGGAGCTGGTAATATCAAGCTCTCCCATGAAGGGCACGTGGTGGAAAGCATGTAGGGGTAGAGTTGGGAAAATAATGAATTTATTGGGTTTGGTGGCTTAGCTCAAAAACCTGGTGGAAAGAGAAGGGTAGGGCTCAGGTTAGGATTTGATTCTGGTCCAACTGAAATTGAAATTTTGGATTTAGGGGTATTTTTGTTAAGATTTCATGTTATTTAGCCATCCCTCATGTCTCACCCCACAGAGATTAGCGAGGGGAACTGATCCTGCCGGTCACTCTGGGTGTTGTTTTGCTAACAACTTCTGTTAGCTCTTCAATTCGGGCAGTAGGGGTGGTGGCATGCAGTGCCAGGCCAAGGAAATGGATTTCATGTTATAAAATAGACCGGGAACTTCATCTGCATGGAAATCTAGCCGCATCCTTTGACATCACTTTAAGCAAGTGAAGCAAATTGCAGCCAAAGCAGATGCATGTGGTTATACGCATTTAGAAATCACAAACACCTTTCCATTTTAATCCAAACGCTGCCAAGTGTTTATTACTCAGCCTGCATCACTGTGGCTCATACTACATGAAGGATTCAATGTCTGACCTCCCACCTTCAGCCCCAGCCTGCCCAGGGATGCTCCCTCAGACTCTTTCAGGGCACACGGGGAGTCACAGACTCACAGTTTTGCCCCAAACCAGCAGTTTCCATGGGGTTCTTCACGCGCTGGATAACWCAGAGTAAGAGTTTAATGCTGCTTCACGCAGAGTGGCTGCACCCCCGAGGAACGTGGCTCGCAGAAGGTCATGCAGAGAGAGTCAGAGGCAGATCTCGACTCGCAGACCCGGTCGGCTCTGGCACAGCTGCCCTTCACTGACAGCAACATGAGTCAGAAAGCGCCTGTGCATATGGTTCCTAAAATAACTGGTAATCAGCAAAATTCACGGGCCCTTTACTCAGTCTCCTATGAAAAAAACACAAGCTCTCTTTAGGCCAAATTCTGTTTTTTTCCCCCCATTATGCAAGCGCTGCTCCATCGGTGCTAATGGGTTTGTTTGGGTGTAACAGAGAACAGGAGGAGCCTTTCATTAGTGTAAGGATATGGCCAATTACTATTATTTAGTTACAGCCACGTTGGTGTGGTGCAAGCCTTAATGGAAAGCAAAGCTTTCGTTGTTCAGCTTAGATCTAATCAAAGCAACAAACTAGTGCTTGGAAGAGAAATGAGGAGGGAAACAATTTCAAGCTGGCAGTGTAGGGTGAGAGTGTTTGGATGTGTCTTCTTTATAGTGCTACCCAGAGCCAGGCTGTGAACCTGAGCTAGCACGAACTCAATGACCAGCTTCCRTGTCTCTAAGTGCACTTAAGAGCCTCATAATCCCATCAACGTGCTGAGCTTGGCCATGGTCAACCAGGAGCTTCCAACACTACCAGGGATTCCTGTCCTCCCCAAATACTTGGAATTTGGGTGTTTCCATCTCCCTCCCGCTCAGTCTTATAGTGAGGCTAAGGGTTTTGCTGTTGCTTGAAAAGCACAGTCATATGACAATACAAACCAGGTTATATATAATAAAAAAGCAAGAAAATTGGATGGCTTTAAAACACTTTTTTTACAGTTCATGAGGACTTTCTCCCTGTATAGAGAGTCAATCTCTAGGAAAGCAAATCAAAGATATGACTTGGTCTCCAGGGTGCCCAAGGCAGAGGCCACGTGTCATCAGCCGAGCCTGTCTTGGGCCAGCCCTTTGCCCTGTGCAGGCCGTTGACTGCAGAAGCTGCTGCTTCAGTCTTTGTTCTGCTGGCCCTCCTTGACCTCTAGATTTAATCTGGGAGTTGTTCAGGAGGGAAGGCCACGGGGGAAGTCGTCCTTCCCACCAGCTCTGAGCAAATTGCTCCTGCTCCAGCATTTCACCCGTGCTGCCTCTTCACTCCGAGCATCGTGTCTGTCGTCCCTTAGCTTCTTCTTGCTGCTGTCACGGTGTCATTAGCGACTTAGGGCTCCGTGCTGATGCTGAGGGCACCAGGCATCCAAGCAGCAGCCCGTGTACAAGCTGGGATGCCCTAGTTCAGTCTCTGACCTCAGGAAAGAGGCTTCCTCAGGGAGATCAACTTACTGGTAGGTCCTTGACTTCTTTTTCCAGAGTGATGGCTCCATTGCCTTTCACAAGCTTTGGTTTTGACTTGTTAATAAGGGACCTGATTGTTTGCTTTTTTTTTTTTTTTTTAATTGCATTGTTCATCATTAGCTGCTTTATCTTTAGGAAAACTGACAGAGAAAATGCTGAAGGAAAGAGCCTTTGTAATGTGTGTAGTTAAAATTCTTTAATTTCTTGCTTTAAATAAATGCTCTGGGCTTGGAACAACCTTCTAATGAGCTTTTCCCAGCGCATGGTCAGCCCAAGTGCATAGCCCCCAGGCGCTTATGGTTGACCACAGCAGCTCCAGGTGATGCTGTTCGTCATGAGCACAACTAAATTCCACAAGTATCTGGTTTGTACCTTCCAGCATGGATGGAAACTGAGGCAGGGATTATTCCCCCCAGCCACCCTCAGCGAAGGGGACTTCTTGGTGCATCCTGTCCCAGCAGGGCCCTGCTGCAGCAGCTCTGCGACACTCATCCCCACCATCCCCTAGGCCACCTTTCAAATTGTCCCCTGCTGTTTTCTCTTCGGCTGCTCCTCACGTGTGAGAGGACATTCCCRTGGGCAGCCTCACCATCCTCCTCTTCTCTTCCAGCCTTGCAGCTCTGCGTTATCGTGATGCTCGCAAGAGATGCTGACGGGCCCGGGCGTGATGCGGCGCTGACACCACGGCCAGCCTTGCTGCCCGATATTTATCTCATCACTGTCTGTCACTGTCGAGCTTTGGTCTTTTGTCTCTAGCCTGCCAAGCAGTCCTTGGGACGGGGAGGGCTGTGGTGCTCGGCATGCAGAGAGCACGACAGTGCCCATGGTTAATGCTGCTTTCTGTCGTACCTGATGCTAAAGGACACCAAGCTGAACGTGCTTAGCACCGTCACCTCTTTGGTCCACCTGAGTAATAATAATCATGAAAGAGCTATGAAAAAATCAAAGGAGCTAATACTGGAGTAGTGCAACCTGCATGCTCATCAGCCCGAGGAGCAGGGATGCTGGCAGCAGGGAAGGGGTTAACCCAGTCTTTTTTCTTTTTTCTTTTTTCTTTTTTTCCCCCTGCAGTCCCTGCCGGGTGGATGAAAATGAATCACATTTCATTCTGCTCTCAGTCAGCCGAGATTGCTCTATAATTTTGTTTTTAGTCATTCGTGACTGAGACCTTCTCTGGCAAATTTAGTCACCGAATGTTTTTACTGTTTAGCCCCAGTCGTTTGAAATCTCGGGGGAGAGTGGGTTTCGTATTGCGACAGCTGAGAGATGAGCAAGGGGAAAGCTGATGGATGTTGATAGTTCGGGCTGATGATATTCAGTATCGTCTCCATACCCCACATCGCTGGGCAGCGATACTCACTTCATTTATTCATGATCATATACGAAGAATTGGAGTCTTCAACATCATAATAGCTTGTGACCTTAAAGGGACACAGTCAAGTACTCTGGGGGCCAAAATTTAACCTGCTCTAGAAATTGCTATCTGCTGGGAGAGATAAATAACAACACCTGCATCCACTGCCATTCGCTGCCACCTCCACGCGCTGCGCACAGGTTACCAGTGAGATGAATTTTGTGAGCACTGGGGCAGGTGAAGGAACCTTGGCCCTGTTTGCAGAAGGAGAAACGGAGCTACAAAGAGGTTAAGCCGTTTGCTGCACACAGTGACCGGGACAAAATTACATGAAGGGTTGAAGGCTTCTGCTCCTCTGCTGAATAAGCATTAGCTCTTGAAGGAGAATTTCAGAGAATTTGAGGAAGAATGAGATCATTTCCTATACTGTAGAAGCTCCCTTGGCYGCTCTTGCTTTAGGGCCTGTCAGCCATGCAAGACTCTTCCTCCTGTTTCCAGTTTTAGTGGAATTTAGTGGAATTTTTAGTGGATTTTTGTTTTAGCGGCCTTAACAGTGGTCCTGGTGCCCGAGGGAGCTAAATTAAACTGAGACCAGGTAATATTTCTGCCTCATTCAAAGAAAAAAGGGTGGGCAGAGACTCAGGAGGGGAAGGGGCGGCAGGTCCCGCCGGCCGGGCYGTGCAGCACGTAGGCGGCATCAAGGCGAGGGCGGACATTTTGTCCCGCCGGCTCCAAGGGGAAGGCGCGAGCGCCGCGTCGCCATCAGGAGATCAGCAGGGACACAGAGGGCTGGGGCGTCTCCGAGCCCGGGCACGGCGCTACCCCGCGGCGGCGGTCGTTGGAAGGGGGCCGGCTGCCGACAATAGGGGCTGATGGGGATGGCGTCTCTAATGGCTGGCTGGGGGACGTTAGGGCCGGCGGCCATTACTGCCATTGTTAAGTCCTGGGAATATAAAAATGCAGAGAGGAAGAAAAAAAATAAAGAAAATTGCCTTTTTATGTGGCGGAGAGAGTAAAGTTGAGCTGCCTGTTGCCATGGCTACAATATTCCGTTTGCGGGCTTTAGTTATTTAAGACCAAGGGCCTGGTCTTGCTGAGTCAGTGAACTCGGTGGAAACATGTCCCCAGCCGCAGCTTGTGTTGAAGGAAGCCAGAGTAGCTTGGTGGGACAGGAGAGCTCCTTCCCAGCCCTCTCTTTGGACACCAYGTCTCCTCTGTCCCCCTGTGCTTGTGGTGGAAACCTGGGCTTCTCCAGCATGGCTGTCAGATCCCAGCATGCGGGATCGGGATCCTTGGAAGACCCCCGTCTTCCTCGCTGCATCTATGCAGTCAAATGAGACCACAGTGCAGTGCCGTGAAGATGGAACAGACTCTCTCTTCCCTCACATTTCCAGTGTTTCTCAGTGTGATCCACCACCAAGCAGCATCGTGTGATGGGAAACATGGTTTTACACCTGCTTCGATTCTGTTCCTCTGTTTCTCCCCTCATTAAGGAAGAACCAGAAAGATTTCACAATCTTTAGTAAAGGAAACAATAATATAAAGTATAAAATCAAATTCCCCGGGCCAGAGATGGCACAGTGGGTGCCTCATGGCTGTATGGGCTGCTCCAGCTTCACCACCCAAACTACCTGCTCTTCTGCACGGGCAGCAATGATAGATCAGATACCATGTGGAGAACCCCAAATACCTTACAGCTACAGAGCTGATTCTACCACCTTGAAATGTGAGGTGAAGATGTTTGGCTGTGATTTTCTGAGCTATGCCTGCCTCCTGAGGTGTATCTATCCATCTGTCTGGGTCTGTCGACACACTTTCTACCAAACAAACACCGTAACTTACTGCTTCCCATGCTGGTGCCATGTCCCTGAGCTCCGCTGCGCCGCCGCGAATTTGTCTCTGAATGTTTGTCCCCAAAATGAGTCTCTCAGGCTGACCCTAGGGATATTCCAGCTGTTCCCTACATCTGTATTTTGGCTGTTTCAGTGCCGTTCTGACGTACAATGCACGTTGCCTTTTGCCTCCAGAAAAGTGACGGTCACACGGCCCCTTTGAGAGATCTGCTGCTTGCATGCGATGGTCGCTGGCTTTTCTTCCTCATCGCAGAGAGGGGAGGCAGAGCCCTCCCCACATCCGCCTGAGAGCTTCTGCTGCCCCCGGGTGAGATGAGATAAACGTGCCCCGTAGTGAGACGGAAACAGGGGGGTTTTATCAGGGCGGAACATGAACCGAATGAAAGCGTTGGGATTTCGCTTCAAAGGCCAGATGCCATTAGCAGCCCCCTTTGTGTTCGCTTGCATGGGTGGGCTGCGTTTTATTCATGTCCTGAGCAAGCGAGAGGGAATGGCTGCCTGCACAGGGCGAGTAAACAGATGAGGGAGGCTGCGCTGGAGGGAAGTTAAGGGATTTGAAGGGGAAAGGGGGATTTCTGGGGAAAGATAACACACCTACATGAGCATACAGGTCTGGTCTCCTTAGGGACAGCTGCTCTAGTGTCCTCAAAGACTCTGGAAGAGGAGAGGGACAGGGCTCTCCAACAGTTGGGTCACATCATATTCAACCCCCAGCAACACTCTAGCTTCCTCCCTAGGTGACCTCGCAACCWCCAAGCCCTTAACACACTTCAAGTCTCCAACTCTCCTCCTTGGTGACAACAAGAGACACAAACCACCTTTCCAGTTGGGAACCRATGTCTTCTTATGCAAGTGGAAAGACCAAAGACCTCATTTCCCRAAGAGGAGACCCAAATTGCATGCAGAGAACCTCTCACCCCATGAAAGAGCAGAGGGCTGCTCACACTTCCCTCGCCCATGACACTGCTCTGCAGGGTGTTCCCAGCGTTTGTGTTACCCTTTCCTTGACTGCTTCCTGCTTGCTCAGAATCCTCCTGTACGAGTAAGAGTGCTAGGGAATGGGGAACGGATGAGTTCCCCATTCATTAAATCAGAACAACCTGTAGTGAGAAATGCTGGTTTTTTTTGCTTAGGATGAATGATGCAATTGAGTTCCTGTTTATAAATGAGGGTTTTTTTTTGTTGACTGCTTCTGCTTTTATGTGTGAATCATACGAGTCACAAACTGAGAAATGTTATCTTTTGTTAGATCCATACCTGGCCATTGCTTAGACCTAACACAGAYGAGAATGTATATTATTGCCCCGAACACAAACAATTCCCTATTCCTATTGACTTAATATCCTGCCTTAGTATCTCAGCGCTTCTACACAGGAATTTTATACTATTTAATAATATTTATACTATATGGCTAGATATTTCTTCTTTCCCCTCATGTCTCACTCCCCAGCTTCCGTTTCTTTCCTCTCCTTTCTTCCTTCCCTCCTTCCCTTTCCCYAAGCTGTCAGTACTAATGAGCACCTAAACATCTGTATCTAACCCCTCACGACACCTTCAGCATCTGAATGCCCAGCYAATGGCTTATGGGAGCCTTCCATTGATTGGGTTAATAGAGAATAAAATTACCTCGTAAATGTATTTTAAATTTGATTTTAAAATTATACCCATTGTCGTTAACCCTTTGATCATTCCTGGCTTGGCATGGATAGCCATTGAGTTGGTACTTGCTAGCCAGCCTTTAAGAGAGGGATTTAATAAAATTTTATGTGGTTTATGCAGCATTGGTGCGGATGTGCATCGTGGTCTGAACTCATTTCAAGATCTCCACTTGGAGCTGTGCTGTGAGGATATCCCATCTTTGTTCTGCTACCTGTGGCTGATGAGCACAGGATAAATACAGAATTATTCTGGCCACCAAAACAACCTGTCAAAATCTAATCCAAACGGCAAAGAAGTCTGCAACACATGCAAGAGCTTTACATATCTGTGAGATCAACCTGCTCTGCCCAGCCTAGTTTGTCGCTGTCCCCATCCCTGGTGTTTAACAGCTTGGCACAGTGGTGGGCACTCCCAAAACTGTGATTTCTTACATGAAACATAAGTCCTTCCATCCCAAAGAGTCCAAAAGGGCCTTCCCCATCCGTGTGGCTACAGACATTACTCATGGGCTATAGAATAGGTATTTGAAAGCACCATGTGGAAGTGTAAAGGAGGGAACTGTACTGACTCCGTTTGAAGTTGTTGCGTGTGTGCGAGGGATATTTCATAGTGGTGGAAGGCAGTTCTCAAAGGAGAGTTTGGCCAGGGCAAAGAGGATCAATACCCAGCGTGACACAGGCTGCAGTAACGAAGGAAATCAGCATCTTCCTCTCTCTTGAAGGACGCATCACCAGGGCACGACTCAGGCCTCTCGAGGCACCAGCTCCCTCTGCTTCCTCCTCAGGTTTCTCTTCCAGGGCCCAGCAAGGCCTTGTTGCTAATTAGCTGCTGAGATTTGACAAGATCACAACGTAAAGCGACAGGGTTGCGATTTCTGCCTCAGTTTTCGATTATTATTTATCTGAGCGCGGCAGCTGCTCCGGTAGATTGTAATTGTTCACTTGTTCAGGGTCATTTTTCAAATGGGCATTTTAGCTAATATCCCATCATGGCCCCAGATATGCAGCCTGCATCTCTTAAAAGATTTAGATGTGCGTGGYAGTTACCTGTGACAGCTCCAGCTCTTGGACTCCTCTCAGTGTCTTTCCTTAGCTTAGTCCAGAGTGTTCTACAACAACCATTGCAACGTTCATTCCCTCATTCTCAGGCCTGGCTTTCCCCAATTGATACAGATGCTTTTCCTGTCTGTCCCAGACTCCCCAAAAAGCATGGCCTGAAAGCAGGCTTGARCCTTTCCTCCTCAGGTGCTCATCTTGGAGCCTCAGACATTCCCCGCTGCWGCTGCGAGAGAGGAGAGAGACCTAGAAGGGTGGCATGGATGTCAATAGAAGCACTGAAGAACATACCATTAGGATCCTGCTTTGGGCTCTGCTCCTCCTGATTTTCTCCTGCATGGCATCTACACTCTCCTTATCCCTTGCTGGCAGTGATGGGGGTATGAATCACATGTTAATTTTAGAAACACTGCCTGGAAATTCTGCTAGATATAGAGAAGGGTGAGTAAAAGGCCTTCCTCTTACCAGACATCAGGACAGATTGTTGGCATCTCGTAGATATAGGTTGCCTCTTTCCTGGTGTAAGGCTCTGGAGGACCCTTGATGAAGCCAGCGTAGAGCAGAGAGATGCCTGGGGCCAGCAGTGGGTGATGAGGGGACATGAGGGTCTCCCAGGGCCACGCAGAGCATTGATACTCTATCCAGCGGGACTCTCATGATGAGTGTGGCTGCTGAAGGGTTAATTTCAGCCCCACGCCGTGTTATACAAGGAATCTTGCAGCTCAACAGGAAAGGAATTAAATTCTTGCCTATTGTACCCACAGGCTGAGGGAAAAACGCGAGCYGGAGTGGGAACTAACAGGAAGCCACAGGTCCCCCTGGCAGCAACGGGATGGCACCGTTTCCATATTTACAAGCGTGGGGTTCCTCCAGCCCGGAGGAGTCGCCCTGGAGTGAGTTGCTGCAAGTGTTTCCTCATCCCTCTACAAGTGAAGCTGCCTGGGGAATTATTGCCTTCCCGCAACTTGTCTTTTTGCCTAGATTCTTCATTATCATTTTTCAGTTTTTTTCCCCCGAAGTACCTTACTTTGCCAAGTACAGCTAAATAAATGTCAGCGCTTTCCATTAGAAGCAGCAAGAGATTTGGCAAAATAGCTATTTTCCTAAAAAAAGRAAACAACAAAAAAAAAGCCACCTCCAAAATGGTTTTCTGCCCCCAAAATGTCAGTGGAAATATTTCAACCAGTTCCATTTGTACTGGCAGAAATAAAGCCAAGATGCCAATATACATCTTCATGCAAATGACAACTTGCAGCCCTGTGATAACCAAGACTCCAGACATCCTTGTGCAGGGAAAAGGAGGGGGAAAAAAAACAAATGGTGGGTGTTTTTTGTGCATGGTGGGTGACAAAAACAAGAGCCCAAACAGAAAAGACCTTGCAAGCCAGTCCAGATGGGAGCTTTCATCTTCCTCCAAACAGAAAAGAGTTTGCATATCAACTGTGGAACAGAGGTCCGATTTCCGTGCCAATACCAAAGCAATCCTGCATGCCAAAGCAGAGGGGAATTTACAGGTCAATATGAGAGAGCTTTGCTATGAATCACACTGCATAAAGAAAAGGTGTTCCTAGTGGCCAAAAAGCAAGCTTTTTCCCCCAAAATTAGCCCAGAGGAGAGCTTTTTTGCCAAGGGAAAAGAACCTGTCTTAAAAAAAAACCTTATAGCTGCTGCCTTAGGGGAAAAAGAATGACAGTCTTTCAAATCTAGACCAATTAGTAAGGTGAAAAAAAAAAAAAGAAGGGTTCTATGCTAATTAAAAATTAAACCCAACAAGACAACAGTATAAAAAATGGAGGAAATGAATGAAAACAATTAGCAGAGATGAAAAAAAAAACGGGGATGGGAATGATATAAATTGAACCTATTATAAGGCACTAATGACATTCGAAAACCTAATTTTTACATTGTCAAACCATTTTGATTAAGTGTTAAACGCTGCTCTTGTGAACTTGGCATATATTGTGCAAGAGCGGTAATTTCTGCCTTTATCTTCCTCGGGCTTTCTCTGAAAAAGGTGCTTGTGTGCTGAAAGARGCAGCTCGTGCTCCTCTTTCTTTAGTGCTAGGGAGTTATCAGCCTCCCTTCCCTTCCTTTGTAAGTGCCAGGAAGCCCCAGCCCTGCCTGATAAGGGCTATTTTCCTGTTTGCAGGGAGAGGAACCCGGGTAGGATTGGGGCGATGAGGAGAGGGAGGTGAGAAATGATGAAGACTGGTGAAAAAGGTGCAAAACAGACTGTTTTTATAGCCAGGAAACTTTTCTCTGCTCTTTTTTTTTTTGAAAATGGAATAAGCAAAATAATTGAAAGCGAGAAAATTGACTTTTTATTGCCTTTTAAGTGCTTAACATGAAGTTTCATCTAGAAAAATTATTGTTATTTTTATCTGTAGCGGCGTCGCTCGAGCTTCTCCTCCGAGAAGATATTTCTTGAGTGGAGGGCGCCAGCTGCAAGGAGCCGCGCGGGGAATGACAATGGCCTATGCAAATACTCCGGAGCAGCCATCCCTGCGGAAGCCTTTGCTGCAACCAGGAGGTGAGGGAGCTCAGCACCTGGCAGGAGAAGGTCCATCCAACCAGCTGGGAGGTGTTGGAGTTGCTGGGTATAAAGCCTGCTCCGGGAGGCCAAGTGTCGTTATCCATATGGGATTTTAGGCCAGGTATAATCTGTCTTCTCACCTTTAGTGAGGAGGGTGACTCCCAATAACCACAGTCTTGAGTTTTCTCTGCTTTGGAAGAGTTAACTCTGTTAGAGTTGACTAAGGAGACGGACTCTGTAGTGATGCTGGTTGCCTTATTTCAGAATATGGGGTTGGTTTCCACCCTGCCAATTGTCCCTAGTGATGCAGCTCAGGTAGGTTCATGCAGGGCCTTGCTACTCCAGAATGGGTCAGACAGGCAMGACTGGAGGAAGGACAATGGGGAATTAAAGTTTTCATCCAGAAAAGTCCAAAAAAAAATTATTTTCCTTGAAAACTAAGAATGGGAAGAGGAATGCGCTCTGTAAATAGGAAGGAGAATATGGCACTTTGGGCTGTTCCTGGCTCCTGTGTCCTCCTGAGCTTTATCCACAGARAAAGAGTGACAGGGGTGGAAGTGATAGATCCAGGCTAGATCATGAGGACTCGGATCCACATAGAGCAGATAAGCAGCAGCATGYGAGTCACTGTAACTAAGACAGCGACATGCAGGTATCATGACCAAGGGCAACGACTATGTGAGAGGTGATAACACAGAAGCTAAGCTGGGCTCGAGCGGGGGACGCATCTAGAAATCCTGGTGCAGAGAGAATCTCTCCGCTTTGGCAAAGCACAAAGTCTTTTTACAGAAACATTGCATCCCTCAGGACAAAAGATTTGATCGCATCTCGGTTGGTGCCAACCTGACATAGAAGAAAAATTATGCATTACAAAATGCTAAAAGACAGCTAAAGGGAAAGAGTCAGGAGAGGGGATGGAGCCACAAAAATAAATCAGAATCACAATGGAGGAAAAGGACGGGAAGTTAGAGMGAAAATAGAGAAGAACTTTTGGAAGGTAAGGCTTTTAGAAAGAAACAAATATGGAGGGAAGAAGAAGGAGACTAAAAAGCCAGGACATGAGGCCAGGCCGTGTGGTTGGTGTCCTTTATATCAATTTTTTACTGCCCCTTTTCGTCTGCCCTAGGAGTAGTTCATAAAGCACAGCGTTTATTACAGGGGTGGTATCACACACTGCAAACCCATTTTGTGACTGCAGCCACTGGGGGATCACGTGTTGAGCTGGCCCCCATTGCAGCTGACAGCCTCAATGAATTCAAAAAAGTGGAGAAGGACACAGGTGACAAGGTATTTGCAATGTGCGTGTCCATCTCTCATCCGTTTGCAAGGCAAAGAAAGCAAATCCCCTCCGTGCTACCAGCAAGCACATTTTTTTTGTGAGCTTTGCCAAATCGGGAGCTAAGGCTTAAGCTCTTGGGTCATGCAATTATGTAAGTCTCTGCTTTTATTTTTTAAAATGCCACTTTCTACCCTGTTTACCTGTGGAGAAAGACTTGGAAGCATCAGGCACACGTACAGGTTCAAACCCAGCTAATTATCAGCACGAGTTTTTTAATGTCTTGCTGCTGGGATCCTTGATTTTGAATTGCCAGAGCCCAGGCAATGGGCACAGTGGCCTTGCAACCAGAGCCAGGGCTAATGTAGAGTTCTTACCACGTGTCCCCYCTTTACTTTTAAGGGCTCCTACTACCCCTCATAGTATCTCAACCAACAGAGTGTTGAAAAATATGCTCATCTTGATGTAGGTTGTGCAGACTTGACCAGACTGCTCTGTGCTGCTTCTGTTCAAGGGGAGTCTCCTGGGATAAAGATCACACAGGAAAAAAGTCCCTTCATTTGGTGACTCTCCAACTTTCTCTTAACTTCAGTGTCCTTAAGCTCCTCTGTGTTGTCCCACAGTCAAGTGACACTTGTGAAGTTCAGCTTTCAGTAAAAAATGGAACTCGGTTTCTAACACCCCTGTGCACAAAATCTTGTAAATCCCAGATTTCTTTTTTTTTCCAAGAAGTGAGAAATAAGGGTGGCGTGGCTTTAAAAGAAAAGCCTTTCAGATTTTTGGTGCCTGATTAATGAGACTTGAAGGCCTGAGTCTGCTGTTACTAAGTGGGTTAGAACCAGAATCTCAGATTATTAAAGATGGAAATTGGAAACTAATTAGGAGTTCATGTTTGCTTTATATATTTTTTTTTAATTCTTATGTTCCACTCAGCTGCTCTTAGTGATACCAGCCTATTWAATTTCCCTTCCTCCTGCCTGTCATTTCTACCCTCTGTTTCTCGTATTGGGAAATATGAGCTGCTGGGATCAGGACATATTTGGCAGGGGGGAAGTCCTATCTCAACAGCCAGCGATTTGCCATCTTCATTTAAATAAAACAAAGAGGATATTATGATGTATTTTTGCTGGTGGCCCCAAATTCGGATAGTTTATACTCCTGCAGGGATAATGGCACCTGGTCGGACACCAGCTGGCAARTGCATCGCCACCTGGAATCATTTACAGAGGACGTGTCGTGCTCCAGGTGCAGGTATCCACCCTCTAAATACAGCCACAGCATTCACAGTCCTCCTTGTTTCAGCCTCTCTCTGCTCTGTTTTGCTCCTGCCTTCTCCTGTACATGGATTCTCCCTCCTGTCCATGCTCTGAGCCCTCCTTCCCCGCACGGTGTCTCCTTCCCTTCGTGCTGCCCTGGATCCTGCTCTGTTCATCTGRTGCCACCACTGCTCCTTGTCTCTGATCCTTCTCTCCTGCCTCTGTGGTTCTCTTTTCCTCCTGGGTGTTGCTGCTCCAATGGGCCATGTCGTGGGATGGATGTGGACAAGGGACAACCTTTCCCTCCAGAACTTCCAAGAACTTGATCAGAAAACCTGGCTCCAACCTTCATGGTCTGTCCCGTGGCTAATTCTACCTGCTCTGATGGGCACCCACAGATCACTCTTATCCAGGGTCGTGGCAACAATTTCTAGCTGCATTGTAGATGAAATCCCTTTTCCTTTTCCAGCAGGATTTAAAGAGGGAATGTGGTGTGCATGGTAACCCACCATTCAAGGGATGTCTTTGCAGAAATCCTCCCACAAATTGAGCTGGGTTGGATTTAACCCCACCAAGCCAATAGAAGAAAATGATAAGACGAAGCACTGAAGCAGCTGGAGGAGGCAAAGCTGAGGACTGTTGCAGTGAGTGTGGCCTAACTTGTGTCCTTCAAGTTCCCCACATTTGTGGTATTTTACCCCACTCATTTGTCACACAAGACAAACTGCAGGCTCGATCCCTCTGCAAACAGCCCTGGAGCTTCCCTTCACCACAGGGTAACAGCCAAATGCAGCCCTAGACACCCAGGTCTTTGCCCCTTAGCAGACTCCTCTCTTTAGGCACCCGTGTGACTTCTTWAGCTTTAGGGAGCCAAACACTTGTGGAAAGAGCGGGTCGTTCCCCAGTTACACTGACTTTTTTTCTGCTTTCCTGGCCACTGTCTGTTTGACCCTCAGTGCCAACAGAGCATAAATAGGTGTTTTTAAGGGAAGACACATAAGGGTGGCCTTGTGTTGGGAAGAGAGCATTATGGCTTGATCAGACATAAGAAATGAAGGAAATAAGTTAAAACCAAATAATAATATGTTAAAAAAAATCAGAGACAAGCTACACTGCCAYAGGAAGAGGTGGCTGTTTGTATTTGTTCTGTGAAATAATTCCATTATTTTCACCATGCTTTTTGCTGATGGCTTTGCGGGCGTTTTTAATGAATGTGGAGTCAGGCCCTGCCGGGGGACACCTGCCTGCACGTCTCAGCATCGTCTCCGCTGGGTTTTAGGTGTGTGTGTGTTCCACAGAAAGAAATACTATCTGTCTGGTTTTTACTATCTCCCTTTCTCAGGCTGCCTTTCTGTCCTAGAAGGCCTTGGGCGTTCCGTTTGCTTCCCGGTTCTCTCAGTATTCGTGAAGGCAGCAGGCAAGGAGGARGCTGGTTTAGCTCTGCGTGTGAAGCCAGGCCTGGATCCTGCAAGTGGCGGCAGTCGCGTGCAGATTGGGGTTGGGGTTAGGGTTAGGATTACAGTTAAGGTTAGACTTATGGTTAGAGTTACGGTTATGCTTACGGTTAGGATTACACTTACAGTTAAGGTTATAGTTAAGGTTATGGTAGGGCTAGGATTATGGTTAAGGTTAGGGTTACGGTTAGGGCTAGGGTTAAGGTTAGGGTTATGGTTAGGGCTAGGATTATGGTTAAAGTTATTGTTAAGGTTATGGTTATTTTTAGGGTTAAGGTTAGGGTTATGGTTAAGAATAGAGTTGGGGTTATGATTAGGGTTAAGGTTAGAGTTACGGTTATGGTTAGGATTAGGCTTGGGGTTATGGTTAGGGTTACGGTTAGGGATAGAGTTAAGATTAGGGTTATGGTTAGGATTGGGGTTACAGTTAGGGTTACGATTATGGTTACAGTTAGGGTTATGGTTAGGGTTAGGATTACAGTTATGGTTAGGATTAGGTTTGGGATTATGTTTAGGGTTATGGTTAGGGATAGAGTTAAGATTAGGGTTACGGTTAGGGTTGGGGTTAGGGTTACAGTTAGGGTTAGCGTTTGTCCTTGGTGTCCTTCACCCGCCTCAGAGTGAAGCCTGTCAATCCTTTGTCATTTTCCTCCTTATTCAGGGAGTTACACTAGAAGGAAAGGGTGGTATGTGCTTTAAACCAACGCTTACTTAAGACAGGCATCTTAGACAAGATTCTCAGGCTGTAAACAAAACACAGAGCTACAGCACTCTGCTCTGGCCTCCCTGTTCTTGGGAAGGACATTCCCTTTGGGAATGGGGATAACCTGGTGGCTGCATGTGCCCTTAAGCAGAGCTTGCTCCTCCTGCGCTTCCAGCCCTGCTGCTAACTAAGTTTTATGCACGTAATATTCTTCTGCTCAGGAAACCACCTGGAATCAAAAGTGCATTTAGGCTTGTAACTCAGCCTTACTGAAGTCAAAGGGATTTAAACACATGCTTAACTTAATCAGGATCCAGAGTGCTCCTTTGAACTGGGCCGTTTATGAGGTTAGGTTCTTCCTGGCAGCCCCTGGAAACTTATGTGAGTTTTTCCTTCTTGCACATTGCTCCTCATACACTGTTGATGGAACAATCTGTTATCCATTAATGCTGCAGATTAAGCCATTTTGCCTGAATCTTTGTTTTCAGTAGACGTTTTAAGTGCTCATCTCCTACAATATATTTATTTGATTTCCAATGCCTACTTACATGATGACAGCAAATCCAGAGTAGGTTTAATAACTGTTTATTCTGTCTCCTCAGGCACACATTGACTGCAGGAGGTGGCATGAACTCAGCGCTGGCATTAAACTACAATTGTGATGGCCATCCTGAAAAATGAGGCAGCGAGTATGAGAGCTTTCCAGTTGCAAATTATTGCTGCATGGATGTGAAAGGCACGAGCCATTCCCATGGAGTTTCAAGGACAGGTTCCACAGAATTGCACCGGGAAGGTTTAAGTTGAAGCTGATCTGGCCTTGGGACAGATGATGTGTGCAATGACTTCCTGAGGGCCCTACCAGAGTAATTGTTATTGATCTTTCAGCTGGTAAGTGGACTATTTATTGTTTGCACCTCTCTGGAGGAAAAGGGGTGACTCTTTGGTGGCTCATGATTCAAGGAGCTGTTTTATCTCTGAGAGCTGCTGGGTGGGAGCCCCAGCTGCAGAGCAGATCTGCTCTGGGCAGCTCAGATGATGTCTGTGGGCACTGTTACCAACACAATACCGGCCTGCACGCCTGGGATGTGGCTCTGCAGGTGGCTCAGATGTGGAATGTGCTGGACAGGGTGGTGGTAACAGCTTCTGCTGATGGGCAAAGAGCACTGGGGCACAGGAGAGTCTTCAAAGAAGTTAGCTGAGAGGTCACAAGAAAAAGTGGTTTTGTCAGCACAGCGTAAGGGGACTGTGGCAGCATGTCCCACTTCTCTTGGAATCTGGCTTCCCAAATTACTATGGWAGTACCACTTTCCTTGGTCCTTCCCATCACTCCAGTGCTACCAGTCCCCCTCCATTTGAGCCCTGACGGATCCATTGCAGGGCCTGYGCTTTCCACAAAGCCTTTCCTGCCAGGTATTTAAAGGCAGCCTCACAACTATTAACCCAACTGTAAACTCCCCGCTGCGCTGCGTGCCAGGGGAGCCTCTTCCAAGCAGGTGTCTCCCTGATTATAACCAGCAGAGAGGGTCCAAGCTCGCCTGAGAGCAGCCAAGGATATAACCCTTCCAGCTGGTCACAGATGGCAAAGCCTCCCCCTGACCATGGTGACGCTGGCAAAGTCATCCCTCTGGCTGCTTGGGAGCAGTTTTGGGAACAGCTGCCCCGGGCACTGTATGAAGGGAAGCACTAGAGCCATTTCAAGGGCTTTATCAGGCTCTTCCCATGCTCTGTGTGGACCCTCCCAAAAGCCTGGACAGTTTCCGTGTGTGTTTTCATAGGGAAGGAGGGTTAATGACAGAAAGGTGGCTGTTTGCAGGAGCGGAATTGATGGTTGCCTTTGCACTGCTCAGATGTTAAAAGAAATTAAGTCATCCTGTCAAAGGACCGTTCGCTATTTCRGGATGCAGTGGCACTGTATATTCTCCATGTCCTTTCCCTATGAGCATGGATAAGATACAGGGAAAAAAGAGGAGGAATTCATACACCATCAATGATTCACTGAACAGAGACCCAAAGCAGCCCTGCGGCCTCCTCACGGAGACTTTCATGATACTGGACACTGCTGTCCTGGTGTTTATGCTACAGATGGTTTGAGGAGACAGGCAACATTAAATTTCTCATTCCCTTTCTCTGCACCAARTTCGTAATTGCTTTAAAAAAAATCCAGTAGCTTTTGGTCCTGTATTAAGATGAGAATAGCTCGCCTGCCACCTTGCTCTGYGTCTTAAGGTATCCAAAATTCCAGTGTTGTGAGCTCTGCTTTGGATTTCTGGCAGCACAACACATGAATTAGATAACCTGTTCTTCTTCCTAATGCAATTAGATAATTTCGTGGTGTTTCACCAACCTCTTCTTGTGTGACTTAGGTGACAAGTCTGTGTGTCTGGGACAGGTTTAATGCCTGCCCGCCCACGGGTTCCTCTTAAGCTGTCATTCTACACTGTCATTTTGTCAGCCTTCCCACCTGAGACTGTGGCTGCGAGCAGCGTGCACCGAGCCTGACTCCAGCTCCAGCTGCCTCCAGCGTTGCTGCTTGCTCTGATTCCTTCTGATGACTTCCAGATGATCGCCCAGATGTTAGGGGAGAGTGGAGAGGTGCCGCGAGAGCAGCTGGCCCTGACTGATTATATTTAACCTTAAAGGAATCCGTCTGTGGTTAAATTTGCGTTTACCCCGAGGTGAGGGATGTTTTGCCAAAGACTGGAGCTGTTCCCATGTTCTCAGCTCCAGAGCAACTCGAGGTTGGTACTTCAGAGAGAAGGGGGAAGATATTTCAGTTGGCTGGATCGCATCACCGCTTCACACAATCAAAAATCATGTCCACGAGCAACCAAGCAAATCCTCAGCAGGTAAAAAATCAGAAGCAAAAATTTGCCAAGCTCTATTTTCCTTAGCAGCTCTGGTTACCAAGGCAGAGGTGTCACCAAGAGGTGCAGCCCTACCTGGACACGAAGGGGCCTTTGCTGGTTTGGCAGAGCTCGTGCCATGGTGCAGGCTCCTGCATGTTCCCATGGACTTATAATCTCCTATTTAACGTACTCTTTTAATGGAAGCTCTGCATGTGTTTGCCTTAAGAGACCTTAAGAAATCAGACTTATTTGGGATGTTCATGGAAGCGGTTCACCTGAGCCTAGTTACAACGGGTTGCTTTGTTCCAAACAGGAAAGGACGGAACCTTCTTGGTGTCTCAGGAAACATCCCACCTTGCAGTTCTGCTCAAAATTCACCTTCCTTTGGATTTTCCTTGAGTATGAGCATTTGGTCACCTATTTTATTTCCATCAGCCATTTCAGGGGGTAGCTGACAAACTTGTAGCCACAGCTGTGCAACTTTCTCCCAGGTTGGAGCTCCTGCAAAGCTCAGTGTGTGCCAGAACCAACCAGTTATCCCACCTGGCTCCCCAGGGCTGCTGAAGCTTTTAACCAAGCTGTGACCTGCCGTCTTTGCCTCCCCAGTGACCTTTTCCTGAACAATGTCTCCAGTTATTTAAAGAAAAAATGTTCCAGAAATCTGTTTTTTTACAGATTTTTAGCACCTGGGAAGAATGCCTRTGTGATAGATACAGAAATGAAGTCTTCTGTTGTTTTGCACAGGTGTAGCTTGCACAAACCAGCATGAATTCTCCCTGTTCTCCACACTTCTCTGTCAACCTCAATCCTGAACCCCACAGATCTCTGCTGAGGGTGCCAAGACAGCTCAGCCCTYGTGGTTAATTTAAAGTCCTCATCTGAGTGCCAGCAACTTTGGACATCAGTACTGATTGCCTSTTTCTTCCGTGATGAAGGCAGCTTTTTTTTTTGGAAGAAGGAGGACTGAGACCATCAGCCAGGTTCAAGTCATACTCGGCCTTCAGATTTTAGTCGGCCACTTTTGTCAGGTTAGGACCAGGGACCCATATGCAAAGACTTCATATCCCCTTCCTCTGAGGCATCCAGCAGAGCCAACTTGGAAGCTTTTGCAGAGCTCTCAAACCCTCTCCTGCTTCCTTGGAAATCCATATTGTTGCTAATTAGCCATCTATTGGAAAGCATGGCTGGACTTCTGTTAGGCTGGCTTCATTAGTCAGTGTCTTTGCATGGCTCTAGAGATGACCATTTGCTGTTGCCTGCAAGCAAAATGCAGAGGAACTTGCAGCTCATCCTCTAGATCTGTAGAAAGACCTCTCAAGATGCTACAGTGCTGTCTCACTCCCCCTTTTCCTTATTTTATGTGGAATCAGAGCCCATGGACGTGAGGAAGAAGCAGCTTCTCTCCCACACCAGTGCTGGTGCAAACCAGCCCAGCTGCTGATCTCCCAAATGGGGGCTACCAAACTGGCCTGTGCAAAAGTCCCTTTTCSTGGTCTTCAGCCAGGTCCATTTAGGCTCTGATCTGCAGCGGCACCCACCGTCCCACTGGAATGTGTTCACAGGGCTCCTGCTTTGGCAGCCTGAACTAGTGCAGCACTTAGGTGGGTTCGTGTCTCCCTCAAGGCAACGTCTCTAGCAGTGCACCTCTGTGCTTCTAGACCTGCATATTTGCTGAAAAATGGTAGCAAAATGGGTAACAGCAACTTGGATGATCGCAGACCGAGCTCAGCAGCTTGGCTTATACATTGGTTTATAGGGGAGACAGATGGGCTAGAACAGGCAGCCTTTGATCTCCAACCATCTCACTAATGATTGAGCTGCTCTTGTGCTTTGGTCCTTTGTGTCTGCTTGGGCAGTGCTCCTGTGGACACGTTCCCTGCAGAATGAGGCCACAGGGGTAACGCTGTTACATCCACCATGCGTGCTCCTGTCCTGTAAGCAGGAATCTCCAGCATTTCAGAGCTTCTCGTTGGAGTGACCTTGCTGCACACTGAAGCATCCCAAGGGAGGTGGACTCAACAGCACCATCCCAGGTATTTCATCTCTCCCTGTCTAACCAGGCACTGTCAATCTTCTTGGTTAACCAGCTACAGTCGGATGAAATACGAGGACCTCTGTGAAAAGCAGTTACTGTAGCAGACAAGATGACTTATGAAGGCACAGTTGTTGTTACAGACGTACTTTCCCACTTTGTTCTAAAACGAAAATATGAAAGCTGCAACTTAATTCTTTTGCTCTGCTGAAGCTGCAGGCGTGGTGGCAGCTGCACATAATAATGATCATTTAACATCACGTTAGTCCCCAGAGGCCCAGGCAAGATTCAAGTTACGCTTCCAGGTGATACGTGTGCAGGCAGCAGCATGAAGAACTTGCAAGGTAACAGTTGTACTCCTAGTTCTGGCTTTAAACGTTAAGGGAATTGTGCATCTCTGCTTAGATATCTGCTGAGTGTCTGTCACTGTGGTGCTGCTGGAGTTATATTCTGCCTTAACCAGGAGGCTGTGATTAAACAACAACAAACCAGACTCAGCTTTGCTTCCAGCTTAGTTTTCCTTTATTTACCAGGGTTTACAGCGTGGCTGCAACAGCACAGACGCACGGAGACATCTCGTGCAGAATCACAAGCAGAAGCTACACGTGTCATTTCAATATCTAAGGATTGCTGCTTCCGAAACAGCAAGCTGAGAGAGGGAGAGAACAAGCAGAGAAAGAGAGGGAGAGATGAAAGGGAAGGAAAGAGGGGAAACTAAGGAGGGGTCCCAGGTAAAAGAGAATTGGTAATCGCGTGGAGGAAGAAGCAAACCACAAGCACGAGGGCTTAAATGAGGCAGGGCAAGAGGGAGGGATGGAGGAAGATTAGCGGGGGAAAAATGGGAAACAAAAATTTGCAGAGGTGAAATTGAAATAGGAGAAAAAAATATACAGCAAAAGGAGAATTTCATTTAAGAGACAGGAGGGAGGAAGGAACTATTGCAAGGCAAGCACAGAAAGGAGCATCTGCCCTAATGAAAGACCGTGGATGGAATTTTGCAAGGAGGGCTGGGAGATGACCTGTGGCCGGTAATTTTCTCCCTCTCTCATGACTGTTGAGGTGCTAGGGTTACCTTCCACTTTGTCCAAACTGCATCTTTCCAGGCTCCCCTTCTTGTAGAAACAGAAGTGGGGCAATTTCATCCTCAAGGATTACATCCCAGCTGTGCTGAGGGTTGAAATTGGGTGGCTGTTCCAGTCAAGAGTGAGTCTTTATCAGCCAACACCAGCCTCTTCCCTTAACATATGTTACCCACTGTCCTATTATTATTGATATTTTTAGTGTTACTACTAACCCACTTTTGTTTTAGAATTTCTTTCTGGCCTGATCATGGTCAGATCCAAATAGTGGTAGTCACTGTCAAAAAAATCTTTCAGGAATAAGCAGAGGGAAGAACTTGGTTCCCCAATCTAACCGAGAAATTTCTTGAAACTTGTGTTTTCTGAAGTCTTTAATTGCATCTGTTGGAACTGGCCAAAGAGGTGAGATGGGCGCAGAGCAGTTCAGCAAAGCTGGGCCGTTTCTGGAAAGCCCTGGGTGGGAGCACCATGCAGAGTGATGGCTACAGGCAATGAGAAATTTGGGGTTGAACCTCCTGAGATAGATCATCTGTGGTAGTGTGGGGCTTCCTAAGACACTCTGGAGATATTGGGGTCTCCTACAGAATTTCCAGCCCAACAACCCAGAGGTTTTTGCAGCAGTGGTTCTTGGAGGGCTGCCTTGCACCCTGTGACTGCCCTAGCCCTACAACCCAACGGTGTCACTATATGTCATTAATGACAGCTGTCATTAAAGCTCTGCAGTCCGTGCACGGACTGGTTGCAGCACGTGGAGAGCCCTGAACCTCTAAAAACCCACAAGAACGTTCTTGAGAAGCAGTGTGTTTCCTGGCATATCTGCTGTCCTTCATGTTCTTTGTCTGTTCTTGTTGTGTTTTCTAGCTAAGCCTCCGTGGTTGCAGGGCCTCTGTTCTTTTCAGTTCTTACTGTTCCCACCCCGACGTCGTCAAACAAGGCCCCTCCGAATCAGCCTCCACAAACACGACTAGCCAGATCTCCACGGGGAACAAAGTCACATAGATTTCTGTGACAAACCCCATGGATCTGACAGGGCCTCAGATAAATCTGCCTCGAAAAGTTAAAGCCATAGAAATGCGGAGCCGCAACGCGAGATTTCGGTGACAAAAGCAGGGAGCTGACAGGGACTCAGACAAATCCATCCGTGCCGAGTGACTGCGCATCCGTTCCTCGCACAACCGCCTGCGTGAAGAGATAGTGATGAGAGATCCCCACACAGCATCTAACACGGCATCAGCATTTGTTGGGAGATTAGTGTCGGGAGGGAGAAATACCCAATTAAAGCGGCATTACGCTGCCATTGGGGGATTGAGAGTAAGGAGCAATAATCATGCCAGCCCCTGCTGCCATAATAGTGCTGTAAAGGAAGGAATTGGAATGCAAAGGAGCCTCGACGAGGAAGAGAAGGCAAAGCACAGTTATGAGCTTGGAGCCAAGGCGATGGAATAGCTCCAGAGAAGACACCAGCTTAGGCTGATCAAGGCCAGCATGTGGAGCAAGGCGGCCAGGGCATCTCTCCACGTCCATGGACTCCTGCCCAGCTAGCAGAGGGGCAAAGAGGGGTAGAAATGGGTGCTTGGTGGAGGGTATCAGTGCATTTGTACTGTCTCCCAGCACAGAGTGCTCAGGACGTAGAGCAGAACATAAGAAATGCCTCCCTGGAGCAGACCAGTCGTCCATCTGGTCCAATGTTCTGACACCATCCTTATAAGGGGGAGCCTGTGACCTTGGCACGCTTTGCTCTTTCCTCCCAGCTTTCAAAACTCCTGGATCAAGGCAGGTAAGTGGCACAGCCCTTAGGACCCATTTGTGGATATATTTGTGCAGTTGTCTAATGGCTTTTGAACCTGATGGGACCACCTGCCACTACTACCTCCAGTCACAAGTCCGCTTGATCCTCACTGAGATGCCTGCAGCCTGTTTCATAGAAGTACTCTCTTTTATTTATTTTAAACTGATCTCCTAATTTCATCAATTCCCCACTTCCTCGCTGTTGTAATATTGGTGAATTTGGTGAATAACCTGTTCACTTTCACCCTTGCCACCATATTCACTGTTKATAATCATCAATCGCATTCCCCCTCGGCCTTCTCCCCTTCAAACYGAAGAGCTTTTTTGGCCACAGCAGGACATGGAGCCAGTGATTTCAGAGCTGTGGGTGATAACTCCATGTCTCCACATAGTCTTTCCCGAGCTGCATCTGTCAGTTCTCAGTTTAGCACCACATCAGCATGGGTTAGATTCTTTTTTCACCTCATGCCCACGTAGTTTTGGAAGCTCGTCAGGTTGTTTGTGAGCAGCACAGGACATGGAAGCACCATTTCCCACCTCATCCGTAGGCCTTGGGCAATGGCTCTATCCCACATTCTGCACAGCAGGAGGGAATCGTGAGGGGTTCAGAAAAGCCTCTATCTATGACCTGTCAGCCCTGCAGGTAAAGGCTGGTCAACACGGCCAGCAGAAATCCTGAATCTACCTGAAAATGGATTTCCTTACTTTGCRGACACTCATTATTTTTTTCCTGCATTTCATTTCCCTGGGGACCTGGTATTGCTCCCCAAAACCTCTTCGCCTTTCCCATGAAAGCCAACTGGAGAGGAAGGTGACTTGTATTAAAAGAAGATAAGGATTAAGAGGAGCTCTGTGGCCGGAGTGGTAGTTTCATGCCTGGAAAACTCAGGCTCCATTTCCTGCTATGTGAAGACAAGGCACTGAGAGCCAGGCTTTTAGGCACTTAACGATGACAATTTTCAGAAACAAACAGTGTCTAATTACTATTGAAATTAATCAGAATTGAATTAATCAGAGGGAAATGGTCCTTGCAAGCCCCACGTGGCTCCCGTCGCCGTCTTCGCAAGCACCGTTTCACCTGGAGCTCCTGAAGCTGAAGGGAAGCAGGTATCTCYACACCTTCCAGTCATAAAATACAGGCAGTTGTTGCAAGGCTGAGGATGCCGTTCCTCTTTTTAGTGTCTCTTGTCACACAACGTGCCACTAGGAAGTCCCAGTTTGCGCGTGCTTGCTGGGGAGCAAAGCAGGAGGCAGTGCCTGGGTGGCAGCAGGAGAGGCTGCATCCGTACGGAGCTGTCCCTAGCAGAGGCACGGGGATTTATCTTGCTTGCTTTCTCCCTTAGCTGCCTGCTAACCGCTCCAGCTGCCTGTCTGGTTTCAGGTTGCTCATCAGTTTTCATGCCTAGGAAGGTGAAATAAAGAAAGGACTTTGTGTGCTGAAGCTGTTTCCTAAGCAGAAGAAAACGCTGCTGCAGCCAGGTAGGCAGTTCTAGAGCTCCTAGCGCCATCTCGGCGTCCTGTCGCTGTCCTCGTTGGGACCAGTCTTTTCAGATGTGATGCACGTGGTGGCCAGATAGAGTGACTGGTCTTTTAGGGAGCATACGGTGCCGGTTAAGGCAGCAGAACCACAGACCACAACACTCTGTCAGGATGAGTTTTACCCTTTTGACTTGCCAGATGCTTCCTGGATCAGGGCCAAGATGCTGAAAGGGCCACACATTTTCACTTTTGTCTTCCTGGCAGGTTTCAGCGCCCACAATATTGAGCAGCTTCCTGCGCTCGGACTCGGATGCCTCTAACGACAGCCCAGGAACACGGTTGAAGCACACGCAGCTCAGAGGTGGTCACATCGTGCAGCAAAGGGACCTGCCAGTGCCAGCTGTGAGTGGTCCCCCCTTGGCTTTGAGGGCCAGGGTCTCTGTTTTAGCACCTATAGAAGGCGTTTGTCATTCATCTATTAATATTATCTGTATTGAGTATGTTTTCTTACTTTCCTTGTGCTACCTTGTCCTGGTTGTCCCCAGCTGCCTTTTGGTGACTAGCACCTTAAATCCAGCAGAGCAGCTGGAGCACTTAGGTGGCCATTTGGCAACCAGCTCCTGTTTGCTTTGAGCTCTCTTGTTTTGCTGGTGGGTCTTTCTGGTGGCTTTGCTCGCTCTTCTGTRCTTGCTCTGCAAGAGACGGTCTTTGTTTCTCCCGTGTTTTTTGTCTTCTGGCTTTTGGGCTTGCATCAGAAACAGCACGGAGCAAAAACAGGCTGCACAAGGCAAAGCCCTGATGTTCCACAGCCCTGTGTTCCTGCCTTATGGTGATACAGAGGATGAAGGTTCCCTATGGGGAATGTATTCCTAGGATTATTGGGGTCTTATTAATATTAAGTGTTACTCTGGTGGAGTATCTGCTACTCACACAGTTTAAAGCAGCGAATTTTCCATAAAATCCTAAAGCTTGTAAACACTCGACACATTTTAATGCTCTTCAGGCATTCAAAATGTTTTCCACGGTCACATCGTATTTGTTGCATATTATCCTGCTGCTTAGTTTATGATAACTGGCACCTCTATAATGASAAGGAGAGAAATGTGTTTCACAGGGTCGGGCACTCGGGCAGCTGGGAAATTCAGGTTCCAGATCTCGGATCTGCTCCAGATGTTTTATTTTGCCTCCTCCCTATCTGGATGGTGAAGATGCCAGCATTGCTTCAACTAGATGGCAAAGTTGTGAGACATCTACCTTCCCAGATACCCCGGGCGGGCTATGGGGGTCTAGAGTTGGGTAAAGAATCATGATTATGGCTATTTTTATGGATAAGAAAAATGCTGTTTGCAGCAGACCCCACAAATGTATTTCCCAGCTTGGAGTGTGATGTATAGAAAGAGCTGTGTCCTYCAGCTCTTATGGTGCCTCGTAACAGTGAAATATCAGGGGTTCCTCTAGTTGCATTAGGGCTGCAAAATCCATCTCCTGAAATACTGGGCATGCCATAGGACAACWGGGTTGGGTGTAAATATTAAGCACGTGTGTGGTTAGCATGTTGGAAGCAGGGCCCATTTGCTCCTTCCGACACCAACTTGAGCCTTCGCTTCCCGGCAGGAATCACTTGGTTGTTGCTCCAGGACCATTTTAACACTCAGAATTTAGTTTAGCTGAGAGCAGCTTTGCTTGGCTTTGCTTGGCTTCTAAAATTTGAGGCAGAATGTTAAAATAAGAAATGGGTGCGGGCTCCACTTCCTGGAGATTTTGCTTTTGTTCTTTCTTGGGTTTCGTCTAAAACAAGTCATTTAGAATAAAAGACAATTTTTGCTCTTTGTGGGTGGAAAAAACCATCCCTTTGCTGGCTCCAATACTGCACCCGTCACCACGATGTATCGGAGATACCCAGAAAAGTCCTCAGGTGCTTTTGTTGGGAACTAGGAATAAAAATTCCCCGCTAAAATAGGGAGATTTGAGCTATTTATGGCATTTTGCTTTTCATCCTGCAGCATTTTGGAACTAAYGCAAAGTGAGAACTTAACCCCCCGYACAAAGACCACCTTTCCTGGAGACTGGAGGTCTTGTGGACCTTCATGGAGATGAAACACAAGAGCTTGGGAAAGGAGTTGTGCTGTGGTTGATAGAAAGGACAGAAGGCATTTCTAGAGTCCACATAGGGAATATTTAAATTACAGAGAGATAAAATAAATCTTAAGAGGTCATTTATTCCTTTGCCTCTGCTCCTGGAGGCAGGATTAGCACTACCTAAACCACTTTTGACAGATGACTGTTTAGCAACCGAAAAATTCAAGAAATGTTCAGAAAAAATTTAAGTGATGGCGACTCTACAACTTCCCAAGGCGATGTATCGCAGCGCTTAACTGTCCTAGCCATTATTCACATTTAATTTGGGTAGGACACAAAGGCTGACATAACTTCCATGCTAAAAGGAGAGGACTTGAAGGAAATACGGGATCCTTAACTTCGATGGGTTGGTTCTGCCGTTGATGGGGGAGATGTGGACRATTCTTTCCCCGGTGCTGGGATTTGTGTCCTACGTTGGGCTCCTGGAAGGAGGCGGTGGCCAAATCACCATTCCCAAAGCTGCCTTCTAGCCTGAGCACCCTGGAGCTGTTCCCTCCTTGGGAGCAAAACTGAAATCTGGGTACCCAATGCGTTACTTCTCCCAGAATTATTTTTTGGGGTAAAATTTAATATTTTTGTCCATTTTTTCTGGACATCTGGACATCCCACAATGCATGTGCAGGACACTTGGAGTAGACACATGAGGCCTACAAGAGGATAGGACAGCAGCGTATGCAGAGCAGCTGCAGATGACTGAAAAGCAGGAAGAAACAGGAGAGGGAGGACAAGAAAATCATGTAAAAAGGGGCAAGGGAGGTTAAAAACATCCACATAAAGATGCGAGGCAAAGATACCGAGGTGGGGATTTAGAGTTATCAGCACAGCTTGAATTGAAGAGCCCAACACGGCCTTGTTCTTGGGGTGATACATGGATTCCCGAAGATCAGTGTCCTGTCTGAGGTCCACTGCGGCCAGCGGGATTTATTGAGTTAATAATTSAGTAAACCTGGTCCAGTGTTACTCAGAAAACCATTCCTGGCASTGTGGAACCTGAGTTGGATGAAGGCACCTGAGACCCTGGGTGCGGACAAGGGCCTTTCTGGGCGCGCCAGGCCTGGCTGAGGAGCTCCCTGTTCACCTGTTGTGTCTAATGTGTGTCCCATAACAGCCTTTAAGGGATGGCCTGAGAGCCCTCCCCAGCCAGGACCTCTTCTCAATTCCTTGGGGAATAGGGGACATCCCCACGTGCTGTRTGGCTCATGGCAGGTAGGTGCTCATGTCTTGACATGGGGGGCCAGTWTCAGCCCTCAAAACTTGTTTTTCCTGTTGCCTCTGGTTTGGATGGGCCGCAAGTCAAACCCAGCTGCCCTCTTCCCATCCCTATAAAGCCATCTGCAAGGAGGGGTTGAGGAGTGGAATGTGACCTCTTTCTGCCCCCTCTTCATGACTGAAGCAGGTAGGATCTTCCCCCAGCGCTCATCTGGGCAGCTATTCATCACATCCTAATATTTTAATTAGGATTAATTAAAATATTAATTATTTTAATATTTTATGGGCCACATGGAATGGGCCACATGGAATAGGCTTCTCCAGGACGTACCAACACCGTAGACCTGAGCACGTAGACCATAGACCTGAGACCTGAGCAGGTACCGTAGACCGTAGACCTGAGCAGATACCAAAGGGTTAACTGCTCACGGTCTCCTGCTTGGGTGGAATACAAATGATGCCCTTTTTTTATCAGCCATTTTGGTGCTGTCTTCTTTTTTTAATCATTGCAGGCTTTGAACTCCTGCTCTGAAAGAGAGTCTCTGTCTCTTCATCTTCAGCGGCTGCCAGGTCTGGAGGCCTAATCAATGCGAGTTATTGATAGCAAATCAATTAATGCGGACAAAGGATCAAAATTAAAGAGCTTTCACTAAATTAATAAGTGATTCCGAGCCTTTTAACAGAGTGCCTGAGATAAGGAGAGCTCAGTCTTCTGGGACAGCAGCTTCTAGTCCYGTGTTTCCAAAGACAACCAGCTGGGGAGGGAGCTCTGCTTTTACATGTTCCCCCCCCATTTAAACGGCCTGGTTTCCTCGATAGGATGTGCTTAAAATCCAAGTCTGGAAAGGCTGCCAGGAAACTGGTCTGAACTAAAAAGAGCAGATTTATCTGCCTAAGCAAGTTGTTGCCTTGCTCAGCTCATTGGGGGACAGCTGGTTGTTTCAGAGGCCGGATTTATACAAGTCACCAGCCACCTCTAGGCTCCARGTTTGCTTTAATATGCAGCTTTCCTTGAAGCTGGGCTGAAGATGTCCTTGGAATAGGACAATATCCCTGGATCGAGGAAGTCCGGAACWCCAGGAGGAGCTCTCTGGAGGAGGATTGCAGGTAATGTCCTTGTCCTGTTCCCTGTCATGCAGGGTGGGATGTGACATTCCTGGGACAACCAGCATCCCCATGGATGCTCTGCAGCCTCTCCACAGGGGCTGCATGGGGACCTGGGGACCAGGAGCTCCCCAGGGCTTCCTTTGCCTCCTCCCTCCTGCTTTGACTAAGGGAGACCCAAGCAGTCCCAGGCTGGAAGAAGGAGCATCCCTGGCAGTTCCTGTGCTCCTGCTTGCCATCTCCTGCTCTCCTGCTTAATAGCAAGGGCTATTTGCAATGCCAGGAGCTCTCCTGCTGCGAAAGTAATGAAGAGGGAGGGAGATGGAGCTGGGAAATAGATTACTTGGGTGCAAATAGAGCATGGAGCTCACTGAAGACGAGGCCTGGCTTGGGTTCCTCCATGGGGCCTCCCCACGGAGCAGCAGGAACGCTGTCTCAGGATACAGTCAATATTCCTACATGCTGTGTGGACGTTTCCTTGGGATTAAAATGGCTGCAATTTCCAAAGCTTCCAACAAGAAGTTTATGCCAGGGGTGCTAGTGTTCAGATGAATACGCTGGGACTTACAAATGTGACCCTTATCATTGCCGAAACTAGAATTAAACCTGAACTTCAAGCTTATTGGGTCAAATTTCAAGTAATGGGAGAGTCATCTCCTTTTTGCTGCCTTCTCTGCTGATCCCTGCCTGGCTGTCTCCCGCAATCCATCGCCCGCGCTCTCGCTGGCAGCGGCATCCGCTCCCTTATCTTCATTYGCCTGCCCCTGCACTTGAAACAGCAGCTCAGCCCGCGTTTGTGGAGCCAATTCCCTGGGGACGGAGGCGCCGCTTCCTGCTGCCGGGCTCTGCAGCCGCAGGGCTCCCCRTCCGCCTAACCTGGAAGCCACAAAGATGTGACCTGGACACGGCTCCTCTCTGCCCCTTCCAGCCTTTCCTCGCCCCCTCTGCTCTCTTTTCCCGGGATAGATGAAAAGCTGCAACACACAGCCCCAAATCTGTTGGATTTTTGCGCTCCCTTGATAACRGGGGCAGCTGATCCATATCGCTCAGCTGGGGCTTATCCGCCGCCTCCCGCCTCCCCGCTGCGGCGCTCGGCTCCGGCAGGGACGGCGCCGGCTTGGGAAGCAGCCCCGGCGGCACGGCCGGGGCCCTCCACTCGCCGCCCGTCACCGCGGCAGGCTGGATGCTCCCGGGCGAGCAGCGCGCTTTGCCGGGAAGGCCGGAGGCGGGAACRGCCCCTCCGGGGTTTCCAACTTCAAGGATGTATTTTTAATGCTTTGCTTTTGTTGTGAAGTGATGCTGGGGAGCAGACGAGGTCAACAGCACAGGCTGCAGTCAAGGGAGYGGGGCGGGTTGTGGCTTTGCTCTGTCTGCTACGGTTCCCAGGTGAGGTCTTGGCCTTGTTAGGCCGGTAGCTCTGCTTGGGAAGGAAKGTGAGATGGAGATTTAACTCCCCGGCTTCTCATTTGAACATCTATCACAGAATCACAGAATATTCAAGGTTGGAAGGGACCTCTAGAGATCATCTAGTCCAACCTTCTCACTCAAGAAGGTTGAGCGAGACCTCTTAAACCTCTTAGGTGGGTATATTCACACCTATGACTTGCATCACGCAGATGATGGGAACAAGTATCCCCTGATCTCTCCCTATGCATGCCCTGGAGCACAGGGTCCCTCTAGTTCCCAAGCTACCTCAGTTCAAAATGATCTTGAATGTGGCCAAGAACCTCATTGTTTGAAATGAATTCAGCAGCAGGTGTCTGAGACCGAACTGTATTTGCGGGGGGCAAAAACTGTATATAGATATCATATATACATAGTACTTCTTAGTCTAGACGGATGATTTGGGAGTATAAGTCTGYGTATTTGCAAGTGGTCATGAACCCTTGGGTGTAAAATATGTGTAAAATACGCATTTTGGGGTACGTATGACTGCGTATGTGAGACCTTRACATCCAAGTGGCTTCACATCCCCAGGACGAGACGTGTCCCTGTGGCAATTTCATGGATTTGCCCGTGTGGGTGCTCCGAACAGGCGCCTTTTGCCATCAGATTTCCATGCCAGAAACAAAATCCCAGGCCAGGAATTCTTGGCACTCGTCCCTTCCTGCTGTAGCCTATGGGCAGGCTYCTCGAGCAGGGTGGTGATGCTAGGAGAGAGCCGCCTTTCCTATAGTCAGGATTATATAAATCCCTGTGTTTCATTGTGTCACCCAAGGCCGACTAGGTCAAGTGTGGACACCATGACATCCACAGGGGTTGCAGACCACATGGGTTGCAGTTCTGTGGGGTTTGAAGGGTGCAGAGGCTTTTGTGTTACACTTGTGACTTGAGCTTTCCCTTCATTTTACTCTCGTCCTCCCAGGTGGCACAGGTGCCCTCGTGTTCATGGTAGAAACCCTCATGAGGAGCCCAAGCAGCCTTGGGGGCCCTGCCTGCAACGAAAGGCGTGAAGGCCGAGCAGAGTGGTGAGTTCTTGATAACTTTTCTGTTTCACATCAGGAATGGCAGAAGTAGAGACTCGTGAGACCCCATTCTCCAAGACTTCCCTGGTCAGGGCAATGGGGCGGCCAGGAGAGGTGCCAGGCATCTCATGGCAGGGCCTTTTTTTTTTTTTTTT
>NW_020455666.1:0-17638 GCF_003342845.1 Nothoprocta perdicaria | reverse complement strand
CTTTTTTTTTTTTTTTTTTTTGCAAAGTGCTATTATGAAATGCAATTAGTCTCCAAATGCTGGGAAATTACAAATCACTGCATTATTCAGACCGTGTTGAAAGAAGATGGATTTCAAGTAGATGAAATGGAAGGTAGGAAGGAACAGGATGGCACAGGCAAGGGCAGTGGCAGAGCTAAGAGCAGCCTGGATGTCCAGATCTCTGCCTGCTAGAGCCCCATGCACTAGAAAGTCCAGCTTTTGCTGTGATTAGTTTGTGTRCAGCTGGGCTTTATTTTATAATTAGTGTAATTTGAAAATAGCAGGGATCTAAAAAGCCCCAGTGCCACTGAACCACTTGCACTGCTGCCAGCACTGGCACCAGCACGGATTTGGGGCCGTGCAAGAGTGGCCAGCAGTGCATTTTGTTATACGTTGGACACCAGAYATCAGAGTTGACCCTCATGGTCCAGGAGCAACGCGGGAGGCTTGAACATGAGTAGCTGCCCTGGGCAGCTGCTCTGAGGAGCGCGGCCYGTCCTGGAAGCAGCTCTGATGCTCCTCCTTATTTGTGCTTGCAGGAGAGGCAGTCGAGAGCAACAACCCTCTTTGGCAGTGAGTTGTTCCTCCCAGGACTGTCAAACTTAACTGATGCATCCAGGGAATGGGATGGGCTGGCCCTGGGCTTCCTTTCCCTAAATTCTCAGCTCTCTGCAATCTGCACGGTCTTGCTGACGACCTCGGCACACAAGGGTGTCCCTCTGCAGTCTGTGCCTTGGCTGGCTGCTGAGGATCTCCTGGGGTTTGTAGTTCTCAGTATCATGGTTAGGCTCAGYTATCTCCCCATTTAACACTGCTTTTGGTGGTGAGACAGCTCCTGCTGAGGGAACAGAAGGTCCCGTGATGAGCACATGGTGCCTTCCTTGTCCTAGGGAAGCTGGTGAAGTTTCCTGCTGGCTCCAGGAGAGCTGGGAGGGCCCTGAGGGTCCTTCCCTGGCACTAACTTCCCAAGAAAACCTGCTGGTGGTGACTTGTGAGCAGATACATGGACTACCTGTTTTCCCTCACAGCCCTGCTCCCATAAACACTGGTGCTCGAGGAAGAGCGTTGGTGAATAATGACCTTAAGCAAGAGGCCTACAAGAGAAGAGGGGGAAAAAAGCTGTGGAAATCAGGCTTACTGGCAGGGTTGAAACCTCTCATTGGGTATTGGGTGAGCATGGAAGGGGTAGGAATGGGGATTTAACGCTGCTCCCAATTCTCCAGGGAAATCCAACATTTCTTTCAAGCTGGTGAGGTGGCAGGGCCTGGCTGCGCCGAGATGGTCCGTGCAGCAGCTGCCCTGTAGCACTTGCCAGGCTGGCAGGGTTTAGCACGTTGCATTTGGCAGTTTCAGAGCCAACCTCAGGCCAGGCCACTGTTTGTCATGACGAGCGGGATCAAGGTTCATGGCTGGGCCAATCTTCCTTCCACCCACCCRCCACCCAAATGCGGAGTTTGACTTGGGGGGTGATATCTGAGCAATGAGAAGGGTGGCTGAGATGGTCTGAGAACAGATACCCTGTCTTATAAGAGGACACTAAGAAAAGGACTTAAAATAATGTCTAAGAAGCTCCTAATGAACAGGATGTGGGTCTCAGTAGTAGCACGGGCTGAATTTGGAGGTTCCTTCCAGGCTAGATGTTCCTCCCATGTCCTGTTTTTTCCTTTTCTGCTCTGAGCTCCCACCCTTGTGAAAAATCAGTGAAGTCAGCTTCATTTCTGCCCTCAGTTTCTTCACCACGGAGCTGGGAGAGACCCCTTTGAGCAGATCTCTGGGAATGACCAAGAATTCAGCATGGACGCTTTGGGAAGGAAGAGTTACTTAACGTTAAGCCGTAATTTAAACCTGTTTTATCACCACTGCCTTGCTGTGTAAGGAAATCATAGAACGRGGAGCGCTCTGCCCCAAGTACAAGTAAGTGCATTTTGCATTACTTCTTTTCCCCTTTGAAACAGAACTGTAGGGCAATATTGACAATCTGGAGTCAGTTTGGAAAGAGGAAATGACCCATCAAACCTCTGCAGAGAGGATGGAGACTGTAATGCTCGCTGCTGAGYGCAGCGCCGGTCCCCGCTGGAGAGGGAAGAGCGCTGGAAAATGAGGATATTTTCACAGAGTGGATATGCAGAACAAAATGGATACGAAGGCTGGCTGGGCTGCCTTGGTCTGAGGAAATAATTTTCCTATCTTCAGGGATTTTTTCCCTAAATTAAATGGCTGGTGTTTCGGCAAATTGACATGAGTTAGTGCAGGGATGTATCCCCCCAGTTCTTATTACCATGCTGTTAGGAGAATGTCCTGATTTTCTGCAATTAAAGACAGGTACCTGCTTAGCATTCTGTGACCGGAGCCAGTAGCTGTATTAAATTACCGTGCGCGCAGAGACAAATACCATCCGTAGGAATGGAGTTGGCAAAATTGGGATAATTAAGAGGAATGGAGTGACTTGCTGCCTCCACCAGATTAACAGCTGAACTGTTTGAGGAAGGCAAAGGCCAAATGGCAGCCGTTGCTCTAATATTTGTAAAAATGACTCTTTTTTCTCAGCATCTTTTCCATCTCAGTTCTCCGTTTGAATTCTCTCTTATGCTCTTTATATATGAAAATACCTTGTGCGAGAGCAAATTCTGCTGCTCTTTTCACTGTTGTGAAAGGAGATCCTTGTTCCTGTTGCTTTTCCAGRGTGGTTATTCCCTTGACGGTGCTGGTACAAAGTGGAATTTTGTAAATATAATGTGTTTACTTCATTAATAGGCAGACTGGGGGTTTCTCTGAGCCCAAGGTCCCCCCGTTTCATTACTCATTGCCTCCCTTCATAGCTAGAAACAGATCTTAGCAAAGTGGATGATTCTTCTCTCCTGCTCCCCGGCTTGTTGGAGATGATGTATGAAGTACGAASACTCCTGCGAGATGTTTTTCCTAAGCCATGTGAAGCCCACTGTGCTGACAGCAGCAAAACAGAGCCTGTTTTGACAGGGAGCTGAGCTGAAGTGACACAGGAGCTAAACGCAGGCAAAGCGAGGATCTCGATCAGTGAGAGCTTTCTCCTTTGTGGGTTATTTTTAAACCCCTTTCCCCACTGCCCTCCTAGGTTCGCAGAGCTTCTTCTCCAAGCTGTCACCTTCGCCGCTGTGTGAAACACTCCCTTGTTTTCCCGTTGGTCTCSGGGGCTCCTAGCACCACTCCAAGGSGCTCGGATTTCTTTTGAAGCTTATGGATCATTGCAGCGTTAGCAGCATCGCAGCGCGGCGCCGGGGCCATCTGTCACCGCGAGTTGCCGCTGCCCGGCCGGCTGATGCGTTCTGACAGCAGCAAGACAGTGTCACGTCTCCTGACACGGTTCTTCTCCACCATGGGGCAAATATGAGGAGTCAGGATCCCCACACAGTTGGCTTAAGCCTGTAATCACCCTTCATCTCCTCTTGGGCGAACGGGGGGGACTGGAATCTGCAGGGCACGGGTCAGATGGGGGTTGCTTTGCTGCAACCATCAGGGCGAATTGCTACCCCAGCAGGTCATCAAACCAGCTCGTTGTGCCACGGAGAGAGTTAGATTGCTCTAGGTGCAGCAGCGCCTGCATTTGTTCCAGTTCAGATGGATATGAATAAATCCCGTGAGTCCKTGCGGAAGCTCTGTGCCTAGCAGGGAGCAGGAAGGTCCCGTTCCTTTTTTCCCTCTGTGCAGCGTTACCTTAGGAGGTGCTTGCATTCCTCTACCGGCTCGAACATTTGAGGTTAACATGTCTAAGTTCATGAAGGGGGAATGTAGGGAGGAAGGGCCAAGCTCTTCTCAGTGGTGGCCAGTGACAGGACTAGGGGTAATGGGTACAAGTTGCAACCTAGGCAGTTCCATCTCCATGTGAGGAGGAACTTCTGCACTGTGAGGGTGCCAGAGCCCTGGCACAGGCTGCCCGGGGAGGCTGTGGAGTCTCCTTCTCTGGAGGTCTTCAAAACCCGCCTGGATGCCACCCTGTGCTCTGGGTGTCCCTGCAGGACCAGGGGGGTTGGACTAGATGATCTCTAGAGGTCCCTTCCAACCTCAACCACTCTGTGATTCTGAGGTTACACAGGTGAGGGTGCTGAAGCTTAATGGACCTGAAGAGCCTATTACAAATATCATTCTTATTCTCTTCCTGATCACCTAGACTGGGGGGTGCTGCTCCCCTGTGTCCAAGGACCTGCCTATGTCCAAGGTCCTTTTCCAGAGGAGGAGGGTGTAAGTGGAGTCTCTTGGCAATGGGAAGGCAGGAGGCAGCCAGCACCTGCACCAACAACCAGGATTGCAGGGCCTATGGCAGAGTTTACCTCTTCCATGGTGCAGAAGTGAGTTCACCGGGCCCGGGGTTTCCTGCTGTAACTGGATTTTGTGTCTCTGTAGATGGTTTCAGGGTAGCTGTGGTTGTGCATGAAGCACAGAGCCCACGGTGGTGCAGAGAGATAAGGACGGTGGTACCTGGTAGGTCCAGGTCATCTGAAGGGCTGCTCACTTGCTCAAATGTGCAGCCAGAAGCCCTTCTTGTCCTTGGTTGAGTGTCGTTCAGGGTGGACAGTCACCAGTCTGCGTTGGCTGATGCTGTGGGGCTTGGATGGCAGTCCAGTCCCCACTGGGCAGGTAGGGAATGACTGTTCTGTCGGCAAAGGAGATCCAATCTGTTGCAGGAAGAGCAGCCTCATCTCTATCCTTTACCCACCCCAGGAACCTCAGGAGGTATCAGTGTCTCAGCTGAGGGATGAAAGCAGAGAGGAGCCCCCAAGAGCCTCAGAGCAGCTAGTATCTCTGCTGTTGGAAGTGACCCGCTTTGTGTGTGTGCAGCCAGTTAGGGTTTGACTATTATCTTGTTTATCTTGTACCAKTTCTCTGCAACTGTATATATATATATATTTTTAGGAAAAATACTTGTGCCAGAGCCAAGTGTTTAGCCCAAGGTGGAGCTACAAGGTTGGTTGTTTACCCCTTTGCATCTCCAACAGGCAGCACAGAGACATCCAAGAGAGGTTTCTCTCATGGGCAGGAGCCTGGAGTCTGAAGCTCATCCCTGGCTCCTGTGGGAATGGGGCTGAGGGCCTTGGCAGGGCTGCTCTGGGCTTTGAATGAGCCCATGGATGTCCGATATCCAGCTGAGAGACATCATCTTTAGTAAGACAGTCACACTATTGATCACTCGGGAGCGCAGGAGGAACAGTTGATACCATCAAGTCAGAGCAACAGCTCGTCTCAAGCTGAGGATGCAACAGGAGGTGAGTGTCGGGCGACACAGGATGGACCTGAATCATTTGAAGTGACTGATTTTGTTGTGTGGACCTCCAGAGATACATAGTGAAGACCTGGATCTGCTCCATAGTCTTCTAAAGGACTTTTATATCCAGCCAGTGTTGTCTTGCTTGGTAYGTAATGGTTCACTTGCGTGTCAAATACTTATTTCTAACCCTCACTTTCCACTTTGGCTGCAGAACACAGGGCTTCTTCTCAGATCGTTACGTGTAGTTAAATGAATGACCCTGAATCCAGCTAAGAGATCGATGTCCTTTCTTCACAGTCATAATAAACTCCCCACTGATGGCCAGCATGGTCTTGCAGCAGACGGTTGCTGTTGTATCACGCAGAGGATTAGTGCACCATGCGACCCAAAAGCCAGGTGATGAGACAGGAGGCTCTCAGCCTTCCTCTCAAAGAGATTTTTGCCCCTTTTAGAATCATTTCACCCCCCCGGGCAGCTCCAAATAGCACCTGCGTGCGTGAACGCGAGCGCCGARCCTCCCGCCTTGCTGAGAGCTACTAGCTGCGCGCCAGAGTTTGACGCTGTAATAATAGATTTCTTTTGTCAGATGAAATTAATCTTGGATTATCTGCTTCACCAATCCCAAGAAGCGGCTCCTGCGTTACCATCCTCTTTCCTTTGGCAGGAATCTTTCAGGAAATTAGATGCAAATTGCGAAAAAAAATACATGAGTTAACCAAAGTTGTAAATCCGAGCCACGTCCCACGTGAGCCCAGAAGGCAGAGAAGAGCTTTTAAGCCACTTCTCCCAATTTGGGAACAAGTGCTGCACTCCTGTATGCTTTAATAAAGCCGGAGTGGGAGATGACCTGGCTAATGCAGTGACCCTGCGCTTGAAGCAGCCACCCTCATTTAAGGGACAAAAAATAGCATCACCTACAYGCACCCACTAGATAGGGTTAACTTCTGACCTTGGAATTACAGCATCTGAGTTTGCATGAGTCCCTCTGGACTTGTCTCACTTGTGGCACGTGCCTGCTGTGAAGGGAACTCCAAGGTGAATCCCAGAATGTTTGAGGATAGAAGGGACCTCTAGAGATCATCTAGTCCAGCCCCCTGCTCCAGCAGAGACACCCGGAGCATGTGGCACAGGGTGGCATCCAGGTGGGTTTGGAAGATCTCCAGAGAAGGAGACTCCACAACCTCTCCTAGCAGCCTGTGCCAGGGCTCTGTCACCCTCACAGTGTAGAAGTTCCTCCTCACATGGAGATGGAACTGCCTGGGTTGCAGCTTGCACCCATTGCCCCTTGTCCTATGACTGGCCACCACTGAGAAGAGCTTGGCYCCTTCCTCCCTACATTCCCCTTTCATGAACTCATACACGTTAATCAGATTCCCTCTCAGCCTTCTCTCCTGCAAGCTAAACAGGCCCAACTCAGTCTCTCCTCGTACAAGAGAGGTTCCAGTCCCTTAATCATCTTGGTTGCCCTRAATCAGAGGGGCTCGTTGCTCTGTCTCCTCTTGTGCCTGTCCCCATGGCCGGCGGCACCGCTGTCACACTGGAGGCTAGTAGGTCTCGCTCAGGAGAAGGGTGATGGGGACATGTAGCATGAGTAGAGTCAACACTGCCCGTTGCAACRTGGTGCAGGAGTGTCTGAGCTACCAAAGGCCTGTTTTGCTCTAGAAATGGCTGCATTTCAGCCAAGTGGCAATAGATACATACCTTGGCCCCTTGGACAGATGCAGGATGCTGGCATAGCTTTCTGGACCAAAGCAGGAGACCATGCTCTCCTTCACTATATATTTTTGGGATATAAACTCTGTAGGAGTCTTTGTGCTGCACCGCTGCAGCGTCAGACAGAGGCTAATTGTCCTTGATTTAATTTAAGGAACACCTCTATTCTCCTGTGCTTTGTTATTTATTGTTTTCACAGTTCACAGCCCACCCCTGCAACCTTAGGAGCCGTAGACACTGTGGGGCTACAGTCAGAGGATGATCTTAAAAACAGTATAGTATAGGAGATGAAATGCAATTAAGGTGCCTTAGCTCTGCCCTGCAGCAACGCAAAGGAAAACAATTTGTTTTTAAAGGTTATTCTAACCTAGCACTTTAAAAATCTAGCATGCCTTAATCATTACTGAATCATTATTGAAGAAATTACCTTCTTCACAGTCTTAAACAACTGCTAAATAAAATGAGCTTTTGCATTTTTTAGTAGACAAACAGTGTAATAACGCTAGTTGCTGTGGCCGTTCCTTAAGAGCCTGCGAGCCAGGGATCAGTCAGCAGAGGAAACAACGTGACGCCTCGCCTGAGAGTATTAAATAGTGGGARCAGACACGGCTACGGTGCTCCCAACGCTCCCGAGCTTGATCTGAAGAGGGAAAAGTAATGGATCCTAAGCCCCATTTCGGTGCTAACTGCAGCTTTTAGCCTCGTTCTGCAGTCAGCTGCTCACACGCTGAGCTTATGGTTCTGGGTGCTGCTCAGTCATTTGTGGTGAGTGACATGTACAGTTCCGTAGCAGCAGGGCCAGACCTGTCTTCATGGAGTTTTTTTATTCAACTTTGGGCACGGAGGTGAGAGGCCAAAGCAAAGTCCCTGCAGGACCCACTTGTTTGGACCTGCTGGGAGGGTAGTGTCAGTGACTGCCACCCTGATCACTTCATCTTCCAAAATTTTGCTAAGATGATTTGATAGGTTATAGGGGATCACACAAGAGGAGGAATTAGACCTTTAGGATGATGAATCTTCCCCAGATGGCACGGTCAGAGAGCATGTTTTGACATTTTTCAGATCTTTCAAGACCAAAACCCTCTAACTTTTAATTTTTGGCTGACCAAAGTACAGCTCTTCACACCCCACTCAAGCTTCTATCAATCTGTCCATCTTCACTCTCGCATATTCRCCCGGCAGCCCGAGGAGGAGGATTCCCAAAGCTGGCGCTGGCGCTCTCCGCCGTGCTCTGTGGTAGGAGTGGAGCCAATTGAGCATTTTGCACTTTCCAATGCCTGTAAAGAAGGGGTGGACAGAGGCCGATACRGATCAGCGTGGCCACCACCCCTTCCACTAGCCAGGCCATTTTTCCCTACACCTGCAACTCAGCGGTGCCGTGATGGGGGTCACCACACACGGCCCTGCTCATCAGGTGTTTCGCTTGCGCTGAGCTGCCATAATCCAACATTTCACTTGGAAAGCGTCCGCTCCCGACAGCATTCTGCGATCCATGTTTTTTTACAGYTGCTATCATCTGAAAATCAAGTACTTCTGGCAGTTTTCATAGCTCCGTGTGGTACAGTGCTCATCTAAGCAAATGCCATTTGCCTTTAATCTGCCCAGATCCGGTGATTTTAAGCGTGCACAGGTGGAACATTAGAGCCCACGTGCCCTTTCCCTTGCAGAAAGGAGCTCTTGGTTTCATGTGTCCTGGCTGGAGGCGGGAATGCTGCTCCTGGGCTTCCTCTGCCCTATGGCGTGACAAGCACTTGGTTGTGCCCCGGTTCTCCCCACCACTCCACTGTTCTGCCATGGTTTGAAGGCAGCAGAGAGTCAGGCCTGACTAGTCCAGTTAATTTGTTCAGGCCAGGTTTATTGGGGAATACAGTTTTTGAAGTGGTGGCTTCCTTTTGGAAGGAAAAGGGGGCAAAACCCGCCTTGATGCCACCCTGTGCCATGTGTTCTAGGTGTCCCTGCTGGAGCAGGGGGGTTGGACTAGATGATCTCTAGAGGTCCCTTCCAACCTCAACCATTCTGGGATTTAATGATTCTGTGAACACYGCAGTCTTCTGTCGTAGGGCTGGGCCAGGAAGGGGTGATAAATGCAAGTGGCAGGGGGAAAAGGACTGGAAAAATTAATTTGTGCTCGTTAGCACCGTTTTTCTCAGCTGTTTCCTGTTGGCAACACTTGATTTGAAGTAAGAGCAATAAAATCTAAGCTCTTTCCTCTTCTACTTTCTGTGCAAGCGTACAAAGGTACCAGTGGTAACATCATTACGCTGCTATAATTGCTTTATGTGTGTGTTTTAAGAGTCTGGCAAAGAGCTCTTGATTGTAAAGGCTTAGGGTGTGCAAGGAATGCAAGAACAAGATTTCTTTACCCTGAGATCCTAACTGCATGTTCAGCATCTCACTAATCCTCTTTTCCTCCCCGGATTGCATTTCTTGACCTCCTTGCGGGTTTTGATCTCCCCGTAGAAACCCCCCAATCTATTACTCAGTCATAATTGCTTGTGGAAATACTCAAAGCCCAAGCTGGGATGCCAAGCCCCCTGAAATCTCAGGTCAGTCTGAAGGTGGGAACAGTCTCCATCTCTGGTGAGCTGGTACAAACTCCTGCCCTGTGGCACTGGGGGGGATTGGACCCCATTGCTTGGAGAGGGGCACTGGGCTGGCCACTGCTGAGCAAAAACGAGGCTCTTGAGAGCTCCTGCTGCACTACCCAAACCTGAGGACTCGGTAATACTGTTAACAGAGGGTTTATTTTGTACAGTGAGCACAGGAAAATACTCAAACCAGAGTCACTCCGGTAGCATCCACTAATTTGTCCTTCTCACCCTTGGATACGTGTCAGAGGAAGGTCCTTCTGCCACAGAGTGGTGGGGTCTCACTTTGGCACCCCAATCAGGACCTGTATGAAAATGTGTCAACATCCTGAAATGCATAATTCAGTAGCAGCTGTGCCTCAGTTTCCCTCTAACCTGGACGCATGGTTTGCTGTGCTTGGGCATTTGCTAGCATGAGACACCTCGTTTCTGCAGTGTTGTCTTCTCAGTTCTGCAGTGCTAGGGGGGCAGTGATGCCATGAACAAAACCCAGGCCCTTCCCTAGGGAATTGAGCAACACCTGGAAAGGGTCCCTGGGCTCAGGCTCTTGGTGTGGGGGTCCTCATGCCTACAGTCAGCCTGTGCTCAGCTGATGGAGGGGAAACAGAGCTGAGGGGTTTAAAGATGAAAAAGGATTTCTTAGTTCAGTATTCCTGAGCTAGCAGAAGTTAATACTGTCTCTTTGGGGGGTATTGAGTGGTATTTAGCAAAAACGTGTGTGTTCTCAGCTCTAAACCGAGTAGGTGACTTCCACCCCCTACTTGTAGCTGCTACCACAGGGGAATTTGCCCCTCGTTTGCTGCTAATCACCCCTCAGCAGAAATGAGGCCATGGAGACGCAAAGACCTGGGTCTGAGGTGTTTCTGCCACGACCCCCTGGCAGCTCCCTGGCACCTCTGGCAGTTCCCTGGCACCATGACACCTTTCACATCCCTGRGGCTGTCACGATGTCTTTAAAGAAGAAGGAATTTAAAGGATTTTGACCAACTGGCCATGAGGAGCAGCACGGAGGAGGTGGAAGGCCAGAGGAGACAACAGCTTGGTGCCCGACCACCTCCCACTGGTGGCATGGGAGCAGACCCAAGAGCTCCTGGAAGCTGCTTGGCCAACCCAGCACATCTGGGTCCTGGGCTGGCAGAGGGAAGCACCGGGCAACAGATGAGGCCCATTAAGAGTTAATGCCTGCAATTAGAAATGAGCCACGTGAGTTGGAGGCTTCAGAAAAGATGATGGTGGGTGTGAAGCACTGTAACATTCCTATTAACTTGAAATGTCTCCCGCTCTGGCCAGAAAGAAGTGCCCAGATTTTGTAGTCAATATTAATTTTACACTTGGCGCCACAGGAGAGCGTGAGCTGCCGAGTTCACCAAGGGTCCATCTAATAAACAGACAACAGAAAATCAGAGAAGTGAAGATTGAGTTCACCTGCCCAGGAGATGAGACTATAATAGCCATGAGGGTTGTGGAGGGCAATGGAAAATTCTGAGCTGTAATGAGGAGTTGCAGCAACTGCTTGTGCCCTAGATCTGCAGTGGGTGCAGGTAAGAGTGTGGGACATGGTGGGGTGCTACTGGCATTGTGCAGGAGGGAGGAAGGAGGGTTTGGATCTGGAATGAGAGACAGATGAAAAGGAGGGCATCATGTCGCAGGTGGGCTATAGGAATAGATGGGCCGGCTAAGAAGAGTCACTTGTCACCTTGTAAATGAATCCCAAATGTGATCTTGAACTGTGTTCCTATTGAAGAGGGTTTGGCATTTCAGCTGGGCTCCCACGTGTGCTCCTGTTGTCCGTCAGGTCTGCTCGGGCTTGTCTGGTTTTGATCACCTCTCTGGCCAGATTACTTTAAGCAAGCTGTTCCTGTCTCCTGGAGGCCTATAGCAAACCAGGCATCAGGCATTCAAAGCTGTGGTAATTAGCCAAGTAAATGCTGCAGGAATAAGRGATGGACCTGATTCCAAAAAGCCAGATGCTACAGGCTTTCTAATAAACCCCGAAGAAATTCTCTGGGAGCATGAGATAATTATAAGGGAAAAAAATGCTTTGAGGGACATGTTGCCTGCTTTCTTCAGCCTTCAAATAGTTTACAAAACAGTCGGCAAAGACCACAAAATTAGCTCCTTTTTTTTTTCCATTTTCTTGCCAGAACAGGACTTTCCCCAAACAGTGCTTAATTTTAACACTTCACTGCAACTGATCCATAGGCGCTTAGACTTTGCTTGTCTGTTTGCTGCATGCCTCGTCCTTTCCTTCCTGGGAGATCAGAGCCCACTGAAGCCGCTGTGGGATTGGAATGGTAGCCCTGGAATCACATTTCAAAGCCTATTTCCTGAACACCAATCCACCAAAATCCCTTACAAAACTATCCCATGGTTAGTGAATACATCTGGGGGAGTTCAGATATCTTTATTTTCATTTCTGTTGTACTATCTGCATTTTGTGTCTGGTCATTAAAGACCTAAGGTGAATGAGTAAGGGAAGTCTTGCACCTGCWGTATTGATCTGCAACCAGCTAATGGTGGATGCTGCATCTCAACAGTTGTAACATTCAGGAATGATTTCTGGGCAGAAAGTTACTGATTTTGTTGAAGATGAGGAGGAGAACACAAACCTGTGCTGAAAATAACTCATGCAAGCTGCATTATTTTTGCTGGGTTTGCAGACAAGCCCTGTTAGCATCCCAGTTTGGGGGCCAGCAAGGACCATGCTGAGACTCTGTTGTGTGACAGTCAGATGATTTTGATCAGACTGGACTGGTGAAGCTGAGCAATGCATGTCTGTTTTATGACAACCATCCAGTTAAGAAAATGCTTCCTATGACCAAATGGATGCCTACTTGGCTTCAGTGGACCTTGGAGGTGGCTCCTTCTTGCTCTCCTATGGACTTTGTTGGAGGTAGCTCCTTCCTGCTCTCCTACTCTGCCACAGAACATAAAACCTGGGCAAAACTGGTCTGTGATTTGGATGCAGAATCCAACATTTGAGCGGCTCAGTATGCTGCCCCATTGCCAGGACTGGAAGGTTTCACCTGAGGCCTAAGGAATTCGGGGTTGAAATATCTGAATTGCCAAAGGTAGTGTATAATATTTCTCTTAAGTTTTTCTTGTCGCCTGGAAGGTAGTCAAATATAGCATCARTCTTCAAAAATGTTTTGGGAGGATCCAAGAAATGAAAGGCTTATAAGCCTCCCTTCTAAAGTATGTAAACTAGTAAAAGCTATATTAAAAGAAAAATATAGCAGACATGAGGGAAAATACAGTTTTCTCAGTTTGAGATTGCTGTAYTTTTTCAACAAAAGCCCTTGTTGGGAAGCTGAGTAGCTACTGAATAAGAGGGAAGGACCTGATTCATGGAAATGATTGGCTAAAGGTTGGAAATGGAGGGTAAGAGAAAATGGGAGAAAAAAATTCTCCCAGTAAAGGGATGTTGTCAGTGGAATTTTGTAGGTCAGTACTGGCATCTGTACTGTTGAGTGCATTCATAAATGACTTGGAAAGGAGGGAAAGTGGTGAGACTGCAAGCTGCGTTGATGACAAGTGATTCAAGGTACCAAGGAGAAGGGCCAGCAGTGAAGTGCAAAACCTTCCGAGACCAAGTAACTAGGCAACAAAATGGCAGATGAAGTTTCACGGGGCTAAATGGCGAGGCAAGCAAAGCCCGTCCTTGCTTTGCATGTAAAATGATGGCCTTTGAGCTGGCGGTTACCACACAGAAGCCATCCCGTGAGGTTATGATAGAWGGCTCCATGAAAGCTCAACTGTGGGCCTGCAGCAGGTAGAAAGGCAAATCAAATGTTGGGCATTGAGAAAATAGAAGAGAGCACACCAAAAATCCTTGTGGCTCTGTAAAAATGTATGGTGTGCTCTCACCTTAAGTTGTGTGGTTCTGTTTTCTGTGTCTTCCAAGAATACGTTAGAACTGGAAAAGTCCCAGGAAGGATCTTCTTGGGGCCAGAACAGCTTCCATATAGGACTGAGTGAGCAATCTGCTTCAGTCACAGTTGAGAAGGTGGTGTGGTGAGGATACAAAAGAATCACAAGTGGGATGAAGAGCATGGGTAGAGTTGGAGTGTTTATTTCCTCTGCCRGTGCAAGAAGGTATGTTTTTTCAAAGATGAGAGTGGGACTGGTTTCCAAACAAACAAAAGGAGCCTCTTCTCAACTGTGACGTCTTGCCAAGGACGTTGTGTATGTAGTATCTTCACAGGACTTCCACAGAAGTGCAGATTGACATATAGAGGAGTCCTCTGTGGTGATTTGTCACCCCCAAGTTTTGTAACCCCCAAGTTAAGGATCAGGTATAATGGAATCCGCTCTCCGGATCTCTCCTGCCCTGCTTGGATCTCCAAGGGAAGAGCTCTGCAACGGAGGCTTGTTGGGCTTGAGGCCAAGGGACCTCATCTTGAGGGGCAAAATGGCRGCAAAAGCCGCCAAGCAACAAGCACGGGAAGGATGAGGCGGCCCCAGCGCCCCCGCATGGGCCAAGCCCCTCACGAGAGGCGGCTCTGAGGTAACGCGGCCGTTAGGGCGGCCATTAGCGCAGGCAGGACGTGGAGCAGCCTTGGGGAGGCTAAGGAGTATCAGGGGGTGTGAGAAAGAGGGAGGTTGGTGGAGTCATCTCAAGAAGGGCACGAGGAGAACACTAATTCATTTGAGGACCCTCTTGCTGTAGGGCAGAGGGGTGGAATTAAGAGCCAAGGAGGGACAGAAACAGGCCCTTGCTCAGGGTGGCAGCAGAATCCCCTCCTAGATGAACTCCCCAGGTGACCTTATCCACTAAGTATGAGGCCCTGGAACTTGAGAGACAAGCAAAGGAGGACACTGACCAAGGTCCAGCTAGAGGCTTCTCTAAGGTGAGGCAGTCTGTCCCATGCCATAAGACTGTCTCTGCTAAGAAGATAAGGATAATTGTTGTGGGTGACTCAAGCTGCACCAGAGGAGGTTTGGGTTAGATACTAGGGAGAATTTCTACATGGAAAGAGTGGTAGAGCGCTGGAACAGGCTGCGCTGGAACAGGCTGCCCAGGGAAGTGTCACCATTTCTGGCAGTGTTCGAGACATGTAGAGGTGGCGCTTAGGGACATGGTTTAGCAGGCRTGGTCTTGAAGAGTTTACAGTTGGACTTGATGATCTTGAAGGGCTTTTCTAACCATTATGATTCTAAGGAATATCCTTCTTTCAGCCAAGCCTGTTTCCTAAAAAGGAAAGGCAAAATTCCCCTAGGTAAAATCCTGTGTGATAGCTCATGGAGTCCTTGCTCTAGCCCGGCCTCAAAGCAGAGATTTGGCTGTGGAGAGAGCTTCCTCACCCAGATGTGTTGCTGTCACTGGTGTTTATGCAGTATGTACATGATAATCCTTTTGATCTCTGTAGGCATCTGGGTTTCTTCTGCTTGAGTGATTGGCAACCAGCCTAGTTCATGCGAGCTGGCAGCTGCAAAGGTGGAGACTGATCAGAAATAGCTGGAAATTATGTGGATCCTTTCTGGAGACCCCTCCTTCCCTTTGCACCTTGRAGGTATTGCATGCCTTACTGCACAGCCTCACTTCTGGCATGCCTGTGGTCACTGGGCAAGGCCCTCTCTGAAAGGCATGGGGGAATGGGAGATGGAGGGGAGGGAGGAGAAGGCTCCAGGCTCACCTCAGAGCCTTGTTCTGGCTATTGCCTTTTTTACCAGAGGCTAAATACACCACATTGCTCCCTGGAAAGGGTCTGCGGCTCTGGGAGCTTGGGGGCAAACACTGGGGTGGGCAGCTCTTTCCTGGCTTGCAGGTGAACTCCTGCCAGCTGCAGCACCCGAGTGTTTCCCCCCCAGCTCTCCGAGCAAAGCTGGTCGAGTGCAGATTCCTCTCTCTTGTTTATGTGCATCATTACATACATTTGTAGCATCTGGCTGTGACACCTGGTCATCCATGCAAGGGTTCTTCAATATTCATGTTTCCATAAACATCAGAACTTATGTTTATCCCCACACCTTTACCACTTAGGAGGGAGAAAAAAAAATGCTTATCAGGAAAGACTGTGCAAAGGGCACCTTTCCCACTCTTTCCTAGTTTTCCATCACTTCCCCTTGCTTTGTCCTCTTTCTCCACTGCAGTTCTGTTCACATGCCATTCTCCTGACCTTGAATAAATCTGCATGTGAAATATGTGTAGCACAGAGGTGTTCTGATGGATCTCTGTGCTTGGGAGTCCTTGGGAGTTTTTCCTCTGGGGAAGCCACAGATCTCTCTTTGTTTGGGAGTCCTTGGAGGCTTTTCTTGTAGGGACCCATGGAGAATAAAGATTTTTCCCAAATATAGTGATTCTGTAGGCACTGGGGAAAACAGAAATGACAGCAAGTACCTCAGAAGAGGTCTCAGAATGGTGAAGCCAGAAGGTTGAAGTGAAAGGGAAGGATTTGTAGAGAGGAAGGATAGAGAAGACCAAAATGAAGAAAGGATTCCAAGAACAGATTTCCCAGCACTTTTTTAATATGATTTTCGTGGAGTTTGGCTCATGGCAGGATGTTAGTAGTTGCCRTAGTTAGTAGCCAGTAGAAGCTGCCAGTGCAGATAATGACTAGCTCTACTAGTTGCCACTTGCATCGGTTTCCCTTACTGGTGGCTTCTGACAACGCCATATACCCAGAGGCATTTATGTTCCTAAATATCTTCATGGTAAATATCTTCATGTGGAAATAAAAAATGCAGCTTTCCCTCTGGGAAGCATACGGGAGGAGTGCCACGGTGTGGAGACAGGGGAAATTTCACCCCCTGTTTCCTGCAGGGTTTACCCCGCAGCTCTCTGAAGCGAAGGGCCAGATTCCTGCTCTGTGCCGAGGGTTTGGGCTGTGCCCGGTGAAGGAGCAGGAACAGCTCCAAGCGTTTCCATTCTGCTCTCTGCTCCTCCCCAGCTCCGCCTCTCTCCCCGCAGCCTTTCCACATAGGTGGTGCAAAATGTGTTCTGCTCCCTCGTGTGYGTTCGTGTCAYGTGCTGCTTCCAGGGAATGTGACRGGAAGGARTAAGGAARGGGCACGTACRGGCAATATACGGKGCCCTGCAVTTCCCTCTGAAMAATCTGCTCCCAATAMTGGCTGCGYAATGGGCAAGACTTTGAGTTAAATTTGACATGGAGAATATAAGAGAGAGTGGTTTAAACTCTGTAGGAAGTAGCATATTTGCAGGCAGGAGGTGGACAAGGATTGTGCCATGCTGTGAYCCSTCACTGCTGCAAAGGGGATCCTGTTGCCAGCAGGCAAGAGGTGCCCCAGGGCYRGGCCCGGCTGCCAGCTTTGCTTTGCTCTAGAGCTGGGCTGGGATCAGTTTTATCAGGCCAGGCYGGGCCCCTGCAACTGGRCGCCCTCGGAGAGGCTTTGTGGGGGTGACGTGGGCAGCAGAGAGCAGTGCCACTGTGTGCAGGTCCCCTCTGGCAGGGCTGGCTCGGAGACCTTCTCCATGCGGTCACTCCACGTGCGGCCCAGAATGAAGCCCTCTGAGGACTTGGTTCTGTAGCCCCCTGCCCTCCCACGTGCCCCTTTGTGGCCCCTCCATTGCTGCCCTGTGCCCCTCGCAATCTCAGCCCACCAAGGAGAGGCTCAGCCAACTCGACAACACAGTTTATTTTCGCAGGAAGACTCCGTTTGTGTTTTTGCGGATGGCGCTTCGCAGCTGGYGATCCTGCACTTCCCGGCTGCGGAGGTCGCCCAGCACCAACGTCCTGTGGGAATCRGGAGCAAGATGTTGAGCCGTCTGGGCATTCAGGTGCCCACTGGGAATGTGATGGCGCGTCCAGGTCCCCCAGCCCATCTCCAGGGAAGGCTGTTTGGGGCCAGGGCCAGCTCCAAAGGCCCCTGGGAGCCCTGGGRCTGGCCTCYATTTACCGCTGAGCCTCTTCCTGCTCTTCCAGCCTCTGCCGGTTCAGCTGGACCTTGTTCTTCCAGCCGTCCCGAAGGGCTTGATAGGAGGCCGCGAGCTGCGTGTTGAGCCGGGCTCGCGGCGACGGGTCCCTGCGAGGGGAAAGACCGAGTCCGGGGGCGGCTCTGGCGCGAGCCCGGTGGCTCCTTCCCTCGCCAGCCCCTGCCCCTCGCGGCGCAGGAAGCC
>NW_020455665.1:336506-338840 GCF_003342845.1 Nothoprocta perdicaria | reverse complement strand
GCGTGCGCGTGGCGGCGCGCGCCCCCCCGGCCCCCCAGCTGCTGCTCTGCCGCCTCTACCGCTGGCCCGACCTGCGGCAGCCGCACGAGCTCAAGCACGCGGGCGGCGGCGGCCGCGGCGAGGCCGGCGCGCTCTGCTGCAACCCGCACCACTTCAGCCGCCTCGCGGCGCCCGGTGAGCACGGCGGGGAACCGGGGGGGGACACCGGCGGGTGCGGCCGCCCCCGCTCACCGGCCGCTTGTGCCCGCAGAGACCCCGCCGCCCCCCTACTCGGCGGCGCCGTCGTGGCCAGAGCCGCCGGAGCCGGGCGGCGAGAAGCGCGGTAAGGAGCAGGTGGGAGCCGCCGGGACGGGGGGCTCCGGGGGCTCGGGCTGCGTCCTGTCCCCCTCCCCGCCGTCTCTCCGGTGGCTCTGGGGCCCGGTCTGGGTCCTGTCCCCTCCCCGTCCCGGTGGCTCCTGTTGGTGGTGGCGGCGCCGGGCGCCCCGCCGGAGGAAGCGCTGCCCGCGGCGCCGCACACAATGCGCCCTGACGCACGGAGCGCGGCTCCCGCCTGGCTGCCGGCCACGGCCCGCGGGCCGCCACCTTCCGCCACCGCCCGGGGGCCCCGCGCCCCCCCGGGGCCGCCTACGTGCCGGCACGCACCGGCCCCGCTCCCGCGGGGACCCCCAACCTCCTTTCCCCGCATTTCCCCCATTTCGGGGGGTTGTTAATGAATTCATTGCCATCAGCAACCGCACGCCCTTTCCGCACCCACCTCGGGGGGTTGTTAATTAGCTAATTGCTGTGTTTGCCGAGCTCGCGCGCGGGGCTCCGTGCACGCGGGGGCCGCGGTGCCGGCACGGTGGCACCAGCCGGGCCCTGTCCCCATCCCCGCCAGAGCCCAGCCCGTCGCGGAGCGCCGCCAGGGAGGCCTCCTGGTGCAAACTGGCCTACTGGGAGCACCGGACGCGCGTGGGCCGCCTCTACGCCGTGCACGAGGCCTCGGTGAGCGTGTTCGGCGAGCAGCCGCACGGCAGCGGCTTCTGCCTGGCGCAGCTGCGCGCGGCCAACCGCAGCGCCGCCGTGCGCCGCGCGCGCCGCAAGATCGGCCGCGGGCTGCTGCTGAGCCGCGAGCCGGGCGCCGTGTGGGCCTACAACCGCAGCGAGCACCCCATCTTCGTCGACTCGCCCACCCTGGGCCCCCCCGGCGGGCGCGGCGCCGCCGTGCGCAGGGTGCCGCCGGGCTACGCGGCCAAGGTGTTCGACTACGAGCGCGCGGCGGGGCTGGCGCGGCGCCCCGCGCCCGCCGAGGGGCCCTGCGACCCGCACAGCGTCCGCATCAGCTTCGCCAAGGGCTGGGGGCCCCGCTACTCGCGCCAGTTYGTCACCTCCTGCCCCTGCTGGCTGGAGATCCTGCTGACCCAGCCGCGCTGAGAGGGCGCCCGCTGCTGCGGCGTCCGCATGTAATCCCCTTGTGTATGGTTAAATTTATTATAATTTATCTTATTTTTTGTTAAAACGAAAGAGAAGAAAGAGAAGGCAAAAGCAGGGCATGGCCCCTGTCGGGGCAGGGTGCCCACCTTGGCGCTGCAGGGAGGGCAGGGGTGAGTGTGAGCAGCTGAGTGCAGCTGGGAATGAGCCTTGGAGTAGCACAGAGCAGCTGGGATGAGCATTGGGAACMAGATAGAGCAGCCGGGATGGGCCTTGGAGCAGGTCAGTGCAGCTGGCTGAGCCTCTGAGCAGGATAATGCACCCGGGATGAGCAGTAGAACAGGTGAGCACAGCTGGGATGAGCATTGGGAACAAGGTAGTGCGACCGGGATGAGCCTTGGAGCAGACTGATGCAGCTGGGGTGAGCGTCAGAGCAGGATAGTGCACCTGGGATAAGCAGTGGGGTAGGTGAGCACAGCCGGGATGAGCATCGGAGCAGGTGAGCACAGCTGGGATGAGCTGGGAACACGTTAGTGCAGCTGGGATGAGCTGGGAACACGTTAGAGCAGCCAGTGTGAGCCCTGGAGCGGGTTGGTGCAGCTGGGATGAGCATCAGAGCAGGATAGTGCAACCAGGATGAGCACTGGAGAAGGTGAGCAGAGCCGGGATGAGCCGGGGAGCCGGAGAGAGGAGCTGGGATGAGCCCGGGAGCCRGAGAGAGGAGCTGGGAGCCGGAAAGAGGAATGGGGATGAGCCGGAGAGAGCAGCCGGGCTGCCCTGGGAGCTGTGGGGCTGGTGCCAGTGCAGCCCGCAGGGAAAGCAGAGGGTCCCGACCTGCCAACCCGCCTCCGGGGCGCGGGGGGCACCTGCCGTATTTATTTGTATCTCCAATAAACGGTGCCGCTCGGCACCAACGCTGCTGCC
>NW_020455665.1:331879-334181 GCF_003342845.1 Nothoprocta perdicaria | reverse complement strand
CCCGGTCCGTGCGGGCGTTGCTAGGAGACGGGCGGCGGCAGCCCCGCTCCCCCCGGGCCCGCTGCCCCCGGACGGTGTTTGTGCAGGGGGCGGGGTGCCCCCGCCCTGCGTGGCGCCGCCGCCCCGGGCTCGCGCTGCCCTTGACCCCGCGCGGGCAGCCGGGACCCCGCGCAGCGCTGTGGGGCTGGCGCTGCCACCGCCGCCGTCTCCATGGGCGTGAGTGTCCTGGGGCCTCCGCTGCCCGGCCTGTGGCRGCGGCCGCTGCTTGCCAGGGCTGGCGGTGCCAAGCCGGAGCGCTCGGSAACTTGAGCTTGGTGCAGGGAGAAGGGGAAGCTGCGGGGAGGATGCAGAGCTGGGGGGGAGATGGCACCGCGGTGGGGGGACGTGGCACCGTGGGGCTMACCCGGACTGCGGGTTCCCGGCGCAGACACGAGGGTGCGAGCGGGTGACGCTTGGGGGCAATGGGTGGCGGTGGCAGGGAGCTCTGCGCGGTGCCCCCCTTGCCGTGCCCGCCGGCAGCGCCGCGGTGCCGGGCGAGCACAGCCCTGCCAGCCGCCGCTCTGCGCCCTCGCTGCACACGTGGCACCGGCGCCAGGGCCCCCGGCCCTCGGGGGCAGAAGCGGCACCGCGGCCCTCGGGGGCACCCGCCGCCCTGCACCACGAGCCGCGGCTTCTCCTTGGGGGGCGAGCGGCGGATGATGAAACCRCCGCGAAATCCCTCCCGGCGGCACCGGGGCTGCTGGCGAGAGCCCCCGGGAGCCCCCGCTCCCCCCGTGCCGCCGCCTCCCCATAGTAACGCGGCGGCGGGGCTGGCCACCGGCTCCCTGCGGAGCTCCGGGGCCGAGGCCGGGCCGCTCGCGGCACCCCCGACCCCGCTGCGGCGCTGCCCCTCGGCGCGGGCCCGGCCGGTGCCGGGGGGGCCGGAGCGGCGCGAGGGAAAATGAAAGCAGGTGATGCGGAAGGAGAAGTAGGTCAGGCGAGCGCTGGCCTCTCCCGGCAGGCTCGGCTGCCGCGCGCGCCCCGCGGCACCGCGCCGGGCCCATGGGCAGCGCCCGGTGAGTGGGGCCCCCCTGGGGGCGGCTCCGTGGGGGCCGGCTGCTCCGGGGCGGGTGGGGGGCATGGGGAGAATCGGGGGGTCCTGGGAGGTGGCACCGTGCGGGGCACGTCCTGTGCTGGCATCCCGCTGCGAGGGTTCCTGCGGGCGAGGGGCGGCTACGTGGAGACGGCCTGGGCGCCCTTCCTGCCGCCGGGGGCTCCGGGGGGATTAGAGGCGCGCGGCCCTGCCGGGATCATCCGTGGGCAGCGGGCAGCTGCCGTGGGGGCGGAAGCCGGGCTATTTCGGTGGGCGGCGGGGGGGCGCGGGCTGTCCTTGCCCCGTGACCCCCGGGGGCGCTGGCTGTGCTGCGCCAGCTCTGTTCCCGGGATGCTCCGCGGCYGGTCGGACACCGGGATTCGGCCTCCTGTGATTCCTATGGGTGGGGGCAGCCGGGGGCACTGGGACGTGCGTGGGATGTGTCCTGCCCGGGCGCCCGCGGCGCTGGGGGGCCGTCGGCTCTGCCCTCGCCCGTTTCCTTCCCTTTTCCCCCACCAGGCTCCGTTTCGGCAACCCCTTCCTTCCTCCCCGCTGCCGCCCGTGCCCCCCGGTGCGGGGCAGCCGCTCGGCACAGCCTGGCACACGGTGACCCCCGGAGCGCGTCCCCGCCGGCACGCGGGCGGGGGGCAGCGCTGCCGGGATGCCCGGCAGCCGGGATGCCCGGGAGCCGTCCCCGGGCAGCGGGGCGGTTGCAACAGCCCCCGGGGTGGGGGGACCGGGTGAGTCACGGCGGCGGGGCCCGGCCAGCGGCGCGAGCCCTGAGTCAGGGCTGCGTGCCCGCGCGCGCCCCTCCCTGCCCGCCTCGCCCGCCTTATCTGCGCCCTTAGCACCTGGCACACCTGGGCTGGGGGGGCTGGSGCCAGCCCCTCCTTTATGGGGAGCAAAGGGCAGGCCGGGAAGCCGGGGGGGGGATTGGCGGGCAGGTGCCGCGCTCGCTCCGTGGTGCCGGGCATGGCGGTGCCCGCCCTGCGCTCCGGCTCTTGCACAAGGTGCCCGCGCTCTTTCCGCAGCTGCAACGGGGGCCCGTGTCCCTGCCATGTCCCTGTGTGGCCAAGCGGGCCCCCTGCTCCCTGCCTTGGTGCCCTGTCATGGGCGGCTGCTGGTGCCACCCACGAGGCCTGGGCTGCTCCCGGGGTTGCTAATTGCTGGGGGTCRTTGCCCAGGAGCGGGGGATAACGAGGGCCTGGGCGCAGCGGGTGCTGCGGCGGG
>NW_020455665.1:329386-331716 GCF_003342845.1 Nothoprocta perdicaria | reverse complement strand
CACCACCACCGTGCGCCCCGGGGCCCCGCGCCGGCCACGCGGGCACAGGCGCCAGGTGAGCGGGACGGGATGGGACGGGACGGGGCACCGCTCTCCGCGGCACTGCCCGCTCGCCACCAATGCAGGGGCTGCCACGGGGAGAGGGAGCTGCGCTGGGCGCTGCATGTGGCACCTCCGTGCCCAGCACGGTGCCCACGGCTGCTGCTGGCCCTCGGTGCCACYGCAGCAGCTGGGTGGCGGTGGGGCRGCCGGGGGGGCTGTTTATCCGCTCTCTCTCCCCCTTTTCAACCCATTTCCTTTGTGGGGCTCTCCTCTTCCCCCCCAATCTGGGGGGGCCCTKCACCCCAAGCACCTGCTGGCTTTGGGGGGGCGAATCCCCCCGCCACGCACAGGCCCTGCGGCTGCTCTGGGGTGGCCGAGGGGCCCGTCCTGGGGTCCCGGCGGAGCCGGGCGGGCGGGGGGTCCCGGCCCTTCACACCTGCCCCCCCGCCGCTTCCTTATCGCGCTGCGATCGCCCCGATGGCGGCACCCGCTCAGCATGTGACTGCGCTCCAGCGGGGAGGATGCGCGGGGGGGACGGCGGCGGTTGGGTGCGATGGAAAATCCCCCCCCGCCGCCGCCTCCTCGCCCCCGCCCGGCTCCTGCCCCCCGCCGGCATCCGGCGCCCGCCCGGGGTCCCGCGTGCCCCCTTGTCCCGGCCCCGGGCGCAGCCAGCGGTGCCAGCGGCGATGGCCCCGGAGCATCCGCGGCTGCAGCATCGCGGCGCGGGAAGAGTGGCCGGGCCTGGATGCACYGCGGCAACGGGGGGGGCCCCTGGAGCAGGGCGCACGGTGCCCCCGCAACCCCGTGTCCCCTAATCCCCCCCCCCAGCGCCGCTAATCCCCCCTAATCCCATCGGGGGCTGTCACCGCCTGTTGGCTCCCGGGGGCCTGATGGCTTAATCGGCCCTAAGCCGCTCGCCCCCGCGGGCCGCGAGGGACCCAGGCGTCCGGGCGCRGCGCTGGGTGGCCAGGGAGGGGGCACGGGGGTGGGGGGGCAGCAGTGCCCGGCTCCCGGTTTCGGGGGCGGCTGCCGCCTGCCCTGCCGGTCGGGCCTGCTCGGCGGCGGCTGGGGCGGCTCCGCAGCCGGCGGCTCCTTCCCAGCCGCCTGCCGAGGCAGCCCCAGCTGGCGGGCGCCCAAGCGCAGGGAGCGGCCGCGCGGGGATGGGCCCCTGCGCCGGGGGGGCGCCGGCCGCGCCGCCCCTCGCCGGGCAAGAGGGGGCACGTCCGCCCTCCCCCCCCAGCCTGGCGCCCCGGCGCGGCCGGCAGCGGCTGCGCGGAGCCGGGCGGCCGCCGGCCCTCCCGCTTGGCACCGCGCGGCGCCCGGCACGGTTCGGCGCAGCGCCAAGCGTGCTGCGGCACGGCCCCGGGCGGCAGCGAGTGCAGCGCGGGGCAGCACCGGGCACGGCACCGGAGAGCTCCGTGCAACACCGGGCACCGCTCAGCACCACTCGGTGCAGCACTGGGCACCGCTCAGCCTCGCTCCGTGCAACACCAGCCCTTGCTCCGTGCAGCACCGGGCACCGTTTGGCCCTGCTCCGTGCAGCACCGGGCACCACTTGGCCCTGCTCCATGCAGCACCGGGCACTGCTCAGCACCTCTCGGTGCAGCACTGGGCACCGCTCAGCACCGCTCCGTGCAGCACCGGGCACCGCTTGGCCCTGCTCCATGCAGCACTGGGCACTGCTCAGCACCTCTCGGTGCAGCACCGGGCACCGCTCAGCACCGCTCCGTGCAGCACCGGGCACTGCTCGGCCCCGCTCCATGCAGCACCAGCCATTGCTCGCTGCAGCACCAGGCACCACTCCGTGCAGCACCGGGCACTGCTCAGCCCTGTTCGGTGCAGCACCGGGCACCGCTCAGCACCGCTCCGTGCAGGACCAGCCCTTGCTCCATGCAGCTCCGGGCACCGCTCGGCCCTGCTCCGTGYAGCTCAGGGCAGGGCTTGGCGCAGCTCCGTGCAGCACCAGGCATTGCACRGTGTAATGCCAGGCATGGCTGGCTGCAGCGCCGGCCGCAGCAAAGCTCGTTGCAGCACCTGGAGCAGCTCGTTGCATGGCACCGCTTGCTGCAGCCCCCAGCCCTTAATGCAGCCTTGCATGCTTGCCCCCACTGCATGTTCCCCACTGCACCCCCCAAGCACCCTGGGTCCCCGGCCAGGCCGGACCGCCCGCGGCTCGGGAGGGGCCGCGCTCCCCTTTTCCCATGGGCCGCCCGCTCCAGAGAGCGCCCGGACCTGCCCGTCCCCCCCGCGCCGGCCGCGTCTGGGCGAGGGGCCCCCGGGGCGCCGGG
>NW_020455665.1:327017-328936 GCF_003342845.1 Nothoprocta perdicaria | reverse complement strand
GCGCCCGCCGCGCCGGGGCTGCCGCAAATCTCGGCGCGGGAGCTGGGGGAGGCAGCGGGGTCGCACAGGGCCCCGGGGCCGCGCGCGCACCGAGCTCGCGGGGCGCTCGCTGTGTGTGAGCCCGACGGCGCGGGGTGCTCCCTGTGCAGCACCCGGGCTTGCAGGGTGTTGGCCATGCACCCACGTAGACCAAACTTTCAGGGTGATCTCTGTGCGGGACCCAGACTTGCAGGGTGTTCACCATGCACCCGTGCAGCCCAAGTTCATGGGGTGCTCTCCGTGCATGTCCATTGCCATCACGGGGTGCTCTGTGCACACGCAAGGCCCAAGTGCACAGGGTGTCCCCCCCGCATCCGCGGGGCCCAAGCGCGCGGGGCGCTGCCTGTGCCCCCCTGACCACGCGCGTCCCGCAGGTGAGCACCATGGCGAGCCCCGAGGACGACCTCATCGGCATCCCCTTCCCGGAGCACAGCAGCGAGCTGCTGAGCAGCCTCAACGAGCAGCGGCACCTGGGGCTGCTCTGCGACGTCACCATCCGCTCGCAGGGCCTCGAGTACCGCACGCACCGCGCCGTGCTGGCCGCCTGCAGCCGCTACTTCCAGAAGCTCTTTGCGGGGCCGGGYCCCGGGCAGGACGTCTGCGAGCTGGACTTCGTGGGCCCGGAGGCGCTGGGCGCGCTGCTGGACTTCGCCTACACGGCCACGCTCACCATCAGCAGCGCCAACATGGGCGAGGTGCTGCAGGCGGCGCGGCTGCTCGAGATCCCCTGCGTCATCGCGGCCTGCGTGGACATCCTGCAGGGCAGCGGGCGCGAGGCGCCCGGCCCCGACGCCGGCGACCGCGAGCGCGCACGCCGCTACCTCGAGGCCTTCGCCGCCCTGCCCGAGGGGGACGGCGCCGGCACCCCGCTGCTGCCGCCGCCGCCGCATCGCCCCGTCGCGCGCCGCAGCAAGAAGACCCGCAAGTTCCTGCAAGCGCGCGGCGCCCGCCTCAACCACTGCGCCGAGGAGCTGCCCCCCGAGGGCGCCGCCGAGGCGGGGGGCAGCCCCCCGCCGCCGTCGCCGCCGCTGCCCGAGGGGCTGCCGCCSCCCTGCGAGGGCTACGAGGTGCCCGAGGAAGAGGAGGAGCTGCCCCCGCACGCCTTCGCCTTCCCCTACCAGCCGCCGCTGTCGCCCGAGGAGGCCGCCTCCGACGAGGACCCCATCGACCCCCACTTCATGGCCTACCTGGGCTCGCTGCCCCCCGAGGCGCTGGCGCCGGGACTGGAGAGCCCCGACAAGCTGGTGCGCAAGCGGCGCTCGCAGATGCCCCAGGAGTGCCCCGTGTGCCACAAGGTGATCCACGGCGCCGGGAAGCTGCCGCGGCACATGCGCACGCACACCGGCGAGAAGCCCTTCGCCTGCCAGGTCTGCGGCGTGCGCTTCACGCGGTGAGTGGGGCGGGTGTCCCCGTGGCCCCATGGCCCCAGCTCGGGCACCCCCGCCGGCCCCTGTGCGCCCCGTCTGGGCGGGAGGGACCACCCTGCCCCAGGTGCCCCTGGCTCCTGGTCCTGGGGGTGCTGCAGAAATGCAGGACCCTCCAGTGCACRCTCATCTTCTGGGGCTGGTGCCCCCAGTGCAACCCTGTCTCCCCATCCTGGGGGTGCTGGGTGCTCCCCGCATGTGGYCCGGCCTGGTTGCACGCTCCAGGTGCTGGGGGTGCTCCCTTGGTGCGCCCCGACCTGATGCACCCTTGTCTCCTTGTCCTAGGGGTGCTCCCCTGGTGCTGCCACTCCCAGGTCCCCCTTGTCTGCTGCTGCTGGGGGGCTCCCCCCAGCTGGTGCAGCCTCCTCTCCTGGTGTTGGGGGTCCTGGGGGTGTTCTAGCAGTGCAGCCCCCCCCAGGGCACCCTCCTCTCCTGGTGTTGGGGGTCCTGGGGGTG
>NW_020455665.1:322851-324007 GCF_003342845.1 Nothoprocta perdicaria | reverse complement strand
AGGTCGGCGTGGGCGCCGTCAGCCGCGTGGCGCCGCGCGGCGCGGTGCAGCGCTCCTGCCAGCCCCGTGCGCCGCGCCAGGATGCTGTTGTAGAGGAAGCAGATGCGCTCCTGGGCGAGCACGCGCGGTGTCGGTGCGGGCGGCCACCCCCTGGCACCGGCACCGGCACCGCCGCTCACCTGCTCGCGCTCCGGGTAGTAGGCGGCGCAGATCACGCGCCGCAGCCGCCCCACGTAGCTGCCCACGAGGGCGATGGAGAGGCAGACGCCGTAGAGGATGCCTGGGGAGGCAGTGGGTGGGCGCGGGCGCCCCCGGCCACACGTCCCCGTGTCCCCCCGCTCACCCATGGCCATGTAGGTGCGGTAGTCGGGCTCCACGGGCCGCAGGCGGCAGCGCTGCGACAGCACCGACACGTTGCCCTGCTGCAGCGCCTCGAAGGCGCCCACCAGGTCGCGGAAGATCTCGCTCGTGTAGCCGCTGCCGTTGACGGAGATGCCCAGCACCGAGGGCGCTGCGGGCAGCCCCGCTCAGCGCCAAGGGACAGAGCGGGGTGTCGCCACCCCCATCCTCCATCCCCRTCCCCATCTCCRTCCCCATCCTCATCCCTATCCTCATCCCTATCCCCACACACATCTCCATCTGCATCTCCACCTTGGTCCCCACTCCAGTCCCCATCCCCACCTCCGTCCCCTCCCCAGTCCCCATCCCCATCCYCATCTCCATCCCCATCTCCATTCCCATCTCTTTCTCTATTCCCATCCCCACCCTGTTCTCATCTCTGTCCCATCTCCATCCTCATCCTAACCCACATCTCCATCCACATCTCCATCCCCATCCCATCTCCATCCCCATCCCCATCCCACCTCCATCCCCATCCCATCTCCATCCCCACCTCCATCTCCCACCTCATCCCCATTCCCATCCCCGTCTCCGTCCCCACGGCCACCTCCACCGTCACCCCCGTGCCCGCCTCACCGCGCGCCACCGTCTCCCCGCGGAGCTCGTGCCGCAGCAGGTCGAGGAACCAGAAGACGCTGTAGTCGGCGAGGATGAGGCCGAGCCCCAGCAGCACGTGCCGCAGCACGGCCGCCAGCTCCAGCCCGTAGCGCTGCCGCTCCTGCTGCGAGAAGCAGAGGCCGCGCGGGCGCACGTAGCG